>NW_027493688.1:0-365457 GCF_021521415.1 Bidens hawaiensis | reverse complement strand
TGCTCTAGCATGAGGGTTTTTAATTCAGTCCATGACATACGATTAATAGCATCTTGTCCCCTTATTTGGACTACCGTGTTCCACCACATCAGCGCTTGGTCTAGAAACATACTGGTAGCAAATTTGACCACGCGGTTCGGTGGACACTCACTGATATTAATTACTGATTCGGTCTTTTCTATCCATTTCACCAGCCCGCTAGGTCCTTCAATACCCTTAAACTCAATCGGTTTACATGATGTAAATTGTTTATATGAGTACTCCTGACGTAGGGGTTCTCGGTTATTATTATTGCTATTATCGGTATTGGTCCGAGTATTATCATTATTAGTTGTGTTAACAACCGGTACAGGGTTTGGGTTCGGGATATTATTAGGGTGCACAATAGGTTCTGGGTTCCCAGTGACATTCATAGTTGGGCGAGTGTTATTATTATTTATAACATTATCAATATTCACCGGGGTAGTAACACCCGGGGTTACATTAGTGTCCAGCGGAGGTGTATTAACAGTGGCCGGAGTGGTGCTCGTAGGTTGAGTAACAGTAATGTTGGCACGTATGCCTGCAGTGACTTGTGCTACAATTGTTGGTATCACTGCTTGTAGTTGACGAGCAATCATTGCGGCCACTTCCGCCTCAGACAAAGGGTTTGCTTTCTTCGGGGCCATTCTATAAAATAATCAATTATATGATAATCAGTATCGTTTCACTATGTCCAGCACAACTTTACGATATTACAATTTCACAACACACAACTATGCCAAAGAAAACACATTTGTATTAATTATAATCATTACTGTACATATGCATCCAAAATTAGCGCATAGGCTTAACCTGGTATAGGCCAGCGCTTGTATATGCGTATCAAAATTTGTCACTAAGTGACATGTAGACTTAACCCGATAAGGGCCAGTGCTTGAAATAGTACTAAACCACAAACAACTCCCAAGTCAGCCCAACACGCTGTAACAAAATGCTGCTTGGGATATCAAAAGACTATATACATAAAGCGAGACTACTATGTCCTATCCATCCTTTGTAACATGAAGCCACAACCAAACAACAGCAGCTACTAAGGCTGCATTAACCGCTAAACATACTCCTAGTAGTATCATTGCCCGATCCTGACGACCGTGGCTGTGAGCACTGAATCTTTGCACAATTCTGATTTATTGCTGCATGTACCACATGTGATCTTGCATATCATGTCTATGCTGGTTTAAGTTATTTATCGAATGTGATTGTTCTAAAAGCTGATCAGTCGCTAAACCCAACCATGCTGAATCAGAATGACGAGGTGGCTCGGGTACCGGGGCGGGTAAACCCCAAGTAGGAATAGGTATCTCAGTGACCTGGACACGTGATGTTTCTCCCCTACGGTACGTAGATCGAGGTGGGGGAGAGGTGTGCTCAGGTGGGGGCACTGAAATACGAGCGGTCTGACGGTTTCTAATGGTGGGTGGGGGTACTGGTGTATGTTGTACGGGTGGAGTAGGGGATCTGGGTGCTCTAATAGGTGAATGATAAGCACCAGTAGCTCCCTGTCCTACAACATTCCTAGGGGATTCCCTAGGGGGATAGGTGTCACAACGGTAACCCGATAAGTCGGGTTGACCTGAGGGTACCTCGTGGGGAATTACCGCATCTGAACCTTCTTCCATTTCCTTTGATTCCTCCCCAGTTTCCTCTTCTGGGTCCTCCTCAGACCATGTTGGTAGGGTATTAGATAAACGATCAGTAGATCTTGACATATTCCTGCACAATGGTTAGTAATAAGAATAATATCCTTCTATATTAATCATAGTAAAATACATGCAGGTATTTATACACATAAGCACAAATAATCGTTTATATACACAGATATTTATTTATTATTATATTCTATACACATATGTTGCTGTTTTTTACCTATTCGATTGTTTATCGACTTCTTCTCGAATTTCCTCGTACAAACAAGTTCGTTATTACGTTCCGGACCATAATAACCCACTTGTCCATTCGCGTTCATCACGAGAATCATCAGTGTATATTATTTAATATTATTTTATTCCCAGAGTTAATCGAGCCTAAGGTTATCTTAGAGTATCCTAAGGGACATCCTAATTCTTTATAACCAATGGCTCTGATACCAACTTCTGTCACACCCCGACTAGGTAGTTGCGGAAACGTAATACGGGAATGTAACAGATAACACTGGTATCAACCACATTGTTTATAAAGAAATTCAACAACTAGTTTACATCATATTACATTGGTAGGTACTATGTTTACAAACTAGATGAAAAACGCATAACCGGTTTACGAGCTTCTTATTCAATATTATATATCAGCGTCTATTCACAGCTATTCAACTTTCCTTCTAACACTAAGCATGTAAGCACATAATTCCACTTTCGCTTTACCTGAAAAGCATGTTAAAACGGGTCAACTACGTCTAGTTTGTGAGTTTCAAGTTTCACGAGTATCAACGAAATCAGTATACGAGTTCGTAAAGTTTACAGTGTGTATGTATACATGTGTGTGTATGATGTATTATACTAAGCCACAAGTGAAACCGAAACGAGCTATAACGCATGGCCTCCACTGCCCATGCACTCCTGTTGGCATTTAACAACCACTTTGCCCCAAGTATGTACTATGTCTAACACCACATAGCAGTATGTAAAAATATAATGACAATGTGCAACTGGGTTTACATATGTTCCGGCATACCCCTCCGGCCCTGTCAGTTGGGTTTGTCAAATCGATAGTACTATCCACACGTCACCGGCACGAAGTTAATCACTTGTGTTTGTGGGGACTTGTCAGGTGTTAGTACTTAGATAATCCACATCATCACACGTTTTCAAGTATATAAGTATATGTAAACATGCTTTTCACCCCAAAAGTTCGTAAAACAGTTTAGAAAGTGGGGGTCATGAAACTCAACTTATCGTTGTTCGCACGGAAATTACGTATCAATAAGTCAGGTGCCTCGCTTATAGCCTGATTCCTATAAACGGTATCTTATTGTTAATACTAGTACAGTGTTCAAGCTAAGTCGGGCTGTATAGATAATCTGGGTATAGCTGTTAGGCCCAGAACATGACCATAGTCTTAGATTGTGACGTTGTTTTATATGAAATGTTAAAAACTGGATTTGGCTCAGTTTCACCGTTTCCCGAGCTTAGCCAAGTTGATTGTTTATACGTTTCGAGATTAGGTAAGATCACATAAACTTAAGTAAATATATTTATTGATAAAATGATTTGATTTATTAAAGAATTTTAAGGTTTCGGTATCTGGTTTGATCGCAGGGTTCGTTTCCGTTTTCACACGGGTTTGATTATACAAAACGCGTACAATCCACCCGAATTGTCCGGAATTCTCCTAAAAAGTTCGTTTTTATCAGTATCATTCAAAAATATGATATTTGACCACTTTTGACATTTTGACATACCAGTCAGTCCGTTAAACACAAAACTGCCGGTTTCGTTAAAACAATTATAATTTAAACCTTTGATTAATCATAACTAAATATGTACTTATACATAAATGATGTAAATTTTTGTAAAAATACATTAAGACATGGAGAATTTTATAAAAATATTTTCAGAAATTTTATGATTAATTATTTACTTATAAAAATTCATTTAATAGGTTATAATCGTATAATAAATGGCCCGTTTATATCAAACGACCTCCGAAAAATCCGATAATTTTTACAAATGGCCTCAATGTTATTACATAGCCCCTGCAAAATCTCCAGAACCTAACTCTTTTGACAAAATGCCTTTTTGTGCGTTTTCGGCTGTTAAGATTCGGTTAAACCATAATTGCACAACCATACTTAGGAATTTCCAATGATCCCCAAACTTTACCAGTGATCTTACCATCACATATTAAACTCCAAAACCAAGTTTCATAATTTTTCAATATGTTTAGCTATTTTTCCCTAATAAACGCTCATAAACGGGAATAAATTCACCAAATATTCTCCTTTTATCGAAAAATTACCAAATTTGAACAGGGACTCATTTATATGATCCCTAATATCCCTGAAAATTTTCACAAGCTAAAAACAAGCACGACACAACCTAACAATAAACAGCCCCTAAACGAGTGTTACGGGTTTACCTTGTCGGTTTTCGATGAGTTTTGCTAGCTTAAACGACTCTCCGGGTCTCGGGTTTCAAACTCAATGTATCTAAATATCATATAACATCAAACCAAGCATAAATCATCCATGTGACAGCCTTGATAATTAGGGTTTCGGTTTTGGGTTCAAACCGAACTTTTAAACCGTAAAAACGTTGTATTCATGTTCTAATCCGCATTTTTGACCAAAAAAGTATATGTTCCTGGTTTGTAAACATGTTTAACATCAAAACATGGTTTTACTTGATTTTTATGGTTTTTGGATGGTTAAACATGTTTAAAACTAATCAAGGATTAATTTTTCATGGTTAAACTATGTTAATCATGGTTAAAAATCAAGGAAAATCACTATTTACCTTAGGGTTTGATGAAGCTTGATGAAGAAGAACAGCAAAGGTAACTTTTCTCTGGAAAATTGGGTACAAAATATCTCCACATATTCTTTTATATGAAAGATACTAGAAGGGGGGTGGGCTGTCCCCCTTGCGACCGCAAGTCTATAAGGGCCCATTGAGCCCCTTTTTGGCCCAATGGTGCCTCGGTTTTCGTGCCACACGTAAAAGTCGGTCCAAAATTTAGTTCGGGTTCGGTTTTTCACAAGAAAACTAGTTCGAGTGCGAAACCAGCGCAAAAACGAGTGTTTTTCAGCTTCTTTTTGTAAAATAAGAAAAATGTACTGACTCGTTGTAAAATTTAAAAATATTTTCACGGATTGCTTAGAACATGTCATATAAGTGTTTTATAAATCTTTTTCGGCTTAACGGATGCTACAATGCTTGTTTCGATATTAACGACTGCGTTTAAGCTTATAGCGTATCAATAAACGAAACCTTTTTCGTTTAAAGAATTTTAAACGTACTGGGGCCTAAATATCAATATGTTAGCCTCTATAATATATATATAACTCATATATGACCCCTCAGTATGTATACGGGTCATAATTAGTATCGGTCGGTTACTCGTTTAAGCACTACGAATTAACCGATTTATCGTTTACTTGTTACGTAATGAATATAGTATACCTCGTTTTGTCACGAATGTCACACAAAACCCTTGATCAAATGATTAATCAAGTATCGGTACAAATTTGGGAACATTCCCTTTTGGAATTGGCATTCTTTCACGTTCCCCTGATATCCCATTGTATGCACAAATATCTTCAGGAGATGATCTATTGTAAAGTGTATTGGATTGTGATCATAATCATGAAGCTCCAGGCATGTTCGAGTCAATCGTTCAGTAACATGAATCTCTTGCCTTGCCACGGTAGCCTCTATCCGCCTACCATTTATATCATCGATTAGTTGGGCTGTGGGCAAAAAATCAAGTGAATGATTTCTTTATACCGAGCACTCTATCAAAGAAAATCATATATCTGATCGCTGAAGCCACCTGATCATAAGAGCTACATCTGCATTCTCAGGAGTCACCTATAGTAAGGCACACATATTGTGCTTGTGCACAAATGGATAGGTCGGTTCATCGTCTTCCGCCATATCTGAACACACAAACAGACATATTCAAAGAAGAAATTACTCCTAAAGTTCACATCTTTAAAAAATTTCAAGTTATAATTTGAATAAGATAAGAGGAACTTTCATTAAGAACCTGATATTCGACAAATTTATAACCTACAAAAGAAAAAGAGAGTTAGTAAAAATGAATAATCAAAGCCCATAATCACTTAATCGTTGTCGGAAAACACTTAATTGAAGCCTACCGATTCGGAATGTGTGGGCTGGTAAATTAGGGTTAGGAAAATAAGGTTATTGCGATAAGTCGGCTGAGTTTCTGAAACATAGAGCAAGAGAGTGGAAGGTGTGAGAGAAAAGTGGGAAAATTTTCTCTAACTCCCTCTTATATACCTTTAGAAAGTGGGTTTTAAATGTGTTTTGTCGTGTAGTGAGTTAATTGCTGTCAAACAGTACCATTAACCATTTAAAGTATTCACATTTAAAACCTTGCTCGATAGAGTTCATTTACCAAACCTTTCTCGGAAAAGTGCATTTGTTTATTAACAAGGCTTGCTGGGAACCTTCCTCTTTCACAAAGCTCGCTCGTTTCATATATTTTTTCCAAATATTATAAGAGATTTTAGAAATACAGCTAAGAAAATAAAATGAAAGAAGCTTACTCAAAATACAAGATTTCTTGAGAACTGAATCACAAGGCAAAAAATCAAGTATAAAATATCAAGTAGGCAACCTAGCTTGGAATCAATTAAAATACCCAAATAAATATCTCAGACATATTTCAAATTACAAACTTTGCTTGAATAATTCATCCTATCACAAACCTTACCCGAATATGTCAAAAAGTTCACAAATATTCAGTCAAGTATACTTTGAAAACAAAGTATGCTTGAACAACCTTTAGAATACAAAGTGTGCTAGGAAGGAATTCCAAACACAAAGTCTACTCGAAAAGCAAAGACTTGAAATTACCAAGTATGTTAAGAGAATGTTTGAAAATTTTAAAGTCTACTAGTAACATAAAGTGTGCCTGGGAAACAATGATTTTCCCAAAAACACTTGTAATTTCAAAGAATCATATTCACAAATAACACATAGCTTGCTACAATGAGTTTAAATAGTAAAAGTAACACGTAAGTGTGCTATAAAGCCTAAAAACATTAAAGCTTGCTAGAAGGAACATATTCAATCACAAAGCATGCTATTATGACTTAAATAACCTATAAAACAGTTAAGTTTGCTAGAAAGTTTAGAATTCAACAAAGCTTGCTTGTGAACAGTAACATGTCAAATAGCTTGCTAGTAAACAGTTGTATTCCTAAAAAAAACAATAAAATGTGATAGACAATACAAACTATATAAAAGCATGCTAGAAACATCATATACAACATATAAAATGCAAAGGTTGCTAGAAACAAGTCAAATATCTTACAAAACAGTTAAGTGTGCTAGAACAACTTGAACTTGTTAAAGCTTGCTGGTAATTACATTTTCAAATTTCAAGTATGCTCGAAAGGGTTAAACTTCAACTAAAACAGTTAATTCTACCCGAAATCATGTAAAACATCAAAGCATTCTCGAAATTGATAAACTTAGACAAGTATCATCTAAGTGTACTCGGAAAGGTTGAAAACGTTAAACCTTACCTGAAAAAACATATTCAAACATTTTGAAGGTAAAATGTAACACTTTTTGACTTAAACAGAATATCAACGATATTTGTCAATAAAAATCATTGTTTAAGAGAAAATGGTGCATTTAGAGATCAAATTTCTGTTATCATTTCTTTCAAAACAATTTCTTTCTTTTATGAAAAAGATCTCAGTCATGGGATCATATTGACTGAGTGGCTTCTCAATACTTCATTCTCAGCATTATTATGATAGATTAGACAGGTTAACAGCAGGTCTCGACTTAGCATGAATTTCATCTCTTTGGTGATATGATTACGGTTCATTTAATATGCATAATACTAAATGGATAACACATATTTTTTTTATGATGCTCCATATCTATTCTCAAGGCTTAATTAGCTTTCTCAAGATCACCCCGAATTAACTATGACCCCCAGATATATGGTCAAAAATTTTAATGACAGAACAATTTAAAGATTTAGATAATTCTTTTTGAAGTTTTACAAACATATGTGTGGTTGAACGTTGGACTTAAAGGCCAAACTAGTTGGACTTACATGTCTTTCATTCGGAATGTTTAAAGGACTTATATGATTGCCTCCACCCCTATAGTTATATTATTAACCCTCATGTTTGCAAATTTTTTATAAAAATGTGTGAACATTTATCAACTTTTGGTTGAGTAAATATTCGAAATAATGTAGTTCACATTTGTTCTTTGTTATTATCAATTAAGATATTTCATTTTTGGTGACCAAATAGCAACGGGCTCGTGTATGACTAAATATTCACTTTTCTGCTTATCATTTGGAAAGATTTATCTTGGAACATGCAGAGAAAACAATGTAACTTCACATTAAGTTTGGCAAAATGTTAATGTTTATATCACCTTAGATTTTACACATCATGGGAAAACAACCATACATGCCAATGATTGTACTAAGTGCCTTTTTATCCTATTAAATCCTTATGATTGGCTAAGTAGTCAATGTACTATCATTTCCCAGTAAACAAAGTTTAATACTCAGTCACCCCAATTTCCATTAATTTACAGGTACATGGCTATCCTTTTTGACCACAAGTGGTCAACAGGACCAAACATATATGAGAATACATGTCCTTTAAAATTTAGAGTTATTGACATAATTTTAAGTTAAAGAATAGAAAACAAGTTACAATTGCCCCAAATGCTTTCAGTTTTCCAGGTTAATGGCTTTCCTTTCAATCTGAAAACAGATGATAGGACCAAACATATACAAGTATATGCCCATCCAACTTGAGCAAATGACATGATTTTATGCAAAGGTAACACTTTGAGTCCTTTCATTGAAAATATCCTTTTAAGCTTCTATAAAGCTTTGAACTGAATAGTATTATCATGTCTTTTCACCATTAAACAACTTGCTATTGTATTATCAAAATTGTTTTGCTCAATAGGTTTCTTAAAAATTTTCATTTGAGTATATCTTTTCGACACAAAAACACATTTTGACACAATCACAAGCATAGCATATTCAAACCATCAGTGACATCATTAAAACAGGCAGACTTCACAACAAGCATAGTCTAACAAATCCTAATAATATCACATCAGAGAAAACACAGATTCATGATATCAGGCAAGCACAAATTATCAATTCAAATCAGATACTTATCTAGAAACCATACACATTCACTGATCAATTTCCTAAGCATCAGAAACATCTAGGATTAACAAATAATCAAATAAGCACATATCAGTGAACATCAATCATAAGCACACTCAAACACAAAAGATACTTAGGTCCTTTACCAAAATAGTTAATTTTCATATAGAGGCACACATATCAAATAAACATTCATCAAGACTTTTGAAAAGATAGTCAGTTTTCACAACAAGCACACATCATAAATCAGACTTCATTTGAGTTGATCATGCCCAGGGCTTTCAGAAGAAAGTTGAACCTGGTTCTATCAAGTGGTTTTGTGAATAGGTCAGCCAAATTATCACTTGTATCAACTCGTTTACCTCAATTAAACCTTCTTCACTACAATCCCTTATAAAATGATGTCTGATTTCAATGTGCTTAGTCTTGGAATGTTGCACAGGATTTAACAACAAAAGATGCAGCAGTGTTATGAATGTAAATAGGGGTGTTTAAGAAATTCAGACCATAATCTAGCATCTGATTTTGAATCCAGAGGACTTTTGCACAGCAGGCAGATGCAATAATATACTTAGCTTCAGCAGTTGAGATTGACACTATAGTTTGTTTCTTGCATTGCCATGACACCAATCTGTCTCCCAAAAATTGACAACCTCCTGAGGTAGACTTCCTACTCATATTGCACCTATCATAGTCACTCTTTGTGTAGGTAGTTAGATCAAAGGACTGGTTCTTTGGATAGAGAATTCCTAGATCTGGTCTTCCTTTCACATATCTAAAGATCCTCTTTACTGCATTCATATGAGAAACCTTAGGACTTGACTGGAATTTTGTACAAACACACACAGCAAACATGATATCTGGCCTTGAAGCAGTCAGATACACCCGAGATCCAATCTTTGCTCTATACTCATGTTCATCCACTGGCTCCCCCTTTTCATCTGCTACCATCTTTTCTTTTGTATCCACAGGAGTTGATGCAGTATTTTGATCATTACACATGAATTTGTCAAGTATGTCCTGCACATACTTAGACTGCTAAATGAAAATCCCATAATTCTTCTGTTGAACTTGCATTACAAAAAAGAAGTTCATTTCTCCCATTGAGCTCATATTGTACTTGGATTTCATCACTTCTTCAAACTCCATACAAATCTATTCATTGGTTGACCCAAAAATAATATCATCAACATAAACTTGCAGCAACAGAAAATCTCTTCCTTTCTTCTTATAAAAGAGGGTCTTGTCAATGGCTCCCCTTTGGAAACCATGTTCAAGCAAATGATTTGACAACTCATCATACCAAACTCTTGGAGCTTGATGTAGTCCATACAAGGCTTTGTTTAACTTATACACCCTGTTAGGATAATCAGGGTCCTCAAATCCTAGTGGCTGAGTTACATACACCTCCTCTTCTATATTTCCATTTAGGAAAGCAGATTTGACATCATGTTGGAATACCCTTATATTCTTTGAGGCAGCATAGCCATGAAAATTATTAATGCTTCAAGTCTTGAAACTGGTGCAAAGACTTTCTCAAAGTCAATCCCTTCTTCTTGTAGGCATGCTAAAGCAACAAGTCTAGCCTTGTTCTTAATCACAATACCTCTTTCATCCTTTTTATTCCTGAAACCCCATTTGGTTCCAATTGCATATCTGTTTCTTGGCTTGTCTACAAGTTCCCACACTTGTAGATCTCTGAATTGAGCCAACTCCTCTTGCATAGCCTCTACCCAGCTGTTGTTCATTAATGTCTGAACAATGTTCTTGGGTTCTATTTGGGATAGAAAGCAGGAGTACAAACAGATATTTGTAGATTCAGATGCACTTCTTGTTACTCTTTCATAGATGTTTCCAATGATATTATCAGGAGGATCATAATATATTAGTTGATATATCATAATCAAGATTTGTATAAGTGAAATCAGCTTCATCAATGATCAAATCAATTGTTGCATCATGAAACTCTTGTGCTTCTTCATTGTTCAGTTGAGAGGTAGATGCACCATTGTTTCCAACATTCATAATTTGAAACAAATCCCCAAATCTTGCATTTCTTCTTGCTTCTTCTGTGCAATCAGGATCTGCCTCATCTATTACATCATTACCATGATTTTCTTGTTCAATATTCTGATCTTGAACTTGATCTGAGCATGTTCATTTTCAATAGTAGAAGTATGCTTCATGAAATTATATTCTTGACCTTTTTCAGCAACCTTTGTCCACAGCTTGTCCAAATCAAGTTTCTTTAAGGATTCATTAGTAATCACACTTGTCTTATACATAGGTTTAACAAAGTCCTCAGGATAAATCTTGAAGGACTTGATTAGCTTTTCAAGATCAAACAGCCATGCAACACCATCAACTATATTGAATTGATTCTCATTAAATACAATATCAGATGATTATATTACACTCAAATGATCTTTGACATATACACTGTAGACTTTTCAGTGTGTAGAGTAACCAACTAAAAAGCAGTCCAAGGATTTTGCTTGAAACTTGTTGAGATAATCCTTGGTGTTCAGCAATGAATATTTTCACCCAAATGGCTAGAGAAACTTGATGTATGGATTTCGTTTAAACAAAATCTCATAGGGAGTTTTGTCTTGACTTTTATTGAGAAGGACTCTATTATGAACATAATAGGCTGTGTTGATTGCTTTGCCCAAAAAGTGACAGACAGAAAAGCATTAGCTAACATGGTTTTTGCAGCTTCTATAAGTGTTCTGTTTCTTCTTTCAGCTATACCATTTTGTTCAGGAGTTCTAGGAGTAGAATATTGTTGAAGAATACATTTGGTAGTACAAAACTCCTCCATCACTCCATTTTTGAACTCTTTACCATTATTTTTGGGTTTTAGCAAGATTATCAAAGTCCAAAATAACCATTTATTAAGGAAAACGCAGCGGAAGATATTAGTTTTAAATCTTGATTTTACTAAACACATAAACCCGTTTATGTTAAACCCAATGCCCGGATCCATCTACGATTATCAAGCTATCAAGAATACAACCATAGGGTGTTTAACATACATACCTTCAAGTCTAGAAAATGAAAGGGATGAAGGTTATGAACGGCTTAGAATCTAAAGGAGGAATCCTCAAGCTTGTATACCCGACAAGATAATCAACAAACACCTTTGGTTGCTAGGATCCAACACTTGCAAGAACACCCTTGTTCTTCTTCTTCCTCTTGTTCTCGGTTCCGATGGGAGAAGAAGAGAGAGAGAGCAATGTGTGTGTGAGAGAGTGTAATGCGCAAGAAGTGAGAACCCAATGGATCCTCTTGCATGTTATTTAAAACAACAACCAAGGAAGAGAGAGAGAGAGGAGGGGCCGGCCCCTTAAGGGGTTTTTCCCCCCAAAAACTCAAAACCCAATTTTGTTATTTTTATAAACATATTATTATTTATCCAAATAAATAATAAAACTCTCAAATATAAATTATCCAAATAATTTACTTAACACATATACAAATATTTAGAAAACCCATTTTTCAAAATATACAAGTGTTGATAATTATTACTTAGATCATATCTAATAATAAATATCGTGAAGTTTGTCTAGCTTGTTATTGGGTATGACCCGACTTGGATCAATATGTACTAGCTACATCAACTCTAATATGTGTCTTGGGCAGATCAATTCCAACAATCTCCCACTTGCACAAGATTCATAGAAGATTGATGCAAATAGAAAATACCGCCTAACAAAGGTTTACTATCCCTAATACGCATGACGAAGTGCCATTCAATAACATCATCCCTTTCAAGTCCCATACTTGAAAATGATTTAGGTGAAACTATCATTTATCCTTTTGCCATAAATGTCATGTCAAATCCAGAGACACAGAGTGATCATTCTCTGTTGATTTAACTTATCAGGCCTAAGACATTTAACTCTCAACGAATAAGAGGGACAAATCCCCTATTGACTATATACGTCTCTCACTATCACCTTGTACTATACTTGAGCTTAGCCTTATGTACTAACATGTTTCAGAGCAGCGAAGAACTAAGTCAAAGTATAATAGTCGATGAATATCAAGACCCAATATGTATCTCAGGTCGGAGGATACTATGATGTTCGCCTTTACTCAAATTTACTTATGATCACAAATCCCAAGGATTCCATGCAGTAAAGTTGAGGGCGGGTCAATCCAATATTTATCCCATAAATATCTATGAACCTTGGCAGCAAACCCTTTGCTATATTCATACCTTATGAATATCTACCAATCCAAGTTCATAATAGTCTTACTTTAATATTTGTTACCACAACTATGATCGACTATGGACGTTTAGAATAATTTAAATTATTCACGGATGTAAACATACTAAAATGGAACATAACTCAAAAGTCATAATCATAAACCATAATCATATGAATGAGCAAAAATAACATTGTTCCAATATCCAAATACAAATTTTGATCAAATCCAATCACTAGAATATCGAAGTCCTAAGGCGCAAGTATGACCCTCATGCTTCAGCCTTTCAAGGAGCTTCGTGAGTGGATCCGCAATGTTTTGATCAGTGTGAACTTTGCGAATACATATCTTTCCTTTTTCAACTTCATCCCTTATGTAGTTGAATCTCCGCTCAATGTGCCTAGTCTTTTGATGTGCACAAGGTTCTTTGATTTGAGCAATCGCACCCTCGTTGTCACAAAAGATTTCTAGTGGGTCCTGAATGGTACGGACTACCCCTAGATAGGCCACAAACTTTCTAATCCATGCATCTTCTTGAGCTGCCAAGGAGGCGGTGATGTATTCAGATTCAGTGGTGGACAAGGCTACCACGTCTTGTTTTGCGCTCTTCCAAGAGACAGCACCACCATTTAGAACGAAGACATATCCCGATAGCGATCGAGAATCATCTCGATCAGTTTGGAAACTCACATCAGTGTAACCCTTTACAACGAGTTCCTCCTCACTAGAGCCATATATTAGAAACATATCCTTAGTCCTCCTAAGGTATTTCAATATGCTCTTAACCACCATCCAATGGCTAGTTCCCGGATTTTGTTGGTATCTACTTGTCATGCTCAAAGCGCATGACACATCCGGTCTGGTGCAAATTATGGCATACATGATGGATCCTATAGCAGATGCATATGGGATTCCACTCATTTTTTCTTGCTCATCCTTTGAGCTTGGACATTGAGAAGCACTCAACATCGTTCCTCTTTGAATAGGTACCAAACCTTTCTTAGAGTTTTCCATCTTGAACCTTTTCAAGATTTTGTCAATGTATGCAATTTGATTCAAACCTATCAACCGCCTTGATCTATCCCTATAGATCCTTATTCCTAGAATATAGGCGGCTTCACCAAGATCCTTTATGGAAAAGCAACTTCCAAGCCAGGCTTTTACACCTTCCAAGGTTGGAATGTCATTTCCAAATAACAATATGTCATCGACATACAATACCAGAAAGGTAACGATGCTCCCACTAGCTTTCTTATACACACAAGCTTCATTAGCGTTTTTGATGAATCCAAATTTCTTGACTTCATCATCAAAACAGCGATTCCAACTACTAGATGCTTGTTTCAATCCATAGATTGATTTCTTTAACTTGCATACTTTGTTAGGATGTTGTGGATCGACAAAACCTTCAGGCTGTACCATATAGACATCTTCCTCAAGATGGCCATTTAGAAAAGCAGTTTTGGCATCCATTTGCCATATCTCATAGTCATAATATGCGGCTATGGCAAACAATATCCTTATAGACTTTAGCATCGCCATAGGCGAGAAAGTTTCACCATAATTAACCCCTTGAGTTTGAGTGAAACCCTTTGCTACAAGTCTAGCTTTGTAAGTATCCAAGTTTCCATGCATATCAGTTTTCTTCTAGAAAACCCACTTACTTCCAACCAGTTTGGAATTTAGAGGTGGAGCAACCAAGTCGCAAACTTGGTTATCATGCATGGATTGCATATCAACATTCATGGCTTCCAGCCATTTGTCACAATCAGATTGTGACATTGCATCTTGGTATGTGGTTGGTTCATCCGAATCTACCACATAACATCCATCCATGAAAAATCCATATCTCTCAGGTGGGGTGCTAATTCTACCATATTTGCGAATGTTTTGTGTGTTCTGATCAACCATTTGATCATCATCAACAACCTCTTGTTGATTGCTAGTGTCAACCAAACCTGTATCGGATTGTCGTTCTCGATCCTCCTCGAGTTCCACAGTTCTGTCAGTTTCTTCCATAAGGAACATTCTTTCCAAGAACTTTCCTTTCCGAGCTATAAACACTTTATTCTCGTTTGGATTGTAGAAATAATATCCCATCGAATCCGTGGGATATCCTACAAATATACACTTAGTGGATCGGCATTCGAGTTTGTCAGGGATGTAGATCTTAACATAAGCCTCACAACCCCACACCTTTAAATATCATAATGATTGAGCCTTTTCATGCCATATTTCAAAAGGTGTCCTATCCACTTTCTTGGTTGGTGCCATATTTAAAATACGGGCTGCGGAGATTACAGCGAAACCCCAAAATGATAGAGGTAACGAGCTTCTAGCTGTCATGGATCGAACCATATCCAATAAGGTTCGATTCCTCTTCTCAGACACACCATTATGTTGTGGTGTTCCAGGTGGAGTAAGTTGTGAGACAATCCCACAACTCCTAAGATGTTCTAGAAACGCATCATTTAGGTATTCACCTCCTCTATCGGAACGTAGTAATTTGATTGTCTTGTTGAGTTGATTTTGTACTTCATTTTGGAAGACTTTGAACATTTCAAAGGCCTCATTTTTGTGTCTTAACAAGAACACATACCCATAGCGACTATAATCGTCAGTAAAGGTAATGAAGTACCTTTCACCATTTCTTGTCATTTTCCTAAAAGGTCCACATACATCCGAATGTATGATGCCAAATAAGTCTTTCGCCCTTTCATTTGTTCCACCAAAGGGCTCTTTGGTCATTTTTCCCAATAAACAAGATTCACATTCATCAAATGAATCATCATTTGATTTCAAAAGACCATTCTTTCGAAGTGTATGAATACGATTCTTGTTTATGTGACCAAGACGACAATGCCAAAGAAAAGTATTTCTCAAATCCATTTTGAGTCTTTTGGTGTTAACTTGGTACAACGAGTTATCAATGTATGAGTCATCATGAATTAATTTATAAATGCCATTAAACGACATCGCTTTAAAGTAAAGGATATTATCCATGAAAAAATAAATACCATTGTCAACAAACTTAAAATCATAACCAGATTGTCTTAATACAGAAAGAGAGATAATATTCATAGTCAAACTAGGGGAATATAGAATGTTTTTCAAAACAATTTCCAAACCATTTGGAAGCTTTACAACATAATCTCCTCGGGCTTGGACGTCAACCTTTGCTCCATTGCCCATGAAGAGACTTATATTATCTCCTTTCTTCACATCATTTCTTCTTTTGAACCCTTGCAATGAATTGCATATATGAGTTCCACATCCTCTATCTAATACCCATGTGTTAGAAGAAATAATATTAAGATCAATGTGGATCATGAAAGTTGTACATGAGGTTTTCCCTGCATCCCTCTTAGCTTTCAACTCTTTGAGATAGGTCGGACAATTTCTCATCCAGTGACCAATCTCACCACAACCAAAGCATGGATCCTCAGTGCTAACCTTTAGCTTCTTTGGTTTTGGTTCCGCTTTTTGCCTTTCCCTTGAACCCTTTCTTGACTTGCCCTTTACCCATAGCAACCCTTGCCTTGTGTTCAGGGTGATGCCTCTTCTTAGAGCCAACCTCATTGATCGCAAGAACGGGTAAAACCTTTTTACCCATGCCGGCTTCGGCTGTCTTAAGCATTGCGTGAAGCTCACCAATGATTTTGTCCCATCCATTCATGTTGTAGTTCATGACGAATGTCTCAAACCTTTAGTTAGGCCCATGATCAAATCCTTGGCTAACTCTTTTGAGACGGGACAATTAAGCCGTTCAAGCCGATCAATATGGATTTTCATCTTAAGCACATAAGATGATATATATTTGGTTTCTTCCATATGACATGCATGAAGCGCTCGAACCGTTTCGAAACGCTCAACCCTAGCTTGAGTAAGGAACATTTCCTTAAGCTGGGTAATCCTATCATACACCCCATGATTCTCGAAATCCTTTTGGATCTTGGGAATCATTGTTCCCAACATGAGGCAAGAAACTTGCACCGAATCCTCGGTGTATTTGAGCCAATCCGCATAGGCATCCAAGTTGTTGACATCGGCTTCATCGGGAATAGGGTCGTCTAAAATGTAAGACTTCTTTTCTTGCTTGAGAACAATTCTTAAGTTTCGATACCAGTCCCTGATGTTATTATAGTTTAGACAATCCTTATCCAGAATGGATCTCAGTGATAAGTTATGCACAGGTGGGATAATTGCGTTCGGTGCGTTGTTTGTGGCCATCTATAAAAGAGTTTAACAAAGTTCAATTTAGTATTTTCGATATCAATAAAATTTTAATCTTTAATATCCTTTAATGTCTCCAAGACAATTATTGATTAAAATCTAGAACCCAACGTTTCATTCAAATAGTAGTTAGGTGACCTTTATCCTAGTATTTGAATTAACAAGGTAGTCAACGTTTGACGATTGCAACCCTTTGAAACTTCTAGTTTTATGGGATCGGTTAAACATCATATGTTTAATTGGTATGTTTAATCCCATCAACACCTTTGAATGCCATGTAAAGGTGACCCTATAGACATGGTTCTCAAATCAAGTCGTCCTACTTACACACACGTGTGAGTTTACACATAAAAGTGGTTAGGTGACCCTATGCCGAAAGTATATGTAAAACCACCTTAAGATCAAAAGTTTTCTTAAAAGTGCTTAGGTGACCCTAACCCACTATCAAGTCTAAAAGTTACTTAAGTGTCATGTAAAAGGATGGTGTTTAACTTGTTTTTTAAAAGGGATTTTAGTTTTCAAAATTCTAGATTGGAAAACTATTTATTGTACCTTCCATTTGCATGCATTCAAATTTTATGGTACCTTTGAAAAACCAATTTCAAATTACTTTTAATAAAACTCATTTTATTATGAAATCATTAATAGTTAATAAAACCAATTTTATAACTTAATAATTTCAAAGGAATCACTTTTATACTAGTTATCGATTTTAATTGTTAACATCCATACATGATAAAACAATAAAATTAAAACAACCAATCAAGCATAAAATACAAACACAAGTTCATAACCATAGCCACCTAGATAGACAACACTTGTTGACCGAAACAAGTGGGTCATAAGGTCTCTCCTAAGGGACGAGCATGACACAAGGCATAAGATGGTGAACTCCCACTTGACTCCGCATCCAAATGCTTCAAGCGTTCACTTCTCTTTGTGATCCATATTCTTTAATTGGGGTTGATCCAAGAATGTGGTAGTTGCATCTTCTTTTACAAAATATATCCTAATACACTTTGTCTAGGAGAAAAAAAAAGGTACAACTATTCTACTTATTATTACAAACCATTTGAAATATAAATAGATTACAACCCGAATAAAGAATATTACATCCAAAGTATAAATCACAAACGATAATTCTTCAATATACACAAGGTCATGGCTAGCTAATAAACATCCACATAAACAGGTCAACCTTTGACCAGGCAGGTCAACCCTTGACCAGAATGGTTCCCCTTAAACTTGGTTCTTGGCCTAAAACAGAGAACACATAGTTCTTGGCCAGAAGACCAAAGCTTCAGAGTTTTCGGCCTGGAAGCTTTGGTTCACCGATAACCTATTGTTCTCGGTCAAAAACGAGAACCTCTTGTTCTCAGTCAACACCGAGAACCATGATTCAACATCATGAGTTTCGGTCCAACCGAGAATGTGTTTTCGGTCAACACCGAGAACTATGGTTTACAACCATGAGTTCTCGGTCCAACCAAAAACAAGTGTTTTCGGTCAACCGAGAACAAGAGTTCTCAGCCAGACCGAAAACCCGGGTATTTGGTGATTTCGGCTAGACCGAAAACCTTTGTTTCCAACCAAAGCTGAAACAATCCAGAATCTATCCAAACAAGATTTCGTAACCAAATGACCAATTTTTCCAGATTTTACCACATGCATGTATGGTATGAACTTGGAAAAACAAAGGGTAACCAACATGCCTAAAGTTCTCGGCCAAAACGGTAAAGAATACCATCAAACCGAGCACTTTAGAACCCATTTTGAAGCATGTAATCGTATAAGCGGATCTTGATGCCATTGTTGGGTTTTAACAAGATTATCAAAGTCCAAAATAACCATTTATTAAGAAAAACGCAGCGGAAGATATTAGTTTTAAATCTTGATTTTACCAAACACATAAACCCGTTTATGTTAAACCCAATGCCCGGATCCATATACGATTATTAAGCTATCAAGAATACAACCATAGGTTGTTTAACATACATACCTTCAAGTCCAGAAAATGAAAGGGATGAAGGTTATGAACGGCTTAGAATCCAAAGGAGGAATCCTCAAGCTTGTATACCCGAAAAGATAATCAACAAACGCCTTTGGTTGCTAGGATCCAACACTTGCAAGAACACCCTTGTTCTTCTTCTTCCTCTTGTTCTCGGTTCCGATGGGAGAAGAAGAGAGAGAGAGCAATGTGTGTGTGAGAGAGTGTAATGTGCAAGAAGTGAGAACCCAATATATCCTCTTGCATGTTATTGAAAACAACAACCAAGGAAGAGAGAGAGAGAGAGGAGGGGCCGGCCCCTTAAGGGGTCCCCCCCCCAAAAAAAAATAACCACAAAACCCAATTTTTTTATTTTTATAAACATATTATTATTTATCGAATTAAATAATAAAAATCTCACATATAAATTATCCAAATAATTTACATAACACATATACAAATATTTAGAAAACCCATTTTTCAAAATATACAAGTGTTGATATTTATTACTTAGATCATATCTAATAATAAATATCGTGACGTTTGTCTAGCTTGTTATTGGGAATGAACCTACTTGGATCAATATGTACTAGCCACATCAACTCTAATATGTGTCTTGGGCAGATCAATTCCAACAATTATCACTTCTCATTATCTTTACCCTCGCATCCAGTTGATTCTCAATCCTGATTACACAGCCTTTAATCAACTCTGCAATCTCATCCTTTGTACTCAGGTAATAAACCCAAGCATATCTTGAGAAATCATCAATGATCACAAGACAGTATATTTTCTTACCTATGTTGGGACACTTACAGGACCAAAGAGATCCATGTGAAGCATCTCAAGCACTTGATCAATTGAGTTGATGAGATTTGTCTTATGAGAAGACTTGTGCTGCTTGGCCTTTGGGCATGAGATACAATTATCATCCAGTGTCAACTCTCTTGTAGGTAGGCCAATCATATGCTTACCCTTCACAAGTTTGTTCATGTTCTTCAAATTCATATGACACAGTTTCCTATGCCACATTTTTGACTCATTTTCAGTGGCTTTAGAAACAAAATAGGTACCCCCCCCTTAAAACACATCCTTCATGTTCAGTTCGTACAAATTGTCATTCCTTGGGGCCATCATCATGATCATGTTAGGAGGGATTACTGTAACACCCCGTAACCGCAGCGGAAACGTAAACGGGATGCGACAGACACCTCTGATATCAACCACATTGTTTATAAAGAAAACCGAATGCGTTAATATACTTCAAAATTTAATTATCTCATCTTTCATTTCCGTCTAGGTGATACACACATCATACAATACGGTTCATAATTCTATCTGTTAAAATGTATCCTAACGTCCAGCACGCAAACCTTACACACATCAAGCACTTAGCACGTAATCAATCACTTTATCTTAGTTGTACCTGAAAAGCATGTGAGAAAACGGGTCAACTACGATTAGTTGGTGAGTTTCACAATTTTAGTAAACCATGATAAATTCATATCATAATATAATATTATCTGGGGACACTGTTAACCCAAAAACACCTTTAATAACCTCTGGGGACACTGTTAACCCAGAACACTTCCAATAACCTCTGGGGACACTGTTAACCCAGAACACTTCCAATAACCTCTGGGAACTCTGTTACCCCAGAAACACATTTAATAACCTCTGGGAACTCTGTTACCCAAGAAACACATTTAATAACCTCTGGGAACTCTGTTACCCCAGAAACACATTTAATAACCTCTGGGAACTCGGTTACCCCAGAACACTGTTTCGGGCCTTACACTGTTAGCAACTCAGACAATTACCATCTTAATTCATTACCGTACGATTCCCGTACAATAAACATTATATAAATACGTTCATTTCCATGCGATCAGCATGTACTTAAACACTTTGATAAAAAAACATGCTTTCCGCCCCGGGAAAATATTTAAAACAGTTCAGTAAAAATGGGCTCGTGAAAACTCACCTTAGCACATGCAAGTAGGTAACAACAATCAATATCAGTTAACTCGTCCAATCTGTAATATGATCCCTACGATCATTATTATACAATTATTGTTTATATAATCTTTAATCTTTTCAACCGGTACACCTGGGGACACTGTCAACCCAGCACTGTACCCGTTCTGGGGGCAAGGTTAACCCAGAAACACTTCTCCGGACTCAGATTGTGATGTCGTTTAGAGTTCCAAGGTCACAACCACCATTAGTCGTTTTTCTCGTTTTGCGTGCCTAGCACTGTTATCCGTTTTTATGTTTCAAAAATGTGTTTGGTCACACACGACCCGAAAATAGTGGTTGACGGATAATTTAATTAAAGATGTGAAATTATAGCTCGGTTTAGACGTCCCGATTGGCCGCGGGACCCGTTTCCGTCTTTGGCGTACCGGAAACTATTAAAATAGATTAAAATTACTCAAATCATCCGAATTATTTTCGGATGATTTATTTTTACTTGTTTAGCTCATTTATATGAAAATAGTTCATTTTTAGGGTTTTTGTACACCAGTCAGCTCGCTTAAGCGAACTTCACCGGTTTACGCGTTTTACTTTAAAAGTTTGATAATTAGCACAAATAATTATCCGTTTACTCTCGGATCTTGAAATTTTGCACAAATAACTTTTTAACAGTGGGTAATTTAATAAAACTATTTCCAGAATTAATTCTTATATTTAAAATTTACTTATCTATTTTTAAACACCATTTAAACACTAAATATGTCATAAATACCAAACGATCTTAGAAAAATCCCAAATTTCTCCTGGATGTCCCCTGCCATCCACATAGTCCGCTGTAATTTTTCCAAAACCAAAATCTTCTTTTAAATGCCATTTTTACTAAAACCGAACTAGAAATCCCTAGAACTCGTTTAACCGAAAAGCCTACTTATACTTCTCCAACGGACCTAAAATTTTGTGTGTGACTTATACATGATATGAAAAGCTTATCCACAATTTTCCAGAATTTTTCATGATATTTAACTATTTTTCACCATTTTTGGCCAAAACCGAGCATTAAATTCACCAAATATTCTTCCTTCATCCAAAAATTACCAAAAATTCACAGAACTCATATTTCCATGTGTTTAACACCTCCGTAAAATTTCGTGACCTAACTCTAAACGACCAACAATCTGTCCAAAAACACATACACCGACAAAAACCGAATATACCTTTCGTTTTCCGCCACTACAAGCTACAAACTCATCTTTCCGCCTTATCTACCACTAAATACAGAGCCTACAAACAACATACCACAATACCAAGAAAGTTACACTCACGATCAAGCCATTTCTTTCATGGTTACGGTTATGATACTAAAACAAAGATTTAACCGTAATAATTCGTTTTTGACTCTTTTAACTCCTTTCTTGGACCAAGATCCATTGTATAACTTGTATACATCACTTGATCATGCAAGAATCGGTTCCATCTCGGGTTTTCACCCTTTTTCACTTGGAAAGCTCATTTTCTTGAAAGAAAACTCAAGAAACAAAGATAAACACGTACATAACACGATCATTACCTCGTTATTCTTGCTAGAATTGTCGGTTTTTGGATCATGAACTAGAGAGAAATGAAAGATGTTGAGTTGGGATTGTGTAAAAAAAGAAAAATGAATGTTTTGGTGGTGTTGGAGTCCGATCGGACTAGGTTAAGGGGTGGGGTGGGACCCACAAGTCCATTCTTGGCCACTCATTTGGATTGTGTAATCCGGATAATGTTGTGGATAATCTGGTTCAGTTCGTTTTTCGGTTAAACGTTTAATTCCGCTCAAAACGAGGCCAACACGGTCGTTTTTCGGCTTAAAAATAAAATTTATATAAAACCGATTTAAAACTTAAACCATGACATTTATTAACTTAAAACATCATAGTATTAATAATTGTGCATCTTTTTCGGCTTGATCGATCGTCTCTTGCTCGGTTTGGTATTAAAGGTTTCGTTTAACGTACCGACGTACTATTAAATCGAAATCCTTTTTCTGTGCTTTAATCCACTTATTCTGAAGCTTTAATACTTCGTAACATCACTAAATAACATATATCTCGTCTATAATTGAACCCTCGATTCATTCGGGTTTCAATAACTATTGATCGTTTGATCGCATATTCAATACGGTGAGTTATATATTCACGTACAATCAATACAATGAACCATGTATTCTCGTATAATTACCATGGTAACTCATGTACCCGACATTACATATGACGTAACTAACATCTACCGGTTAGGGTATACTTGGTTTCGTCGGAATCGTTACAATTACAAAGTCAGGTTTAAGGATGAAACAGTGAGAATCATCAAACCCAACTTTATACCCTTTATCACAAATCTGGGATATGCTTAAAAGGTTGTACTATAATCCTTCTACATAGAAGACATCATCAAATGTGACCTTTCCATTTGTCAAGATATCCTTTCCAACAATTTTACCACCATTCTTATCACTACCAAAGGCTACTGGACCTTCAAACTTCTCTTTATAGTTGACAAGTGACCTTTTGTCACATGTCATGTGCCTGGAATACTCACTATCCATGTACCATACTTCATTCAGTGGAGTGGATGGTTCCTGCACAAATCAAAGAAATTGATTAGTTGAGTGATGAAGTGCAAGCTGTCTCAACTTGCAAATCATCAGATTCATTAATAGTAGCAGCATTGGGTGTGAGAGTAATGGGTTTACGATTTTCATGAGTAATTTCAATATTATCTGAATTATCTATTTCATAACCACATTCCCTTGGAGTTTTCACATATGAAGTTGTGCTTTGGCAATTATCCGCTACACTGTTGCACTCTTGAACTACATAGTCCTTTGTGCTTGAATAATCTCTCACATCAAAGTTCTTTTCCTTTTGAAATTCAACCTTAGGTTTCCAAATAAATCCATGAGATTCAAAACCATGCTTCAATAAGAACTTTTCATCACCAATTAGTTCTTTTGGTTTCCTTTTTGAGAAAACATTTTTTCTTTCCTTTCTTATCATCACATGGTTATCCTTTAGAATCATCAGACTTAACTGATTTTGAGTCTTGATTGGGGATAATTCTCAAAGGTTGAAAGTTCTTTTTGACACTAGTTTCAGATTTCTTGGGAGATTTTCTTCATTTGTCTTGTTCAGCCATGTTTTTCTTTAGTTTCCTTTCAGCTTTCCCTACCTTCTTAATACTGTTGTCAGCCTTCTGATCAGTTTTGCTCACATTCTCATTTCCACACACTTTTCCTTTTTCTAAGTATTCATCATACTTCTGTTTGTAAAGCTCAAAGTTTTGACCAAACTTTGTCTCATTGGGAACATGAAAAGGTTTGAAGTTGAACCTTTCATTGCAAGAATCAGTATGGTGACCATATTCATCACATTTTTTTCACCACACATTTCCTTTGAATCTCTCATGATCACTCCCCTTCTTGAATCTCTCACTTGGTCTAGGTGGTGTTATTCCAAGTGTTTTCTGAGTCTTCAATCAATCAAAGGCAATTGTAAAAGGAACAAACTCTTCTATCTTGATATCTTGTCTTTTAGTCTTGCTCTTTACAAAGATGATTTTTTGCAGATTCATAGGCTCTTCATCCAGGTTTCCCTTGTGTCTTGACTGTCTTTTCTCATACTCCTCCATTGTTTCAACTTCTCCAATGTCAAACACTTCATGGCTAGAGAAAACATAGTATACTGGAATTAAGTTGTCACATTCAACTATTTCAGTGGCCTTGTTCTTGTTATTCTCACTTAACCTTTTCAATAGTGTTTTGCTTGGAGGCCTAACATCATTGTAGCTTACTTTTGTCCTTTCACATATGTGAAAAGACACATGTTCCCTTCTCATTATTTCATTTATCTTTGCCATCTTGGGAGTCAGTTTTGGCAGAACTGGCAGTTTGTCTATTGAATCAGGCTTCTTATATCTTCTACCTCTTTTAGCAGCCTGAATTTCTTCGGTAGAGATTTGATCACTTGAGTTACTTATATCAACATGGTTCAAATCTTCGTAACTGGAGTCATCTTCAGACACTTGTACACCAATTGAATTATCTTCCCTTACTTCGTCTTTCACAACAAACTCTCCTTCTTCATTTACTTCAACTATTTTTTAGTTGTCAATGAATTCTTCCTTAGCTTGAAAAACTTCTCTAAATTGGTTGAGATATGTCTCTCTTTTCTCTTTGTCAATATTGAGAGGGTAGTTGTTGTTGAATGGTGGAGGAACAACTTTGTATTTATCTTCTTCTTTTATCTTGTTCATTATACCACAAATGTTTCCTGTGGACACCAAGTTCTTTAGAAATTCATTCTCAACCTTCAACTTGGTGTTCTGCACCTTCTCTTCAACAATCATTTTCTTTAAGCCATCTATCTCAGTGACATATCTTTGCTGAGTTCTTTAAGCCATCTGTTTGTTTCTTTGGTAATTCTGGTTCTAAGGCACCACCTGTTGATTGTTCATTAGGGCTTGTTGGTTATTGTTGAAATTGGGTTTGTAGTTGTTGTTTCTTGGTTGGTTTTTCTGATATTGGAACTGGTTTCTTGGCTGTTGGTTCTGGTATTGGTTCACTTGGATGTTTCTTGGTTGGTTTCATTCTCTTGCAAAGTGCACAGGCTGTTGGTAGTTATAACAAATGGCCTTTGACTTGTAAAATCCGATTCTTTCATTAGGACCTGATAGAAGAGATCTACTAGTCCTATTGTATAGCCTTTTGCTTCTAAAGGCCAACATGGCAGCCTGACTTGAGGTCCATGTCTTTAAGGTCATCTGCATCAATTTGTTCCAGATCATCATGAATAACACTTTTGTGTATCATGTTCTTGGAAACAAATGCATTGTAGGACTATATAAACATAGAGAATAAAGCTTGAGTATCATTCCCTTGTCCACTATTTCCACCACCATAAGGTAAATGTCATTGTCATCAATAAGTTGGACATTAAACCTTGACTGGCTACCTTGGTGACTTGTAGTCCCACCAACAAATGCTTTTGGTGTATCAACACCGTGTTACTTAGGTTCCTCAATGATAGGGATCTGTTGTTGGTTTTTCGTGGACAAGTTTCCCATAGGTGCAATCAGTGCATTGGACACCTCGAAGCATGGCTTCTCCTCCTTGATCATTTCATTTTTAATCATCTCTTACTCAGCAGCTTTGAGGAAACAAATTACATCATCCAACTTGAGTCTTTCAAAGTTTGGCTTCGAATAATGAACATCCTAGCTATATACCATTCTTAGGGAAAGAAGACAACAGTTTAGTGTTCAAATCAGAATCTGTCATCACATAATCAATGGTTCTCAGGTCATTCACAATTGCTAGAAATATATCAAGAATTGATTTCAGCCTTTCCCCATCTTAATACTTGAACCTCTCAAGTTGTTACTTGAGTCGTTGCTTCTTCATTTTCTTCAGCTCTGTGTTTCCCTCAGTTATCTCAAGATTGCATCGTACATAGCCATTGCTGTGGTATGATGTGCAACCTTGGTCAAGATATCCCAAGACAGACCTAGCTTGATCATTGCTAGAGCTTTTTCATCAATTTTCCTCACCCTTACACCAACAGTTTGTTTAGGATTTGCACATTCAGGAGTATATGGTCCATTTTTAATAGAGTTTCACATATCCACGTCATTATAACACACAACCTTGGAATCTTGTTAGTGGATACCACTTGCTCTTCAAAACTAGACATATTTTTGGTCTTTTGTAAAATGATTTTATAGAAAAAACATAGAACAGTTTGAACATATTGAAAATCAAATTTGAAAAATGAATCAGATTTGAGAAAGAGCTCTTTAGATTTGATGTATCTGATTCGATTGGAGCAAGATCTAATATTAAAAATTCAAATTTTAACTAAAGAAGTAAAAGAAGTAACCCAAATTTGCTTATCTGGAAGAATGAATAAAGAATAGTGTTGCTGACGTCAGTATTCAATGGAACAGTTCTCAGCTCACGTCATTCTTCATCCTCAAATAATCTACAATAAGCAACAAATCTTCACACAAAAAACAACAAACGAGCTCTTATACCACTGATACCACTTGCCGGTCTCGAAATTGATCACTAAACTCACAATAAATGTTATAACTAACACAATGAATGTGTCAACAAGAAGGTTGGTGACGTTGATATTTTTGGTAAGATTAACTGTTTGTTAACGGCGGAATCAGAAACAAATAGAATTGTTGCTTAAAAATTAATAAATGTAACAAACACAAACAATCACTCAAAATACTTCCATTTATAGAAGGGTTTCATACAAATGTAAATCGATTAGGGTTTCTTGTATGGAATGTTTATCTGTATTAATCTTATGACCGCCGTCACACTCAAAGCACGAATATTCGATTTCGTCTGAAAAGTGTAAAGTGGCAAATCCATGGTAGGTGTGCCCTAAAATATTCTATTTGTAGGCCTGCCACCACTTGACAGATGTCCTGACTTCTAGAAACCCTAATGATAGGTACATAATCATATTACATATTCAAAAATATACTAAGTGGAAAAACAGGTATTCTGGGTAGGTTCTGTGCCTTTTTTCTTTTACGAGTAGACCTGGTAACCTTCAAGTGTGCTGGTGAACAGTTCTCCGGGTAGACTTTTCTTAGAGTATTTTCCTTAGAAAATACTCACATAGCAGACTTCAATTCCTTTGACCATAGTAGACTTTGCCCGATAAGATCTAACGAGCAAACTTGTTCTTCAGAAATCTTTTCAACTCTTTGTTAATGAAAAACTTATTAGCAATTACAAGTGTGATGGTAACACTGTAGCTTGCTCAGAGTTGAACCTTGCCCGATGAAGTCCTTAAGATAAGTCTTTATCAACTTCCATCAAGCATGCGCGGACCACTGTTTCATTAAAGAATACCTTGCTAGATCTTCCAAAAACTTGGCTTCAAAAGCTTGGTTAGCCAAGAGCCTACTCAAAAGTAAACCTTGCTTGGCTATGAAGAACAACTTTGCTAGACATAATGAACCCTGCTTGGATTGTCAGTAAAGAAGACTTCAAGAAGATAACCTTGCCCGAATGACAAAATACCTTGCTAGGACAAGTTAAACCTTGCTGGGAGGTTCAAGTGTGCTCGGTTTCCATAGTTAGTAATTTCTGGGAAGTGTTGAGAAGATTCCAATCTTTATTGAGTCATTTCATGTCAAATCTTTGACTCAACACATGTGACAAGAGGTCACTTGTAAACTATGAAGAGAAGTTGGATGACCCAGTTACATTTGGGAGTGATGAGAATGGAGGATAAATTTTTGGGAAAGACATCCTAACCAATGGCAAAGTGCCATTTGACAATGTGTTTTATGTGAAAGGATTACAATATAACCTTTTGAGCATTTCTCAAATATGTGATAAAGGTTATAAGGTTGGTTTTGGTGATTCACACTGTTTCATCCTCAAACCAAAATTTGTAATCCCTCCTGATATGATTATGATGATGGCTCCAAAGAATAGCAATTTTTATGAACTAAATATGAAAAATGCTGTCTCTAGAGGAGGTACCAGTTTTGTATCCAAAGCCACTGAAAATGAATCTAAATTGTGGCATAGAAAGCTTTGTCATGTAAATCTAAAGAACATGAACAGACTTGTGAAGGGTGAGCATGTAATTGGTCTACCCACAAGAGAGTTCAAACTTGATGAAAACTGCATTTCTTGTCATAAGGGTAAGCAGCACAGGTCATCTCACAAAACAAAGCTCATAAACTCAATTGATCAAGTGCTTGAAATGCTTCATATGGATCTTTTTGTTCCTGTAAGTGTACCAAGCGTTGGTAAAAAGAGATATTGTTTGGTTATTATAGATGATTTTTTCATGTTTTACTTGGGTTTATTTTATTAAGTGCCAAAGATGAAGCTACTAGGTTTATTAAAGGATGTGTCACAATGGTTGAAAACCAGTTGGATGCAAGAGTGAAGGTTATGAGAAGTGATAACGGGACTGAGTTCAAGAATGGGGTAATGGAAGAATTATGTAATGCAAAATGAATTATTCAACAATTCTCTGCTCCTAGAACTTCTGAACAGAATGGGGTTGCCGAAATAAGAAATAGAACACTTATTGATGCTGCAAGGACCATGTTAGTAGATGCTTTCTTTCCTGTTACATTTTGGGCAGAAGTAATCAACACTGCTTGCTATGTTCATAATAGAGTCCTTCTTAACAAAAGTCAAGACAACACTCCATATGAGATTTTGTTTAAAAGAAAGCCCTACATCAGGCTTCTCAAACCCTTTGGTTGCAAATGCTCTCTGTTAAACACAAAGGACTATCTCAACAAGTTTAAGTCCAAATCTCTAGATTGATTTTTTGTTGAATATTCAACACACTCAAAAGCTTACAGAGTCTATGTGAAAGACCATTTGAGTTTTATTGAATCATTTTATATTGCTATTAATGAAAGTCAATTCAATACTGTTGATGGAGCAGCATGGCTATTTGATCATGAGAAGTTAATCAAGTCCTTCAAGATTTATCCTGAGGACTTTGATGATACTTTTTACAAAACCGGTGTGCATATGGAAGTATCTTTAAAGAAAATTGATTTGGACAAGTTGTGGTGCAAGGTTGCTGGAAAAAGACCTGAATACAGATTTATAAAGGATCCCTTAATTGCTCAATGTAATAAAGCTCCAGATCAAGTTTAAGACCAAGACCAAGGTCCCAATCAAGAACAAGGTAACAAAGACAATAAAGAGAACTAAGATGATCATGTCTTGAATAAGGATGATCTTGCAACCAAAATGAACTTCAGACTCAAGCTAGAAAAAGCAAGATTTGAACATTTGTTTCAAAACTTGAATATGGGAACAATGATGCTTCTACTTCACAATAGAACAATGAAGAAGCACCTGAATTTCATGTTGCAACAACTAATTTGATAATTGATGAACCTGATCTCAATGACACAAATCTTGATTCTAATATATCTATTGGTGTGATTGTTCAATCCATATATGTTGAAAAAAAATCATCCACCTGAGAACATCATTGGAAACATCAATGAAAGAGCAACAAGAAGTCCTTCTGAATCTGCAAACATTTGTTTGTACTCCTGCTTTCTGTCTCAAATAGAGCCAAAGAAAACTGTTCAAGCATTGAAAGAATAGTTGGGTAAAAGCTATGCAAGAGGAGTTGGCTCAATTCAAATTTCAACAAGTGTGGGAACTTGTAGACAAGCCAAGGAACATATATGCCATTGGAACCAAATAGGTTTTCAGGAATAAAAGAGATGCAAGAGGTATTGTGATTAAGAACAAAGCAAGACTTGTTGCATTGGGATGCCTACAAGAATAAGGGATTGACTTTGAGGAAGTCATTGCACCAGTTGCAAGACTTCAAGCCATAAGAATTTTCTTAGCTTATGTTGCCTCAAAGAATATAAGGGTATTCCAATTGGATGTCAAATCTGCATTCTTGAATGGAAAAATAGAGGAGGAGGTGTATGTGACTCAGCCACCAGGATTTGAGGACCCTGATTATCCTAACAGAGTGTATAAGTTATACAAAGCTTTGTATGGACTACATCAATCTCCAAGAGCATGGTATGATGAGTTATCAAATCATCTGCTTGATAATAGTTTCCAAAGGGGAGCTATTGACAAGACCCTCTTCTACAAGAAAAGAGGAAGATATTTGCTGCTGCTACAAGTGTATGTTGATGATATTATTTTTTACTAAACAAATGAGCAAATGTGTATGGAGTTTGAAGAGGTGATGAAGTCCAAGTACAGTATGAGCTCTATTGGAGAAATGAACTTCTTTCTTGGATTGCAAGTTCCACAGAAAGCTGATGGTATTTTTATATACCAGTCTAAATATGTGTAGGACATATTAGACAAGTTCAAGTGTCATGACCTCAAAACTGCTTCAACTCCTATGGACACACATGAGAAAATGATTGCAGATGAAAATGATTGAACATGAAGTCAGAGCAAAAATTGGATCGCTGATGTATTTGACTGCTTCAAGGCCAGACATCATGTTTGCTGTGTGTGTTTGTGCAAGATTCCAATCAAGTCCAAAGGTCTCTCATATGAATGTTGTCCAGAGGATCTTTAGATATTTGAAAGGAAGAACTGATCTAGGAATATGGTACCCAAAGAACCAGCCCTTTGATCTAGTTGCCTATACTGACAATGGCTATGATGGGTGAAATATGAGCAGATTCAACTTCTAGAGGTTGTCAATTTTTGGATGACTGAATGGTGTCCTGGCAGTGCAAAAAACAGACTACAGTGTCAATCTCAATTGCATAAGCTGAGTACATTGCTGCATCTGCCTGCTGTGCACAAGTTCTCTGGATTCAAAACCAAATGCTGGATTATGCTTTGGATTTTCTAAACACCCCTATTTTCATTGATAACACTACTGCATCATTTATTGTTAAGAGTCCTGTACAACATTCCAAGACCAAGCACATTGAAATCAGACATAATTTTATTAGGGATTGTAATGAAAAATGTATAACTGAAGTTAATAGAGTTGACACAAGTGATAATTGGTTGACCAATTCACAAAACCACTTGTTAGAACCATGTTCAACTTTCATTTGAAAGCCATAGAAATGATCAACTCTAATAAGGTCTGTTGATGATATGTGCTTGTTGTGCAAACTGACTATCTTTTCAAAGTATTGTTGAATGTTGGTTTGATTGACGTGTGATTATATGTTTAATGTTTTCTGATATGTGATCTAAATGACTAATTGTGTGTATCTTAGGGGTCTTCGATGCTTAAGATAGTTATCAGTGAATGTGTGATGTCATGATATGTATTTGATTCGATCTATTTGTATATGCTTATTTGATATCTTGATTATGTGAATTATATGATGAGACATCCATGACAAAACGAGGTATACCTTATTCATTAAGTAGCGTAACGAATAATCGGTTAATTTGTAGCGATTAAATGAGTAACCAACTGATACTGATTATGGCCCGTATATATTCTGAGGGGTCATATATGAGTTATATATATATATATATATATATTATAGTGGCTAACATATTGATAGTTAGGACCCTGTACATTTAAAACCATTTAAACGAAAAAGGTTTCGTTTAACGATACGCTATGACTTTAAACGCAATCGTTAACACCAAAACGAGCATTGTAGCATCCGTCAAGCCAAAAAAGACTTATGGAACACTTATATAAGATCTTTTAAGCAATCATGAAAATATTTTGGATTTTTACAACCAGTTAGTACGTTTTTCTTATATTACAATAACGTGCTGAAAAACACTCGTTTTCGCGCTGTTTTTCGCACTCGAACTAGTTTTCTGCGAAAAACCAAACTGAACTAAATTTTGGACTGGGATTTACACGTGACACGAAAACCAACGCATAAATGGGCCAAAAGAGGGGCCCAATGCCCCCCCCATAGGTCTAGCCGCCAAAATGGACCTTCCCCTTTTGTATAAAGCTTGTTAAACAAGCTTACCTCCTTAGATATTTTCATACTATCATCAAACTAGAACAAAATACTGTTGGGTTCTTCATCTAGCTGCCCAAAAACCCTAAGGTAAACTCAAAATACTATTGAGTTTAAAGAATTGACTTGTATTTCAAAATATCAAAAGTGGTCAAATATCATAGTTTTGGATGAAATTTAATAAAAACAAACTTTTACGAGATTTCCGGACGTTTCGGGTGAATTGTATGCGTTTTGCACAATCAAACATGTTTGAAAATGGAACCGAACCCTACGATCAATCCAGATACCGAAACTTTAAATTTCTTTTATAAATCAAATCATTTTATCAGACAGTACATTTACTTAAGTTTGTGTGATCATACCTATTTCCAAAACGTGTAAATGATCAACTTGGGTAGGCACGAAAAACGATGCAACTGAGCCAAATCTGGTTTTAAGCATTTCATAACGTACAGCGTCACAATCTAAGACTACTAATATGATCTAGGCGTAACAACTATACCTAGACTAGTTATACAACCCGATTTAGTTTAAACACTGTACTAGTGTTAACCGTACTATACCGATTATAGGATACAAGATATAGTCGAGACATTATACATACTACACGTGTAACCGATCAAGAATACGATAATGTGAGTTTCATGACCCCACTTTTAAACTGTTTTACGAACTTTTGCGGTGGAAAGCGTGTTTACATATACGTATATGCTTGAAAACTTGTGATGATGTGAATTATCTAAGTACTAACACCTGAAAGTCCCCACAAACAGAAGTGATTAACTTCACGCCGGTGACGTGTGGATAGTACTATCGGTTTGACAAACCCAACTGACAAGGCCGGAGGGGTATGCCAGATTATGTTAATCCAGTTGCACATTGTCATTTAAACTTATTACATTCTGCTATGTGGTGTTAGACATAGTACATACTTGGGGCAAAGTGGCTCTTAAATGCCAGTGGGAATACATGGCAAGGGAGGCCATGCTTTTAGCTAGTTTCAGTTTCACTTGTGGCTTAGTATAAAAACACCTTACACATACATACATGCATACATGCATACATGCATACATGCATACATGCATACATACATACATACATACATACATACATACATACATACATACATATATACATACATACATACTGTGATCTTTATCAACTCGTATACTGATTTTCGTTCGTACTCGTGAAACCTGAAACTCACCAACTAGACGTAGTTGAGCCGTTTTAACATGCTTTTCAGGCAAACCAAAGTTGGAATAATTTCTACGTGCTCGGTTTTGAAATCTGAAGTAGAATCGCTGTAAATATATGCAAGTACATAGTAATGAATAAGAAGCCGAGAACATGTTATGTGTTTTTCACTTAGATTATAAACTTAGTACCAACCAATGTAATATGAGGTAAATTAGTTTGTTGAATTTCACTATAAACAATGAGGTTGATACAAGAGTTATTTTTTACATTCCCGTATTGCGCTTCCCCAACTACCTAGTCGGGGTGTGACAGAAGTTGGTATCAGAGCCATTGGTTATAAAGAATTTGGATATCCCTTAGGATACCCTAATATAACCGTAGGCTCGATTAGCTCTGGGAATAAAAATATTAAATAATGTATACTCATGATTCTCGGGATAAACTCAAATGGACAAGTGGGTTATTATGGTCCGGAACGTAATAACGGACTTGCTCTTACGAGGGAATTCAGGATGAAATCGCTAAACATTTAAATAGGTAAAAACAACAACATATATGTATAAAATATAATATTAATAATATATAAATAAAAGATTATATGTGCTAATGTGTACGAATACGTGTGTTTACTAAACTGTAATTAATATTGTACGTTATTATAATTAATATTGTCAAGAATTATTATTATACTAACCTTTGTATAGAGGGATGTCGAGAACCAGATATTATACAATTGATCAAGTACCATCAATATCTCTTGAGAAGGAAGAACAAGAAACAGACCTGGGGAGAACGTATATGTAGAAATAGATGAAAATGATAGAAATAATGTGATTTCAAATGAGGCGTCCATTGATAAACCTGACTTATCAGACAATAGATGCGATAGTTATTCCCTTAGGACATCACCTAGATATGAAGTAGAAACCACCAGTACTTACCACTCACTTTCTAGAGCTCCTAAATCTCTCACGCCACCATCACACCATACCCCAGTGACTACACCCACTCACGGAGCTAGTCAGACTGAACGTACGAGTGTACCACCACCTGATAGTATGCCTTCCCCACCCAGATTGACTTATCACAGGGGAAGAACCTTTCATATCCATCTTACCGAGATAGCTTTCCCTACATAGAGTATACATGTACCCGATCAAGAAACTCCCCATTTAGCTGACCCGGCCTGGTTAGTTGTATTGACTAATTAGATACTAAAGCACTTAATAGCTATAATAACCAACATATAGAGAAGACGTGAGCCATATGATTACATGCTGGATATAAAGCAGGTAGTGATGAACATACATTGATCCGATACCCATTCTTGACTACTCTTGGACAGAGTGACAACCTGGTTATGCGGTTGTTAAGCAATTATTGCAGCCTAAGTGGTTGTTTGTGTGTGGTTATTGTATTATATACATATGGATAAATAGAAATAAAAGTAGTATGGTATGTTGTTCGCAGTCTTTTGATACCTCATTCAGCACTAGTAGTAGCATATTGCGCTAACATGGAGGATGTTTTTAATCTACTATTATTACAAACAATGACCCTTATCGGGTTAACTCTCTATATAGTGAAAAATTTTTGTACGTCTATTTAAGCGCTGGCCTATACTAGGTTAAAACTATGCACTGATTTAGGAATACATACGTACGATATCAGTTATGTGTAATACAAATGTGTTCTTTTGGCATAGTTGTAAGTTTATGACTATTATTATAGAATGGCCCCGGAGAAAACTAATATTATATCTAAGGCGGAGGTAGGAAAAATGATTGCTCTACAATTACAAGTAGTAATTTTGACTATAATAGCACCGATCACTACTAGCATACGTACAAATACAAATGTTAACCAACCGTCGAGCACCGATACAACCGCTAATACTACACCTCCTTCGAACACTAATGCAGCTACGAATACTACTTCCCCGTTGAATACTAATAATGTTACAAATATAACTCCCCCCACCATATACTAATTCTTCTAGTAACACGAATCCCCCGTAGCGAGAATGTTCTTATGAACAGTTTATGTCGTGTAGATCTATAAATTTTAGTGGTACTGAGGAACTAAACGGATTGATATGATGGATTGAAAAGACCGAGTCTATAATTAACATTAGTGAATGTCCACCAGACCGTATAGTCAAATTCACTACTAGTATGTTTCTGGATCGTGCATAAATGTGATGGAACACAGTGGTTCAAATAAGGCGACAAGAGGCTATAAACCGTATGTCATGGGCCGAACTCAAAACCCTTTTACTATAACATTTTTGTCCATAAAGTGAACTTAAAAGGTTAGAACATGAGCTATGAAACTTGGAAATGAAGGGTGCTGAACATGTGGGATAAACAAACCGTTTTAACGAATTGTCTCGCTTAGTACCGTGGTAAGTTACTCCGGATGCTAAACGTATCGAACACTATATTTGGGGATTAAAACCTGTTGTAAGGAGTATAGTTAACTCGTTAGCTCACCCCATATTGGAAAGTGCTGTATCTCAGGCTGGTGTAGTTACTTTTTACCTTTAGAGAAGCGGAGTGATAAGGATGCCGGGAGAAATATCAAGTTTAAAACGATCTAATTATGAGAATAAGACGCAAGGGAGTCCTCAAAATAAACGAGCTCGCCCGATTACCCGAAACTATGCCATGACCAGTTCAAATGTGAAACAAGAAACATATAAAGGGACATTACCAAAATGGGGGAAATGTAATCTTCATCATATGGGTGATTGCAAACCAGCAATACGTCAGAAGTGTGGAAGGACTAGACATCATGCCTCCAACTGTAGAACCACCACTAATAATATAAACCGACCACAAAAACCAACCCAACTACCTTGACCTCAACCAACCCGACCACAACTCAATCAACAAATCCCACCCACCAAGAACCTCCATACCTGCTACGAATGTGGTAGTACGGAACACTATTGGAGATACTGCCCCAAGCTGAAATTGTTTGTAAGGATAAGACTGTTAGGATACCTCTTTCAAATGATGAGGGAATGATTGTTCAAGATGAGAAATCTGGTACTGTATTGCCTCTCGTATCAAAACTTAAGGCACTAAAGTATTTGCGCCAAGGTTGTACATTATACTTGGCAAGTGTAACAGTTAAAGACCGCGATGAAAAACGACTTGAAGACATCCCAGTGGTAAACGAATATTTAGATGTATTTCCCAATGAGTTTCCTGGTTTACCACCAACCCGACAAGTCAAATTCCGTATTGACCTACTACCAGGAGCAGCTCTCATTGCAAAAGCACCTTACCGACTTGCACCTTCTGAAATGCAAGAACAATCCAATCAATTGCTAGAGTTACTAGATAGGAGCTTTATACCACCTAGTTATTCACCATGGGGAGCACCAGCGTAATTTGAGAAAAAGAAAGACGGAAGTAATCTGACGTGTATTGATTACCTGGAATTAAATAAGGTGACTATTAAGAATAGATACCCATTACCTCGAATTGATGACTTATTTGACCAACTTCAGGGTGCGATATATTTTTCGAAATTCAATCTCAGATCTGGTTATCATCTAGTAAGAATTCAAGAGGAAGATATCCCAAAATATCCTTCCGAACTCGGTACAGTCACTATGAATTTTTAGTTATGCCGTTTAGATTGACCAATGCACCTGCGGTATTTATGGATCTCATGAACCGAGTTTGCAAACCCTACCTTGAAAAAATCGTGATAGTGTTTATCGATGGCATTTTGATATATTCGAAAAGTAAGGAGGAACACGAACAACATCTGCGGGTAATATTGGAATTATTGAGGCAAGAAAAGTTATACGCCAAATTTTTCAAATGTGAATTCTGGTTACAAGAAGTACAATTTTTAGTACACATTGTGAATCAACAAGGAATCCAAGTCGACCAAAGTTAAATTGAGGCTAGTAAAATTTGCCAATTTTTGGGATTAGCCTGGTATTACCGACGATTTATTGAAAACTTTTCAAGCGTTGCCCAACCTTTAACCCTCCTAACTCAAAAAGATCGAACATAGGACTGGGGAGAAGAACAAGAAATGGCCTTCCAAACGTTAAAACAAAAGTTTTATGACGCTCCAATATTAAGTCACCCAGATGGAACTGATGACTTGGTAGTCTATTGTTACGCATATCGTAAAGGTTTGGGATGCATACTGATGCAACAGAAGAAAGTAATAGCATATGCTTCTCGACAATTAAAAGTACATGATAAGAACTATACAACTCATGATTTAGAATTAGGAGCAGTTATTTATGCATTGAAAATCTGGAGACACTACTTGTACGGCACCAAATATATGGACCACAGAAGCCTACAACACATATTTGATCAGAAGTAGCGGAACATGAGGCAAAGAAGATGAGTCGAACTATTAAATGACTATGATTGTGAAATTAAATACCATCCGGGTAAAGCCTATTAGTAGCTGATGCATTAAGTCGGAAGGAACGAATTAAACTCCTAAAAGTACGGGCACTTGGAATGATTGTCCTGAATAGCCTTATCGAACAAATTCGCATTGCTCAAGACGAAGCATTAAAAGAAGATAAATTACAAAAGGAAGAATTGCACAGGAATGAAAAGAACTTTGAAAAGAAAATTGATGAAATATATTAGTTCAAAAACCAAGTATGGATTCCGACTCTTCATGATCATCGAGAATTGATTCTTGATGAAGTGCACAAGTCCAAATATTCTATTCATCCAGGTACCGATAACATGTATAAAAACGTTAAAGAATTTTACTATTGGCTTGGTATGAAAAAGGATATAGCCACATATGTAAGTAAATGCGTGACTTGTTCTCGTATTAAGGCCGAATTCCAAAATCCTTCGTGAATGTTATAACAACCCGAAATTCCCCAATGGAAATGGGAACAAATTAATATGGATTTCGTAGCACATCTTCCCAAAACCTCTAAGGACATAATTTAATTTGGGTTATTGTAGACCGATTAACCAAATCCGCACAAATCATTCCGATCCGTAACAGCTACAATACCGAAAAACTCGCCCAAGTTTACATTGACGAAATTGTATCCCTACACGAAGTACCACTTTAGATCATCGCAGACCGAGACAGTCACTTTACTTCACAATTTTGGCAAGCAGTTCAAGAAGCTCTGGTAACCCGAATAGACCTGAGTACCTCTTACCACCCCCAAACAAATTGTCAATCCGTCTACTTCATGCTTGCGTACTAGATTTCAAAAGGAACTGGGATCAACACCTCCTGCTCACTAAGTTCTCATAGAATAACAGTTACTACAGTAGTATACAAGCAGCACCTTATGAAGCATTATACGGGAGAAAATGTAGATTGCCACTTTGTTGGATAGAAGTTGGTGATACTTAAATATCAGGATCCGAATTGATTCAAGAAACAACTGATAAGATTCATAAGATTAAAAGAACACGTGACCGATAAAGGAGCTATGCCGTTGTTCGTAGAAAACCGTTATCCTTCGAAATAGGCGAAAAGGTGTTTCTTAAAGTGTCCCCAAGGAAAGGTGTTATATGGTTTGGAAAGACTGGTAAATTAGCCCCGATATACATTGGACCATTCGAGGTTATTTCTAAAATTGGTCCCGTAGCCTACTGACTAAAACTACCCCTAGAATTGAGCACTATTCACGATGTGTTTCATGTGTTGAATCTGAAAAAGTGTCTGACTGATGAAACGGCAAGAGTACCACTAGAAGATGTTCAGGTAAATGAAAAGCTAAACTTTATAGAAGAACCAGTAGAAATTGTTGAAGGAAAAACCAAGCAGCACAACAAAATCTTACCGGTAAAAGTTCGGTGGAACTCAAAACAAGACCCGAATTTACTTTGGAACGAAAGGACGAATTCCGATAGAAATACCTACACCTATTCCCTAAAAAGAAAACCGTTGATACATCAAATTTCAGGGACGAATTTTCTTAACGGGGGAGAATGTGACATTCATGACAAAACGAGGTATACCTTATTCATTACGTAGCGAGTAAATGAATAATCGGTTAATTCGTATCGATTAAAAGAATAGCCGACTAATACTGATTATGACCAGTATATATACTGAGGAGTCATATATGAGTGTTATATATATATATACATATATATTATAGTGGCTAACATATTGATATATAGGCCCTAGTACGTTTAAAACCATTTAAGCGAAAAAAGTTTCGTTTAACGATACGCTATGACTTTAAACGAAAATCGTTAACACCAAAACGAGCATTGTAGCACCCGTCAAGCTAAAAAAGACTTATTGAACACTTATATAAGATGTTTTAAGCAATCCGTGAAAATATTTTGGATTTTTTCAACGAGTCAGTACGTTTTTCATATTTTACAATAACGGGCTGAAAAACACTCGTTTTCCCCGCTGCTTTTCGCACTCGAACTACTTTTCTGCGAAAAACCGAACACGAATTAAATTTTGGACCGATATTTACACGTGACACGAAAACCAAGGCATGGGCCAAAAGAGAGGCCCAATGGGCCCCCCATAGGTCTAGCCGCCAAAATGGACCAACCCCCTTTTGTATAAAGCTTGTTAAATAAGCTTACCACCTTAGATATTTTCATACTATCATCACACTAGAACAAAATACTGCTGAGTTCTTCATCTAGCTGCCTAAAAACCCTAAGGTAACTTCAATTTTCTCTTGATTTTCATACTTATTTAACATGATTTAAACTTAAAAATTAAGGTTTTGATTAGTATTAAACATGTTTAACCATCCAAAAACCCTAAAAATCAACTAAAATCATGTTTTGATGTTAAACATGTTTACAAGTCAGAACCATATGGATTTTTTTGACAAAAACACGTATTAGAACGTTAATATAGCATTTTTACGGTTTAAAACCTTGATTTGAAACCCTAATCGAAACCATAATTATCAAGGCTGGAATATGGATGATTTATGCTCTGTTTTGTGTTATATGATATCTAGATACACTGACTTTGTAACCGAAGATCCGGAGAGTCGATAAAACCACCGAAAACTATCGAAAACCGACAAGGTAATTACCGTATTACTCGTTTAGAGGTTGTTTGTATTTTGATTGTGACGTGCATGTTGTTAGTTTGTGAAAATTTTCAGGGACATTAGGAATCACATAAGTGAGTCCCTGTTCAAATTCGGTAATTTTTCGATAAACGGAGAATATTTGGCGAATTTATTACCGTTTATTAGCGTTTATTTGGAAAAAATAGTTAAACTTCATGAAAAATTATGAATATTTGTTTGAGACTCATAAATGTTATGGTAAGATCACTGAAAAATATGGAATCTTTTGGAGTTGTCTAAATGCATTTTTTTCATATGGTTTCTTATCGAATTTTACAGCCGAAAAATGCACAAAAGGATATTTTGGTCAGAGAATTAGGTTTTGGTAATGGTACAGGGGTTGTGTTATGGTATTATGACCACATATAAAAATTATCGTTTTGCATAAATGGGTTATTTATCGGTTAATTATAACACATAAAATGAATTTTTATAAATAAATAGTCAAGTATAAAAATTATGAAAATGTTTTTATAAAATTTTACAGATTTTAATTTATTTAAACAAAAATTCTCATAATTTATATATAAATACATAAATAGTTATGCTTATATGAAGATTTAAGTTATATATGTTTTAACGAAACCGGCAGATTTGTGTTTAACGAACTGACTGGTATTTCAAAATATCAAAATTGGTCAAATATCATAGTTTTGGATGAATTTGATAAAAATGAACTTTGTACGAGATTTTCGAACATTTCGGATTAAATGTACGCGTTTTGTACAATTAAAGCCGTATAAAAACGGAAACCAACTGTGCGATCAATCCAGATACTGAAACTTTAAACTTCTTTTATAAATCAAATCATTTTATCAAACAGTACATTTAGTTAAGTTTGTGTTATCATCATACCTATTTCCGAAACACGTAAACAATCAACTTGGCTAGGCACAAAAAACGATGAACTGAGCCAAATCTGGTTTTAAACATTTCATAATGTACAACGTCACAATCTAAGACTACTGATATGATCTGGCATAACAACTATACCTAGACTAGGTATACAGCCGAATTTAGTTTATAGGATACAAGCTATAGTCGAGACATTATACATACTACACGTGTAACCGATCAATACTACGATAAGGTGAGTTTCATGACCCCACTTTTAAACTGTTTTACGAACTTTTGGGGTGGAAAGCGCATTTACATATACTTATATGCTTGAAAACTTGTGATAATGTGAATTATCTAAGAACCAACACTTGAAAGTCCCCACAAACACACGTGATTAACTTCGCGCCGGTGACGTGTGGATAGTACTATTGGTTTGACAAACCCAACTGACAAGGCCGGAGGGGTATGAGGGAACATGTTAATCCAATTGCACATTGTCATTTAATCTTATTACATTCTGCTATGTAGTGTTAAACATAGTACATACTTGGGGCAAAGTGGCTGTTAAATGCCAACGGGAGTACATGGGCAAGGGTGGCAATGCATTTAGCTCGTTTCACTTTCACTGTGGCTTAGTATAAAAACACCATACACACACATACATACATACATACATAGATACATACTTACATACATACATACATACATACATACTGTGAACTTTATGAACTCGTATAAAGATTTTCGCTTGTACTCGTGAAACTTGAAACTCACCAACTAGACGTAGTTGACCCGTTTTAACATGCTTTTCAGGTGAGCCAAAGTTGGAATAATTGCTACGTTCTTAGTGTTGAAATCTGAAGTAGAATCGCTGTAAATAGATGCAAGTACATAGTACTGAATAAGAAGCCGAGAACTGGTTATGTGTTTTTCACTTAGTTTGTAAACTTAGTACCAACCAATGTAATATGATGTAAATTAGTTTGTTGAATTTCTTTATAAACAATGAGGTTGATACCAGAGTTATCTGTTACATTTCCGTATTACGCTTCCCCAGGAACCTAGTCAGGGTGTGGCATCCGATATGGTGATGTTGTTAGGATATGCTAGACTATACATTCTGGGACATCATCTTGTTTTTTGATGATGCCATCTATATTGAGATTTGATTATGTTTTTGAATATGCTTCAAATGTTTGTGTCAAAATGTGTTTTTGTGACAAAATTGGCTGCTCAAATGAACATTTTAAAGAAAATTTTTCTCAACACACTTTTGTCAAAATTGAGCAAATTCAACAGTCTAGAGACATGATAAGATTATTCAGTTCAAGCTTTATAGAATTTTAAAAGGTTGGAAAATGAACATTGATCCAACCAATTGGGAAATGACAATACATTGGTTACTTCTGCTAATATTATGGATTTAAAAGGCTAAAAGGACAGTTAGTACAATCATTATCATGTATGGTTGCTTTTCATGATGTGTAAAATCTGAGGTGATATAAAAATATAGAAAATGCTAAACTTTATGTGGAGATATATTGTTATCTATGCATGTTCCAATATACATCTTTCCGCATGATAGGCAGAAAAGTAACTATCCGGTCATACACGAGCTCGTTGGTATTTGGTCACCTAAAATGAAGTATCTTATTGAGAATGATAATGAACAAATGTGAACTAAACTATTTTAATATTTAATCAACCAAAAGTTGATAAGTGTTCACAAATTTTTATGAAAAATGCAAACATGAGGGTTAATTCTAGAACTACAGGGGTGGAGGCAGTCATATAAGTCCTTTAAATATTCCGAATGAAAGCCCTGTAAGACCGACTTGCGAGGCATGTAAGTCCAGCATTCACCTTCACATATGTTTGTAAATTTGAAAGAAAAATCTAAATCTTTAAACTTTGTTCTGTCGTTAAAAATTTTGACCATATATCCGGGTTTCTGAGTCGATTCGGGGTTATCTAAGGAAGCCAAATAAGCCTTGAGAATAGATATGGAGTATCAGAACATAATAAGTGTTATCCATTTCAGTCTTATGCAAATTAATTGAACCCTAATGCATATCACCAAAGCAATGAAAATTATGCTAAGTCTAGACCTGCTGGTAACCTGTCTGATATGTCATAATGATGCTGAGAATGAAGTAATGAGAGGTAACTTAACCAATATAATCCCATGTTGAGATCTTATCAAAAAAAAAGAAAGGAATATAACTGAAATTCGATCTCTTAATTCACCATTTGATCTTAAACAATGATCTCTAATGATAAAACTTTTTGATATTTGGTCTAAGTCAAAAAAATTGCATTTTACCTTGAAAAGGTGTGAATATGTAATTTCGGGTAAGGTTTGATGAATTCCAACCCAATCGGGTAAACTTAGTTGATTTTGTCTAAGTTTATTCATTTCGGGTATGCTTTGATGTTTTACATACTTTCGGGTTGAATGAAAGTAAGCTTTCACAAGTAACTGTTTTTAGTTGAAGTTTAACTCTTTCAAGCAAGCTTGAAATCGAAACATGTGTGATTATGTTGATTCGAGCAAGCTTAGATGATTTCTGAACTTTCTAGCAGACTTAACAGTTTTATAGGAATTTTAGGTCATTCTAGCAAGCTTTATAGTTGTTTATGCTATTTCTAGAAAGCTTTCACAAGTTCAAGTTATTCTAGCAAACTTAGCTTTTTTATAGGATATTTGACTTATCCTAGCAAGCTTTACATTTCTAAATGTTGAATATGAATTTCCTAGCATGTTTTGATATTTTAGGCAATTCTAGCAAACTTTGTTGTTTTGTTTAACTGTTTGAGATATCCGAGAAAGCTTGATGATTATGTATGTACTTAAATGACTTATTCATATTTGCGAGTACACTTTGTGTTTAGAGTATACTTTTTAAATTGTTTTTGGGCACAATTTAGTTTGAGAATGCACTTAACTGAATATTTGTTAACTTTTTAAATATTTCGGGTAAGGTATTTGATATGTTCAGTTATTCGAGCAAGGTTGACTATTAGAAATCATTCTAGGATATTATTTTGGGCGTATTTATTGATTCCTAGCAAGGTTGCCTATTTGATGATTTATACTTGATTATTTGAGTTGTGATTTATTTCTCGAGCAATCTTGTATTTAGAGTATGCTTCCTTAATTTTACTCTCTTAGATTTATTTTAAACTTTATAATTTCTGAACATATTTTGGAACGGTCAAGGTTGTTAAAATATGTTATACCTAGGAAGCTTTGTGAAATTAACTTTTTCGGGCAAGGTATGCTAAATGCACTTTATCAAGCAAGGTTTTAAATGGGAAAATTTTTAAATAAGATATTTTGACTGTTTGACAGCTTTTTCCCACTAAAAGACAAAATGCATATAAAACCCACGTTCAAAAGGTATATAACAGGAAGTTAGTGAAATTTCATGCCTCACTTCTCTCTCCAAACACTATACTTTTCTCTCTTGCTCTCGTTTCCAGAATACAAACCGATTTAATTATTTTTCCAAACCCTAATTAACCAGTCCTCAAATTCCGACTTGGTAAGCTTAAATTGATTGATTTCCGACACCAATTATGTGGATTTGGGCACTTAATTTTCATTTGAACTAACTCTCTATTTTATGTGTAGGTTATTAATTTGTCGAAGCACAGGTTATAAAGAAATTTTTTCTCTTTACTTCTTTAAATTATAACCTCAAATGTGTTAAAGTTATGAACTTTGTGACTAATTTTTGCTTTGAATATATTTTTGTCTGTGTTTGTACAGATATGGAGGACGAACCCAGATATCTGTTTGAGAAGAAGCACAATATGTGCGCTCTTGTCCAACTAACTACTGATAATGAAGTATTGGCGGATATGATTAGATGGCTTCAACGGTATAATCTGAGATTTTCGCTAACTGAGTGCCCGGTGATTTATCGAAACCACCAGCTGGATTTTTTGGCGCTCAACAGTACTTTATGGCGATCAAAATGGCAAGCAATTGGAAGCCACTGTGGCTAATCACGAGATAAGGATCACTGAAAGACTGATTCGACAGAGCCTACAGCTACAAGATGATGATCATAACCCTATACACTTCACCACTGATCATCTGTTGAAGATATTCAACAGAATATGGGTTATCAAGGAAATTTCCATGAGGGACAGTTTCAAAAGGGGATGTTCCCAAACCATTATAGGTTTTTAGTTCACCATATGATTCAGGGATATGCCACTCGTAAAGGCTCCGAGAAGTTGATGAGCCGTGACTTGGCCAATGCTACTGTAACTGTTGTATATGATTTGTCGTTTATCTTCTCAAAGATGATTTTTGATGGTATGATTAGCAACTTAAGGAATCCAAACAAGGACAAGTTTCTTGCATATCTGAGATTTCTACAGGTTATTTTCAATCGGGTACTACAAGATCTGCCAACAACTTGGAAATAAAACTATGCTTATGATGATTGAAAAACTGTCCCAAGTAGTCAATGATAGTATTGATGAGTTGAGAGCTATGCCAGTTGAAATGATAATTTCGATCTATGAGAAGAAATTTGGGGCATTGAGGGCCACTAAACCAAGAAAGGCAATACCTTCTAGTCCCTCAGCCTGGAGACCACAAGTTCCTGCAACTGGAGTCACACAACAACAATCAGAAAGGCCGCCATCTGGACCTACCAAAAAGTACTCTTTTATGACCTTGTAGCTGAATCATTGAAGGTTGTAGTGAGAAGTGGAGATTTTCAAGATATCATCTACAAGGATGATTTTTATCAGTGTAAAAGGAAACAACTGGAGAAAATGTCAAGTCTAGAACTTTATTGCTATCACAACAGAAACAGACTTGCAGGAAGTAAATGAATGAACTATCCAAATATCTGAAAGAGCAAGCAAGCACAGGATTTCCTTTGCTAAATAAGAAGAGGAAGTGGAAGATGACTGAGCATGAAAAGGGAAAAAGAGCAAAGAGATGATGACTGAGCATGAAAAGGGAAAAAGAGGAAAGGGAATGAGGAATATCACAAGCATTGAACTTGGATATATTACACAAGTAAGGGAGAGAGACACATTGGCTAACATGATGGTTTGCATTAGCATGAGAAAAAAGATGACAAGGCCCAACCTGGAGTCCAGAAGAATGGTAGGATTGCTAGAATTGACTACAAAGAAGAAGATGATTCCCAAATTCATAGAAATTTGGATGGACTTGCCTGGGGAATTATCAGAACTGATGAGGACTTAACTTTCATGCATGATGATGATTTAAGTGATATTACGAAGTGGACTGTACCTGAAAACAACCCTTATCATCAGCTGTTGTTCATGTTCAAGGAAAAAGCAGGAAGTGTCAGGTTGGAAAGGAAGCATGCAGCCACAAGCTTCAGAAGATGAGAATACGTAGTCAGCTTAGGTTTTGCTTGTAATGTCCACTGGACAGAATTTGCACTTGTAATATTTTGATTTTGTTATGCAATTTTGACTTTTGAATTTGATGTGTATTTTGAACTAATTGTATGCAACCATAGAAGTGTTTTAGTACAGCTGAGGGTGTTCCAATCTAGGGGGATATTGTTGGGATGAGAAAAAGGGCCTAAGGAAGATTGTAATCTTCTCAACATCCTTAAAATTTCTAATTATGGACATCGGGCTCACTTAGGCCTCCGAGCAAGATTTTACTTAAACCTAGCAAGGTATTTTGCCTTCTGGGAAAAGTTATCTTCTTGGAGTCTTCTTTAGTGACAATCCGAGCAGGGTTCACTATTTCTAGCAAAGTTGTTCTTCAAACCCAAGCAAGGTTTGCTTCCCAGCAAGCTTTTCGCTAAACCAAGCTTTTGAAGCCAAGTATTTTGGAAGATCTAGCAAGGTTATTCATTAATAAACAATGGTCCGAGTATGCTTGAAGAAAGTTGATAAGGAATTTTCTTATGGACTTTGTCAGATAAGGTTCAACTCCGAGCAAGCTACGGTGTTACCAGCACACTTGGATTTGCTAAATAAGTTATTCATTAACAAAGAGTTGAAGGGATCTCTGAAGAACAAGTTTGCTCGTTGGAATATCGGGCAAAGTTTGCTATGTTCAAGAAAATTGAAGATCATCTCCGAAAAATTGAAAGGCTTGTTCAATACTAGCGCGACGAATGAGGATTGTAGCATAATACGACACTCGTCGAATCCACCTTTCCGTCCACCAAGGCAGTGGATAATACTTAAATATGATTTCTTAAAGTTAATTCTCACATGATTAAATTTTGTTATGTCGAATCACCACGAGTCTAGCATAGGTACGAAACATTGAATATAAGTAGTTTATTTATATTTATGATTAAATTACTTGAATTTACGGAACTTGTCCAACGAATACGGACATTGGTGATAAATTTAAACGACCAGAATATATATATATATATATATATATATATATATATATATATAAATATATATATATATATATATATAAAAAAACTAGGAGTTTGAGTTTTATGTTATACGATTGTTTTTTAAAACTATTTCTATTATCAAAAACGAACTAAGAGCGTTTGCTATATTTAAAATCCTACTCGAAATTACGAACATTTAAGTTATAAGTAGTGAACAATCTTTATAAAACATCACCTAACAATTCATCATATCTCTAATTCATCCAATAAGAAAAGTAATTATTAACAATAATTGTCAAAATATCTCTACCACATCTTATTCCTAGTCAAAGGAGATTTTCATACAATTTCCAACTATATCATAACCATAAAATGGAAGTCAACATCACCATACTCTCTTTGTCTCAAAATCTTACAGAATTCCTTAGCACATTATGTTGCATCACTTTTCAAAACCAATACTACACTCCAACTATATATGATTTATCTTGAATTATTTTAAGTATTATTTCATACCTTATTTTTCTATATAATTGGTCATCTATTGGAAGAACAATATATATATATATATATATGTATGTATGTATTTATATAAATATATATATAACTAACCCACACTAAAGCAAAACATAACACACTCCTATCTACCTTATGTTTGTGTGACCAACCAAATCCTCAAAACTAACTTTTTGTCTCGGCACACATACACCACCAAGCACACATCTAATTTAACCCACAACACTTATGTTCCGAGGATTATGGATGGGTTAGAAGCTCCTAAGAAGTTTTACAAAAATTGAAAGTGGAAGATGCATAAGCTTTAGGAGGGAAATCAAGCTCAATATCTTCTATTTTTCTTTTTAATCTCTAATCCTAGTGCTAAGTGAGCTAAATTCCTCTAAACCTATCTTTCTATTTTGTATATTGTGTTTATGTTAGTTTCAACACCCAACTAAATATCTACCCACTTAACATGTTAAAGAAAACTTATAATCATAAAAATATTTAAGGGACTTGAAAGAGTTAAATGATATGGGTTAAAAGCGTGCTTAAATGTAGTTTTACTAATATTTGATTAAAGTGATTAAATCCATGTTGTCATACTTTTAAAAATCACAAAATGTATTTATACAAGAATGTTGTTTATATAATTGCTAGAAAATAGGTTATTCTTTATAGTGTGTTTACAAGTCCTATAAATAGCAAATAAATTCATGTTGTTAAAAGATGGGTTTTGGTATAAATTATGCGCAAAATTTGGTATATTTGAAAGATGGAATATGAACCTATAAAACTAAATTGTTTTGATTATATAAAAATAAATGAGCTAAACACTAGCTTAAAAGTTTATGAGCTTGATTTGTGAAAAAGATATATATATTTATGGGTTTAGGTGAAATGTGGACATATGGAGATTATATACCATTTTAGTATAAAACTATAGTTCTATGGAGTGGAAAGATATAAATATTTTCCTTTATAACAAATATTGGTTTTACGTATTAAACATATGTATTCAAGCCATAAATGTGTTTGGTGTCATACGACAGTTTTACATAAATATAAGTATATATACAAATATTTATTTAATTTCAAAAAAAATATATAAACTTATCGCCAACGTGTCGTCCATAAATTAAATGGAACGTTCAGATGGCGAAAGCAACCAACACAAATTTAATAAATGAAACGACTATTCATAATAAATGGAATGCTCGGTTGGCGAAAGCAACCGACATAATCATAAACTGACTTGCGAGTCGATAATGAACTAACTGACCTAACGTGCTTAGGACGTGTGAAGACATCGGAACTGTGATTAATCTAAAATTGCTAGCAAATAAACCACTAAACTCACGAGGTGTGTTTCATGACCCCTTTTTACTGTTTTATTGTTTTCAACTAGGGGGGAGAAACATACATAACTGATTTTATATGATTGTCACACCCTCAATTTTTGACTAACGGATTTTTACTGTGAGGCGCGTGACATACCAGGATCTAGCCATGTGTCAGAACGAACAACTGATAAACCAAAATGGACCAATCCAGATCTATGACAGATTAAACTAGATCTAAACCGTAATAGGATCTAGTTCATGATTACTCTTAATTAGGTTATATATATTCTATATTAGTTGTATTAGGTGTATTATATTAACGGATTAATGAAGCTTTGATCGAGAGAGAAATTCGACAGTGTTGTTACTTTTAACTCAAAACTTAAATTAAACAGAGGTATGAACCTCTATATATAGAAGAAGGACCTAATTCGCTACACATGCTGTAACGTATTAGCATCTACTTTGTTACATTAGAGACTCAAAAGGAAACATAACGAATCACTTGATTCGTTATGCCTATTCATCAACATTCCATGAAGAATGGGAACATACATAATGAACTACAATCCCATTCGTTAAACATCCTTAACGAATGGGTGTTACATTAACTTACCTGGTTAGTTCGTTAAACATCCTTAACGAACTAGCCTTACTTTAACGAACTGGATTTAAATATTAATAACTCTTTCATTATAATACTAATAATAAAGACAAACTATAAATACAAATACTTGAGACGCAAAACCGTGCACTAACAGACACCCCCTCGTCTTGAGCTCTTTGTCTTTAACTTATTAGAAGCGCTTCGTCTGCCAGTCCCGACAGCTATGAATTCCATACTCGTGACATACACGAACGACACGTTGAAACTGCATCGCTCGGTCATAGTCTTCACGACGCTCGATCAATATTTTATTCTTGAATAGCATGTCAATGTCAGTGTCAGTCAAATTTATGAGCCACATTGGATCAATAATCTTAATCAGCTCGGTCTTTAAACACTTTCCAAAAATAGTTATGGCCTCGCTAGTACAATTGTCATAAAACCAACGGTTGAACGATAAATAAATATGTTGATTAAGCGTCTTGACTGGTACACGCTTCATCTTCTTTGGTGGTTTTACTTTAAGAAAGAGCTTCTTCCAACCCTTTCATGGATCAATCTCGTCAATACATTTACGGATTGGAATCTGCGGCTTATAGAATTTAAACCTATGGTTCACCTTAAAGAGCAAATGCTGATAAAACCATTCAGCTCGATAGTTTCTACAACGGTTAATAAACGGTCGACACGTGAGGGTACGTACATCCCAATGCGGTAATGAGAGAACGTTAGTAATGTTTTCATTATACTGGAAGCCGTTCTCCCATTTGATAATACAGACCTTTAACTTTGGACACGGCTTTGAATGCAGTCATTTGATTAGCTTTAGCACGTGCATTGGCTTCCTACTCCTGTTCTTGACCTACATACATGTACGCCTCGATAATCTTACGAGCACTTTTGTCTCGGTATGCAAACCAACCTTGAATATCAGCAATAGATGGATCAGGATTTGATTCAAAGCTCTTTCCTTTACCCTTTGATACGTTAGCCAAATGATCTTCAACAGCTTTAACGTTTTCTTTAGTAAGTATAGGAGTACCGTGATCAACGTTCGATCTTTGAAATAGATCAGGGTATTCCTCAGATGTCACATCTTCAATCTCAACCTCCTCATCTTAATAAATAAACGACGTATTCATAGGAATCGTCGGGTCTGGTAAGACTTCCTCGTCGTTCTCAACGTCAACGTCGACCTCAGCCTCTAATGCATCCAGTTCTTAATCATTAAGACCAAGCAGTATTGAAATCTGCTCACGTGTTAAGGACCGATCGATAAATTGTCCCACTTCTATCTCATCCGCATTCACAATGCTCCTAATCACCCCCTTACTATCCGTAAATATAACAGCATTGGCTTTTATCGACTGGATAGGTTGTACATTCATCGAGTCATGATAAACAACAACCTGTTTGTCCATATTAACCACACCACTCGTTCCAGTACCAGAGGATAAGTCGTGAGCTTGTTTCTACTCACTGCCTCGAGCACCAGAGGCATCAGGATCCTCGTCATCATTCTTCAGCTTCTTTAAAACATCTTCTATACATGTGAGATGTAGAATTAGATCCTCTTGTTCCTTCATCTTCACCCCTTGAGGAGTAACAATCTCACAAAGGGCTTTGGCCTCTTTTTTAAACAAAAACACAACTCATCAGATGCCTTTGATTAAGCAGCATCTGCTCTTTAGCCTGTCGATCGGCCGACATCTGATTCTCATAAAGATGAATCAAGCTCTAGAGCATGTTCATTTGTTGATCTTGTGACATATCATGAAACAATAGAGGGATCGGCTGTACCGGACCTTGGTGGTGGCATCATCGTTGGTGTTGGTGAAACCACCGATGTAGCAGTAATAGGTCTCGGCAATGTAGATAAAACAGATTACGAAATCATGCCAAGCCCAGGATCCAATGTAAGTGTGGTCGTCAATGTTTAATCTGGGGTGTTAGTAGTAAGCGCCACCGCCGGTCTTTGAGAAGCAGATTACCTTGGAGGCTGAACTCCAAATGATACACCAGCTCCTTCAGTCACTCATCGTTTAGATGACTCTCCACTAGCCATCTCTTTCCCTTACGCTTTCGTTGAACAGCTTGAGCGACAGCTGCCTCAACTTCAGCACGATGTTGGTGATTATCTCCACCTTCAACACCATTGTCACCCTCATCATCATTGTCCCCACCTTGACCCTCTTAACGCTCAGAATCCTTATCATCATGAATCCAACGATCAACAGAAGGACATACATAATCAGGATTACCTAGATGACCAATCAAGCGTTTAGTTCGAGGATGTGGATCTTTCCGATACGACTTCATACGCTTAACGGTATCAGCAGACATGTGTTCCATAGGCATCACATATCAACGACATCTCGATCAATTACCAAGTTCCGAATCAAGTCTTGAATAATTAGTTGAATGAAGCATGGATACATTAATAATTTCTTGAGTCGATTCACTACAAGACAATTCTCTATGAGATGATAGAAGATCATCTCGGAAAAATTAAAAGGCTTGTTCAATACTAGTGCGACGAATGTCAATTGTAGCATAATTCGGCACTCATCGAATCCACCTTTCCATCCACCAAGGCAGTGTATAAGAACATGCAGTAAATACTTTTATGTGGGACATAAGTATGCCTTGTTGTAGATGGACATTTCGAGATCGCCAGCGTAGAACAAATGATTAAATAATCCCCTAATCAACCTTTTGTCAAATTCACATGGATTATCCATGTTATCCCGAAACTGCAGAACCCGTCGGATCACATCATGAGTAATCGTGATAGACTGTCCTTGTACTTTAGCAACGATGTGATTATCGGACTCGATGTATCGTGAAGAATTCCAAAAGGGACGAACAATGCTGAAATGAACTGTCGGTCTAGTAGAAATAACATAATGTATACAAGACTACCTCAAGAAAGCTAGCATATCTCCTAATAGATTCTCATCAGCAATGTTTATACCGACAAAAGCACAAATGTTTTGTCTTTTGTCGTATGGGAGCAATGGAAGATCTTGTTCTTGTTGTTGATCTTGTGGCTCAACAGCAGGGGGATCTTGATCCATATTGTCATCCATAACTGATAATAAATAAACCCGAGACTTAGTAAAACTATTAAAAAATAATCTTAATTTAAATTTAAATTAAAATTGTATTTTATTATAATTTAAGATGTCATTCGTTAGATAGGCTAATTCGTTTTAACAAACTGATGTTAAGTTATCACGATTGACTAATTCGTTATCAAGTAAATAATACGAATTAATCATAACGAATCAGAATTGAAGAGATAATGAATAAAATGACGAATGGACATTAATTCATTATCAGTTTTACGAAAGAGTTGAATCGTTTAGCCTTAGTAACTAATTGAACACGAAGTAGTTTCAATTCATTACCTTATAACGAATGGCCACTAATAAGCTTAATGTTTGACTAACAAGGTCCAAGTCAAAACTAACAACAACATTAACAGTCAAAGGTTTAATCTGGTTCAATTAACGCATAATCTACGATGTAAATAAAAACAAATGATCCTAAGGATCTCGGAAATACATCGAAACAAGATTCATATAATCCATTTAGACTAAAAAGAGACATAATTTAGGTTAATTTCAGATTATAAGTATAACTTAAACAACGATGACATAAACGATCAATTAACCCTGAAGGTGTTCATCAAAACTGACGAAAATCATCACGTTTTGACCCCCATTACCTTGCTAATCTTAAACACGGAACAAAATAGGTTTTAGATGATGTCGAGATTTTCAGAAAATTTTGGCAAAGGTTCGTTGCTTAATGGAGAAGAAAGTGAATAGTTAATATGACGAATGAAATTAACCTTTCTTTATAAATAATATGTGACATAGTTTCCAAGGCAACGATACATCAGATTCGTTTAAATTTGAAATAACGAATCAGTTGATTCATTATCGTAATTGTTACTCATGGCAAACGAATTAAACTTAATTCGTTAACCCGAATTATTAACGAATTAGCATGAATTCTTGCTAAGTTTGTTTTTAATTCTTTAAGTTATGGATAACGAACTAAGGTCTTTCGTCACAGAGTGGCGGAAGCGAATTAGCTAACGAATTTCAATGATTCGTTATAAATGACCTCATTCGTTATTCAAGAGAAACAAATTACATTTATTTAATTTTATATTGAATAAATAAATTAATTAAATAAATAAATAAAAGAATATTTACAATTAATAAATAACTCAACGAAATTCCATATCCCGATGATCAAATACTTTAACTACCTTTACCCAGTGTGGTAAATTGTAATACCTTAACGTGTTTTACGCTCAAAACACATAACTTAAAAGAATTAAATAATATGTAAAAGGAAAATAAAAATCTTTTTGTTGTTTTCTTTCATATTAAAATATTTAAATTCAAAACCGAAAACTAAACATAAAACATAAGCTAATCCTGGTGAGTTTGAGTAGAGAATCATATTGACCAAATTGTCCTTCCATCACAGATTTATATTTTATTGATATTATGACTAGCGTTAAGTCGGTCATTAACATTTTTGTCCATTTAAATCTTATAACGAACTTTCAAGTGTTTTTGTGATATGATTAAATGTTAAGTTAGGGCATAAATTATCATAAACTATCAGCCTCTAATCTCTGTTCAAGCTTAATTTGATTTTTACCGTGTCACCCAAACTTGACATAAACCATTATAATGTCTATCAAAATTTGAATTTATAGAAATATTTGAGCAATGCATCAAGTTTCCTTTACTGTGAGTGAGTATGCACAAGTCCATCTGCCGGCTTACATAAATTGTATCCCCCAGGGTCCGTTTCTTACTGGTATTGAGACGGACACAAGGGAGGAACAAATGTATAACTAACAACGGATTTTGATGAAGTCAGTAGTTTAGTTTATATAGTGTACAATAGTGATCAAGTTTAATAACTTTGGGTTTGCTCTAAAAGAGATTGAAATATTCATGCATATGAATACCCAGATGATTAAGCCACTTAAAGACTCACAGTGTCCAGAACCCTAACGCTTGTTATTTGCTTTATTTTATTTTTGGTGATAAGACAAATATAAAGCTTTAGTATGATAGGCTATTACAATTCTGCCATCCTTACCGAGATTTTGGTTAGAAACTAACACCTCTTTCAATTGGCATTTCTTTATGTTTCTATCACATACATTACTCTAACAACTTGTTTAAGACCTATCAAAGCACTAATGCAATTAAGCACATACATTACTCTAACAACTTGTTTGAGACTAGATGATCAATGTACTATCATTTTCTCTTTTTGCTTCAAGACTCAATATTTTTGAGGAGCATAAAATTAGAGTCAATCGCGCCAGTCACTTTCAGTCTATAGATTAATGGTTATCCTATCAATCAACAAGTAGATAATAGGAGCAAAACATATAAGCATTATCTACAAACTTAAATAACTGACATACTTTTCAGCGAGATAATAAAGGAAAACGCATAACAATTGCCCCAACTAATTTCCATTGTCAGGTAAATGGCTATCTCGATTATTTACAAATAAATATCAAGACCAAACATATACAAGTATATGTCCTTCAAATATGAGTAATAGACATAATTTTCAGCAAACGTATGCAAAAATCTTTTTGGATTTTCTCTTTACATACATAAAATACAATATTTTTGTATTTTTCGATTTTTATAAACATAATACAACTTCACAATATTTTTAGATTTTCAAAATTTTTAATATTTTTGGATGTTCATAGTATTTTAAACTAGAAAAAACACAATATTTTTGACTTTTTCAAAATTTTCAATGTTTTTAGGTTTTCTCTATATAAACCAAAAACACAATATTTTTGTTTTCAATGTTTTTGGGTTTTCTCTATACAAACAAAAAGCACAATATTTTTCTATTTTCTATTCCACCCTAAAAAACCCAAAACATAAAAATGAAAGAAAAATAAACAGAAAATAAAGATAATTATCCTTGTTTCAGGATATAAGCATGGGTTTTTAATCCATTTAAACCAATCAAAAATTAAAAATGTATTTTATCGAATGCCTTGGTAATCAGATCACCTTTTTTCAGTCGTTGTGTACTTTCTCAATATCAATTAATTTCTTTTCAAAACAATCCCCTATAAAATGCTATCGAATTTCGATATGTTTCGTTATTGAATGTTGCACGGAATTTTTGGTCATACTAATTGCAGCAGAGTTATCAATTAAAATTGGAGTAGTAAGAAACTTCATTCCGTTGTCACGCAGATGTTGTTGAATCCATAAAACCTGTGAACAACAACTCGAGGCTGCCACGTATTCTGCCTCAGCTGTTGAAATGTAGACCCTTGTCCGCTTCTTACACTGGCAGGAAACAAGCCGGCTTCCTAGGAATTGACACCCTGCTGTAGTCGATTTGAAATTGATCTTGCACCCTCCATAGTCTAAATCGGAAAACCCAGTGAGTTCAAAATTATCAACCTTGGGGTACCATAACTCGATGTCAGGGTTAACCCTCAGATATTGAAGTATACGCTTTACCGCTGCCAGGTGAGTCACTCGGGGAGATGCAGTACCTAACATATAAATAAACTGCAAACATTATGTCTGGTCGAGATGCAGTAAGATACATTAAAGAACCTATCGTAGCTCGATAAAGGGTAGGATCGACGTTATCCTCCAATTCATCCGGTGATAAATTGTGACCCACGGGGAGAGGAATTGAAGAGATTTTTCTGGCAGTTATCCTGAATCGGGTCAAGACATCGTTCACGTACGTTTTCTGGTGAATAAAGATTCCTTTCTCAGACTGATGAACCTGCAACCATAAGCTCATTTCAAACTTTGTATGCATTTTCATCCCGAATTCCTTACATAACTTGTCATTTGTTGACCCAAAGATAATGTCGTCGACATATATCTGAACGAGGAGCAGATCATCACCAATATTCTTACAAATTAGAGTGCAGTCGACAGTTCCTCGCTTGAAACCGTTATCAGTAAGATGATCAGCAAGCATGCGATACCAAGCTCTCGGGGCTTAGTGTAGACCATACATTGCCTTGTTTAAACTGTAAACTCGGTCCGGATAATCAGGGTCTTCAAATCTAGGAGGCTGTAAAACAACACTTCTTCATGTAGTTCGCCATTGAGAAAAGCAATTTTCACATCCATTTGATAGACTTTAATATTCTTGTAATACGCATAAGCCAGAAAAATTCGTATAGCTTCCAATCTTGCAACCAGAGCATATACCTCAGTGTAGTCTATTCCCTCTTCATGATGGAAACCTTGCACCACTAACCGTGCTTTTGTTTCTCACAATCACTCCACGATCGTCCTTTTTACATTTAAATACCCACTTTATAAGGATAGGCTTCTTAACTCTACCAGGTTTATCGATAAGATCCCATACAGCTAGTCGGTTAAACTATTGTAATTCCTCTTGCATTGCTTCCACCCAAGAAGGATCTTCAAGAGCCATACGAGTCATCGTTGGATCTACTTCAGATAGGAAGCAAGTAATTTGGCGAGATTTATAATTCCAGAGGAATGTAAATCCGCATAAGCACACAATATGTTATTCTCACTAGAAGTAGCAACTTGATGACGTGTTTGCACACCCACATCAAGTTCCCCAATGATGTTATCCTTTGGATGATAATTATGAATCCGAATAGTGGGATTCTCAGGAACAACAACATTGTCTGTTAAATTTGTGAGATTCTCCTCATCATCATGAGATGATTCACCAATCTCTTATGTTTTAGGGAATGGAGCCGAGGAAGAATCAACAAAATGACCATCATCAGATGAAATCGAAATCACATCGGATGTATCAGGAAGATCATCTTGTGAGGCATCAACATAAACAGACCCAGAATATCTTGAAGGTAATAATTGATCTTCAAAATAAGCAGGCACCAAGTCTTCATCTGGTGGCTCGGTTAATTGAGTAAACGAATCAAATAAACTCTCATAATCAAACATCCAATCAGGTCCTTTACCTCGGGAAGGTGTGGTGTACCTTTGACAACCAACATGGTACCACACCTCTACACAACCCGAGGTAAAGTTAAATACCCGTTTCTTAGGTGATGCGTAACCTAAGAAATAACCCTCAATTGATTTTTCTTCAAAATTTCCCTCATCTTTCTTCAACATGGTACAAGGACACCCAAATGGTTCCAAGTACTTTAAGTTAGGTTTTCTCTTGTTCAGAAGCTCATAACTCGTCTTTTGAAGCTTCTTCACAGTCAAAACGATTGAGTGTGTAGCAAGCAGTATTCACAGCCTCGTTCCAAAATTCAGTAGGAAGCTTAGAATCTGCAAGCATAGTTCTTGTTGCTTCAATCACTTTTTTGTTTTTCCTTTCAGCCACCTATTATGTTTTGGTACATAAGGAGCACTATATTCACGATGAATTCCCTTTTGAATACAAATGAAATCCAATACATTTTTCTTAAAATCCATACCATTATCACTTTGACTACGTCTCACTTTAAGTTTGTAGAGTGATTTGATCTTAGCGATTATGATTTGAACCAGAATGGGTGTCTGATCTTCAAAGCTCATAAATAAAACCCAAGAATATCTTGAATAGTCATCAGTGACGACTAAACAATACCCAACAATTCACAGGACCGAACAAATCCATATGAAGTCGTTCTAGTGGAGTATCAATGGAATTGATTAATTTAGATGGATTTGACTTCTTTTTCTGTTTGCCTTTCTTGCAAGCAATACAGTGGTCACTTAACTTACAGTGTTTCACGGAAACACCTTAGGCGAAGTCATTTGCCATTAAATAATTTATCTTCCTAACATGAATATGACCCATTCTTCTGTGACAGAAAATCTTGTCCTTAATAGTTGCTTTAGAAACAAAACACGTTTCCACAGAAGTTGATACTTTAGAAGATATTTTCAACACATAAATATCATTCTATCGAGGGGATCGCATGACAACCATGTCCTCGGGAATGACGTATCCCGGTTTAAGAATCAAAGATTCTTTATAAGTAAATACAGTAGTGTATACCTCCCTAATTAACAGCAAATGCAACATACCCTCCTTGTATATTTTTGAAATTCGTTAAAAGATCAATGTTGCTAGGATTGTGATGAGGCCTCAGTCTTGGGCACCTCTTGAGTTTCTTTTGAAAGCTTAACATTAAGTGAATCTGAATGCTGTTTAGCTACTTGTGAGTATGTCACAGGTCTTTTTGACTTTCTTCGTATGTAAGCAGCTTGAAAAATATTCGCTTTCATATTTTTGCAAATAGGTTCTGTGGGTACAAATTTGTGCTTAACATACTACATTATCATTAACATGAATCATCTTTGGAGGATTCAGGTCAGAAAACATAATGTGAGTTTCATCATCAAACGAGGTTGGTCGTCTCAAAATCTCCTTGATCAAAGAAACGGGTTTGGATTTTTCCTTAATAAATGAATGAAGATTTTGGGATTTCTTTAATCCACAGTTTCTAACCACATGACCAAGTTCACCATAGAGAAAACAAGTTCTCATGTCAACACGTGCAGGTGGTGGTTTATCAAAAACATGTGCAACCGATGGTTGATGATAAACTTCAGCTATTTGAAAACGATCCAAGTTATCTAAAGTCACAGATATCCTTTTCATGTAGAAATCCAAATTTAAACAATTTAAAAACTTAAAATTTTTAGCAGATTTTAACAAACTTTTTGCTTTTATCAACGTATCTACCACTTTTGAGATCTTGGATTTCACAAACTTGTTTTCAAGATCTTGTACCTTAGAAGTTTCATTATGAAAGACACATTCAATCAATTCGGGTTTGATGATATCTAATGGAATGTCTTTCTCAGTGAACATTATACTTATTCCTTTATGCTTAAACACACGACCAGTTGATGGCTTAGAAGCAACAGGATTGATAAAACGCATCAAATCCTCATCAGAAATTTTAGGTTTCTCTGATTTCTTAGCCTTCACCGGTTTAACCTTAAATTGTTCCGCCTTTTTACTTGCGTTGTATATGAACCGTACACAGCTTCCTCAAATTCATGAGGTTCACATAAAATGTGATTCGAACTTGGAATGTTCTGATTTTTGTGTACAACTTCCTGTTTAAATACATCCTCAACGGGTACTTTCTCAACATTAGTTTCAACAAAGACCTTTTTGCTTTGAATATGAGGTTTTTGTGATGAAACTTGATCATTCACATTGTCATTTTTAGCACTCTTAAAATTTGTGTCAATAACTGGTTCACTAATAACAGTTTCTTCGTTTTCAGCAAAAGGATTTAATGTGTAATCATTGTGAAATGGTGGTGGTACTTCAACAAATCGCATACCTTTCTTTGAATCTTTTTGTTTACTTGATACTTCAATAATTTCATTTATCAAAAATGATGAATTTCTAAATTTGCCCAATTTTTTTTTTCAACTCAAGAACTCATTTTCAAGCTCAGTTATTTTGGAACGATATTTCAAGATTTCTTAAAATTTTTGATCGTTAATTGTCTTTTTTACAGACAATTCAGCCTTAAGATCATGATTACTAATAAAAAATGCTTAAATTTTCTCCCTAGATCTCATTTGAGATTCTAATGATTGTCTATCAGTGTCATTACGTGAAGCAATTTCTTTTACCAAACTGTCATTATGTTATTTTAATGATTCTAAATTAGGCTTATTTTTCTCACAATCTGCACAAGGTACATTAGCAGATAAATTAACAGAGTTAGGAATAGAAGAACTAAGCTGGTTATTTTTGGCCATACAAGCGAACGTAGTTGGCTGTATTTCGCATGAGTCATCAAAATCACACTCAGTGTCATTATCAGAAGATAGCTTATTTCCATTTGCATCATGAAAACTATTAGTTGACTCGAACATAGACAAGTTAGCTTTATTGTCATTGCAGAGAAACCTTTGTGACCAATCAGTTCCATCATTATCAAATAGCAAAGCTTGTTATCCAGAAGCAGATGGTTTATTTCCAGAAGACTTATCAGCATCATTACTGTTTTTCCCATAAGAACTTCGATCTTGACTTCGAGGACCAGTGTACTCCTTTTTTGGTTTGTCACACTCCTTGGAAAAGTTTCCAAACTCTTAGCAGTTATAACACTATATTTCAATTTTTCAAACCCAACCTTCTTGTTTAATGATGGAAGATCTTTGCCAGTCCTTTGCATGAACTTTTTCACTTTTCTTCTATCATTGCCATATTCCATTTTAAATCCATGAGCTCCAAATCATCAAGGATCGATTTGGTCATAATCATCATCAGTTAACTCACTTGTGGGAATTTTACTACCAACCAAATTCTCATAAGAAGTCATGAAGGCACAAAAAAGGCAAAATTTTGTTCGGCCTCTTTCATGTTCACATTTGGTGGTTCTGAGAATTGATTTGCAATAACCAAAGTTCCAGAACCTCCAGAAGCAAAGAAACATGCACGTGGATCATTATAAGTTTTTGTTGAGTTTTCATTTGCATTCTGAGTGAGAAATGTAGTGAGCGGAGCAACCGTGGAGCTTAACGGCATACTACCACCATAGAAAGCTAGATCATGGCTTTCTTTAGATGACTTTTGACACTTCAAATCATATTCCGGAGCTTCAATCTTTTGCATAAACGTAGAAGCAGTTAAATCTTCATTTTTGAAATAATTATTCTCTTTCAACACCATTAAAATGTTAAGTAAGAACTAGGTAAAGAATTTTTAATTGTATTCATCTAGTCAGTTTCAGATGGTTCAATCTTTAACTTGTCCATTTAAGTAATTGAATGGTTGAAACGAGTAGCCATTTTCTCAACAGTTTCACCTTTGAGTAAGTTAAAGTTTCTGAATTGGAACTTTAACATTACTTTCTTGCTTTCCTCAGTATTACCCATACTTCTCATTCTAATGTGTTGGAATATAGATGCATTTATCTTGATGCTTCCAACTTGATGGAACATGTTATCTTGTAATGCCATAGTAAAGAGTCGAATAAGCTTTTGTCTCGATCTCTAAAGCCTTCTTCTCCTCTTGAGAATATTGTGAGATAGCTTTAGGAGTAAATCCAGTAGTTTCATCTCCAAGCATTGGTACGCTATAAACTTTATCAAGACAATTAGAACAGTCAGGATGAACAGAACCAAGACGAGCATGAAAACGAGGTTCCCATATTGCAAAGTCACTAAACTTCTTCAGTCGAGGACACTTGGAATGAGATCTAATTTCAGTATCCGACTGTAACATTTGTTGTATGAGTGCGTTTTGAGAAGCTAGCACATAAAAACCAGCCATTGTAAACAACCAAGTTTAATTTTATCTCTAAAGCCTTCTTCTCTTCTTGAGAATATTGTGAGATAGCTTTAGGAGTAAATCCAGTAGTTTCATCTCCAAGCATTGGTACGCTATAAACTTCATCAAGACAATTTGAACAGTCAGGATGAACAAAACCAAGATGAGAATGAAAACGAGGTTCCCATATTGCAAAGTCACTAAACTTCTTCAGTCGAGGACACTTGGAATGAGATCTAATTTCAGTATCCGACTGTAACATTTGTTGTATGAGTGCATTTTGAGAAATCAAACTTCAAAGAATAAAAGTGAAAAATTTGTAACGATCTGGGAAAAATATCTATAACGAACTGAGAACAGTGATTGTAACGAACAGGGAATAACGAATCAATTATACGAATTGATTATTATTTGGATGACGAACAAGGAACAGTACAACAACGAATTAGCCTAAAACGAATTAGATAAAGAATCAAGGACACTTCACTAAAGAATCAATATAATTAAGTCAACGAATCAAGTTGACGAATCAAGTTGACGAATTAATTAACGAATCAAATTGACGAATCAGCTTGACGAATTCAAGAAACGAATCAATGACTCAATCTAACGTATCAAGATAACGAATAAATGACTCAAGGTGCCGAATCAGGAAGCACGAATTAACTACAGTTGATAACGAATCAACGATAGTTAACAACGAAGTAGGTTGTTAAACAGTTATAACAAACTTTGCCACGTGGCAAAAGTTTGTTAGAAAATAGGTTAACGAATTAGACAACATGTCTAACGAATCAAGTAGGACGAATCAAACTTGATGACGAACTTGTGTAACGAATTGAAAATTATAACGAATCTTCAAACAGATGAAGAAGATCTTCAAATCTTCATTATCAATTCCAGAAATCTGGAAATTTATGAACACACAATATCAAACACGAATTCATAATACCACCTCGTTACAACACCAAATCTTTCAAGTAATATATCAAATTACTCGTACACAAATCGCGAACCCAAAATATAACATCTCGTACACTCAATCAACAAAATTCGAACACAATCAAACCAAAACCAAACCTCTGTTCCGTACGAATTCAGATCCAACAGCAATTACCAATTACCAATTCCAATCACAAACTCGAATCCAATACCTTACTAAACAAAAATCCACCTCAATTCAATCCATGATCAACCAAATCATCAGTTAATATGATTGAATTCATCATAAACTTAATAAAAACAAAAACACTTGAAAATACTTCAATTATCAATCAAATAACGCAATCAAGAGCAATTCGAACGACCGAAAGCTCTAATGCCACTTGATAAACCAACACGGATCAATCCAGATCTTTGACAGATTAACCTAGATCTAAACCATAATAGGATCTAGTTCATTATTACTCTTAATTAGGTTATATATATTGTATATTAGTTGTATTAGGTGGATTATATTAATAAATTAATGAAGCTTTGATCGAGAGAGAAATTCGATAGAGTGTTGTTACTTTTAACTCCAAACTTAAATTAATTAGAAGTATGAACCTCTATATATAGAAGATGGAGCTAATTCGTTACACATGCCGTAACATATTAGCAGCCACTTCGTTACCTTACAGACTCAAAAGGAAACATAACGAATCACTTGATTCGTTATGCCCATCCGTCAACATTCCATGATGAATGGAACATACATAACGAACTACAATCTCATTCGTTAAACATCCTTAACAAATGGGTGTTACATTAATTTAACTGGCTAGTTCGTTAAACTTCTTTAACGAACTAGCCTTACATTAACGAACTAACTTAATAACATAAATATCTTTTCCATTATAATAATAATAAATACAAAGATGGTAAATATAAAGACTCAAGACGAAAAACCATGCACTAACAAAAACCAATTTACTATGGAAAATATTTAAATATTATTGCTCATCAAAAATGAGGTAAGTATATATACAATAAAGTTTTTACATTTGTAAAAGCGTGTAATTTATGATAACACTTAAAAACCCATAGTGCGTGTCCAGATGCCCAGACATAACATTTCATTAAAGGCTCCTAGCATAATTCGATGCTTAGTGAGATCCATGCATCCTAGACTCATTTCAACTTCACACTGGCACTTTAACCACCTAAGAAAGACATGCTAAACGGGTCAACAGAACGGTTGGCGAGTACACAGATTTGAGTTTAATTCTAGTTTAAATAAGGATTGAGTTTAAGTACAGATAATGTATTCCTCTGTAATACCATTAGTTAATTAGACTAGTAATCATGTTACATTAGTGTAAGTTCCATTGTGACCGAGGCTGAATTGTTAGTTTGTTTCCACCCACGGAGTCTAATAGAAGACTAGTGCATATTGTGTTTCTAGTAAATGATGACACGCGGCGACTCCCTCTCCCAAGAGCCCCGAGGGGGTTCGTCAAACCTAGTACTACTACCTTTCATAACCCACCGAATGTACAATTGTTAATGGTCCATTCTGTATGGGGGACTTCAGTTTTAGTTCACTATGTACACATGAGTTATTAAAAAAGTATACAATATCCAAAATATTGTTTGCACGCTTTCTCCCCCAAAAGGAGTAAGTAAAAGAGGGGTAGTGAAACTCACCTTGGATGCAGTTTAAAATAGAAGTCTTTTGTTCTACATCACAAAGTGTTCTAGTGCCTATCTCATACAAGCACTATAAGTATTTGCTAAGCGATTCCTAAAACCCTTAGTATCCAAACAATCCCATTGTTTATTTGAAATTTGACAAAAGTTTGACTTTCTGTTGACTTTTACCAAAATTTTACATTTCATTGACTCTGACCAAAGTTTGTTTAGTTGACTTTGACCTAAGTTTGACTTTTCGTTGACTTTGACCAAAGTTTAACTTTTCGTTGACTTTGACTAAAGTTTGACTTTTTGTTTGACTTTGACCAAAAGGTCCCAGTTGTTGACCGTTGAATAAAATATTGACCCGTTGACCAAGAATGTTGACCGTTGACCAAAATGTTGACCGACAACCCATTGGTGACTTTTGATCAATTTTCTAGACTTAGAATAATTATATGATATTCCTAATGACGACTTAACAACCAACCATAATTTGCACTTAACCAATTTTTATGCAATCCTATGACTAAACATTTATCAACTTCAATTTTTCAGTTTTTCAATTTTATCTATTTTAACAATTCAATTTATCAATTTCAATTTTTCACAAGTAAGACTAAACATTTAGTCAAATAGTTCCAAGTTGACCAATAAAGTCAAATTCCAATTCCACACAACAATTCATACACGAATCGTATCTATTTTACCAAATAGCATGCTGCACAAATTTTAGTAGATTTTTAAGTCATCAAAACCTATTTTTCTAACTAACCAAAACATCTAAATAAATTACCAAATAATTTCCACAGAGACTTACTAGTATTAGGTACATCATGGTATTTCTTTTAATTTTTCAACGTTTACAAGAATCATGAAAATTTATATACTATAGAAACCTACGATCAGTTATACTACATGCGCAACAAAAAATAAATATTTTTACCAAAAATTCCATCTATGTACAATTGGTCAATTGGATTGGTTTTATAATTCAACTAAAAACATTCCATAAGTGGAATCACTCAAATATTTATTTTCAATTACATGTTGCACTATTTACAAAACAGATCAGAAAATGAGTTTTTCAATCCAGATTGTTATCTGATTTTGAAAATTCATAAAAAGTATCCAAAAGTCTCCAAAAATAATGATTTCTGACTTTTTGAAAACTATACATAAAGTACTTAATGGAAGAATCAAGAATCAGCCACAAAAACTAACATATCAATAAGTTATGCAACTAGCAATCTTGGTTACCAACCCTGTCAACAATCAGATTAAAATCTATATTCACAAAAATTATGAATTTAATATTTCTATGACTCTAAATCACCAAGAGAGCATTATATATGATCAAAATACATCTTTTTATTATCCATCCAGAGTTTATTAAAAATATTTTTATGGTTTTATAATAAGAACAAAACAAAACAAATTTTAATGTGTAGATTGTAAATTTTATCATATCTTGTTTTCTTATGATTTCGTGTGTTTGGATACTTTTATCCCATAATCCTAAATCAAAGAAATATAAAAAAAAACATATAACAATATGATTACCTTCTTGTATAACCTAAGGATCTAATAGCCTGCTTCCAAAAAAATCATCAAAAGCTTTAGTTTGTGTATGATCTTTGAGAGAGGTCTGCAAAAGGAAATGTGTGTGTGTGGGGCTAATTCATGGCAAAAGAGAGAAAGGGAAAATAAAATGTTTTCTAACATAAAGTCTTGTAATCAATTTTGTAATAATGCTACATTTAATTCCCATAAATAAAATGCACCTTAGGTTATTTTTATATAAAACTGTATGTGACATTTTACTAACTTTTAAATCATTTCTACGTATTATGTTGTCTAAGGTTTAGTGGTCTAGCTAGGAAACATAACATATAACATATCATATAATGTAACAAATTTAATTATCTAAATTTCTTTTAATATCATACAAGCATATACCAACTAGTCATGTAGCATATAAAGTATATAACACATTATACCTATCATATAAGGTACATGTAACCAATCATGTTTATTATAGCATGTGTAACAATTTATTATTCTAGTTACAAGAATAACTAGTTATTCTTGTATAGGTCACCAAAGACACGACTAAATCAAGTGTATACATACATGACAATTCATGCATGAGAGTTCATTAACGTAGTTAATTGAACTAACTGAGTTTACAGACATAGTCAACAAGGTATAACTGGTTTAGTTAGTGGAGTTAACCTGAAAATGCCGGGTGTCACATCATCCCCTTGTTGAATAAATTTTCGTCCCGAAAACTGATATGCTACTAAGTACACCAATGGACCTTCCGTCTATATATTTGGTCTTAGTAAATTCAGTAGACTTCATGTCTATATGTTTGTTTACAATACATTCAGTACATTCGTAGACTTTCAGTCTATATGTTTGAGCCACTAACATTTGGGCAGTGCTGCTCATATTTGAGCAAAATTTTTCGTTTGTCACATCATCCCCTTGTTGAAATAAATTTCGTGCTCGAAATGTTGATTTTGATATTTGGAAACTATAACCATAGTTTATTGATAGTGAATGTGTCTGAATGCTTGACAGTACAAGGAAGCTTAGAATGCTTAGTGTTTACGATTTTAATGTTGTTGGGAACCAAGCAAGGTTCAAGTATTCACTTGATTAGATATATTAAGATAGAATAAACCGAGAGGTTTGTCATAAGAATATCCGATCAATGTTTGAAAAAGTTGATGCATTCAACTATGACTTTTTAAGAGTTTAGAAAAGCCATTATAATATAAACACCCATTGATGTAAAGAAATTGCAAAATTTTAAAAGTACTAAATGGGTTGATGTTGGGTTTTCAAAAGATTATCAAGAGCATATAAAGATTTACATACTGTCAAAACAACCATAGTGTGTTTGGTTAAATACCTTCAAGTTTCAAAAAATAAAGGAGATGAAGCTTTGAATGGCATGTCTTCAAAGGAGAAGATCCTAAAGCTCGTATACCCTTTCAAGCCTTCAACAAACACACAATATTTCCTGCGTTTAATCTATTGCAAATCTCCCTTTGTTCTTCCCTTAGTTCGGCCGAGAAGAGAGGAAGAAGATTAAGAGAGTTTTTGTGTGTGTGTGTTAGAGAGAGTAAGCCAAAGTTGTGTCCAATCCTCTAACCCAATCAAAGCTCATCCATGAATTATAAAAAATAGGTAAGGAAGAGAGATAGGGGGAAACGGGGCCGGCCCCTTTGGGGTTTTCCTCCCAAAATTTCAAAACCAATTTTATTTTTATCTTCTTAAATTTTGTCCATGTTACATAACAAAATATAACATGACATAAAACAAGTAACATGCAAATATGTTATTTAACCAACTTAAATAACATCTCTCAAAATATAAATTATCCATATAATTTATTTACTACACAAGTGCAAATATTTAGAAAATCTTTTTCCAAATATTATTAGTGTTGATAATTATTAGTTTGATCATATCTAATAATAAATATCGTGGTGTTTGTCTTGATTGTTATTGAGTATGACCCGACTTGGATCATAACGAACTAGCCACATCAACTCAAATATGTGTCTTGAGCAGATCGATTCCAACAATATCCCAATTGCACAAGATACATAGAAGATTTATGCAAATAGCAAATACTGCCTAACAACGGTTCGCTACCCCTAATACGCATGACAAAGTGCCATTCAATAAGATCATCCCCGTTAAGTCCCTTACTTGAAAATGATTTTGGTGAAACTATCATTTATCCTTTTGTTATAGATGTCATGTTAAATCCAGAGACACAGAGTGATCATTCCCTGTGGATTTAACTAATCATGACTTAGACATCTAACTCTAAATGAATAAGTGGGACAAATCCCCTATTGACTACATACGTCTGTCACTATCACCTCGTATTATACTTGAGCTTAGCCTTATGTACTGACATGTTTCAGAGCAGCGAAGAACTAAGTCAAAGTATAATATTTGGTGAATATCAAGACCCAATATGTATCTCAGGTCGAAGGATACTATGATGTTCTCCTTTACTCAAATTTACTTATGACCACAAATCACAAGGATTCTATGTAGTAAGATTTGAGGGTGGGTCACTACAATATTTATCCCATAAATATCTATGAACTTTGGTAGCAAACCCTTGCTATATTCATGTCTTATGAATATCTACCAATCCAAGTTCATAATAGTCTTTCTTTCATACTTGTTCCAACAAATATGATCGACTACGGACATTTAGAATAATTAAGTTATTCATGGATTTAAACATGATAAAATGGAACATAACTCAAAAGTCATAATCAAAAACCATAATCATATGATTGAGTCAAAATAACAATTGTTCCGATATCCAAATAAAAATTATATCAAATCCAATCACTAGAATATCGAAGTCATAAGGCACAAGTATGACCATCATGCTTCGGCCTTTCATGGAGCTTTGTGAGTGGATCCGCAATGTTTTGATCAGTGTGAACTTTGCGAATAGATATCTTTCCCTTTTCAACTTCATCCCTTATGTAGTTGAATATCCGCTCAATGTGCCTTGTCTTTTGATGTGCACGGGGTTCCTTGTTTTGAGCAATCGCACCCTCGTTGTCACAAAAGATCTCTTGAGGGTCCTGAATGGTACGGACAACCCCTAGATCGGCAACGAACTTTCTAATCCACGCCGCTTCTTGAGCTGCCAATGAGGCGGCGATGTATTCCGATTCAGTGGTGGACAATGGTACCACATCTTGTTTTGCGCTCTTCCAAGTGATAGCCTAACTATTTAAAACATATCCTGACAGTGATCGAGAATCATCTCAATCGGTTTGGAAACTCGCATTAGTGTAACCCTTTACAACGAGTTTCTCCTCACCAGTGCCATATATTAGAGGCATATTCTTAGTCCTCCTAAGGTATTTCAATATGCTCTTAGCCATCCAATGGCTAGTTCCCAGATTTTGTTGGTATCCACTTGTAATGCTCAAAGCGCATGATACATCCGGTCTAATGCATATCATGGCATACATGATGGATCCTCTAGCATATGCATATAGGATTCCATTCATTTTACCTTGCTCAACCTTTGAGCTTGTACATTGAGATGCACTCAATATTGTTCCTCTTTGAATAGGTACCAAACCTTTCTTTGAGTTCTCCATCTTCAACTTTTTCAAGATTTTATCAATGTATGCACTTTGATTTAAACCCACTAACCGCCTTGATCTATCCCTATAAATCCTTATTACCAAAATATAGGCGGCTTCACCAAGATCCTTGATGGAAAAACAACTTCCAAGCCAGGATTTTACACCTTCCTTAGTTGGAGTATCATTTCCAAATAGTAGTATGTCATCGACATACAACACTAAAAAGGTAATCATGCACCACAAGCTATCTTATACACACAAGCTTCATCAGCGTTCTTGATGATTCCAAATTTCTTAACTTCATCATCAAAACGGTGATTCCAACTTCAAGATGCTTTTTTCAATCCATAGATTGACTACTTTAACTTGCATACTTTATTTGGATGTTATGGATGGAAAAAACCTTCAGGATGAACCATACAGACATCTTCCTCAAGATGCCCATTTAGAAAAGCGGTTTTGACATCCATTTGCCAAATCTCATAGTCATAATATGCGACTATGGCAAATAATATACTAATAGACTTTAGCATCGCCGCAGGCGAAAAAGTTTCATCATAATCAACCCCTTGAGTTTGAGTAAAACCTTTTGCTACAAGTCTTGCTTTGTAAGTATCCAAGTTTCCATGCATATAAGTTTTCTTCTCGAAAACAACTTACTTCCAACCAGTTTGGAATTAAGAGGTGGAACAACCAAGTCCCATACTTGGTTGTCATGCACGGCTTGCATCTCAATGGTCATCCGAATCTACCACATAGTATCCATCTATCACAATCAGATTGTTTCATTACCTCATGGTATGTGGTTGGTTCATCCAAATCAACCACATAGAATCCATCCACGAAAAAACCATATCTTTCGGCTGGAGTGCTAATTCTACCAGATTTGCCAACGTTTTGTGTGTTTTGATCAACCATTTAATCATTCTCAACAACCTCTTGTTGATTGCTACTATCTACCAACCATTTAACCAAACGTGTTGATTGCTACTATCCACAGTTCTACTAGTTACTTCCACAAGGAACATAGTTTCCAAGAACTCAGCCTTTCGAGCAATAAACACCTTTTGCTCGTTTAGATTGTGGAAATAATATCATAGAATCTTTGGGATATCCTACAAAGATACACTTAGTGGATCGACTTTCAAGTTTGTTTTGGGTGTTGTGCTTAACATAAGACTCACAACCCCATACTTTTAAATATGATTATGATGGAACCCTTCCATGCCATATTTCAAAAGGTGTCTGTCCACTTTATTGGTTGGTGCCGTGTTTAGAATACGGGTTGCGGAGATCAATGAGAAAACACAAAATGATAGAGGTAACGTGCTTCTAGTTATCATGGATCGAACCATATCCAATAAGGTTCGATTCCTCATTTCAGACACTCCATTATGTTGTGGTATTTCAGGTGGAGTAGGCTGTGAGATAATCCCACAACTCCTAAGATGATCTAGAAAAGCATCATTGAGGTATTCACCTCCTTTATCGGAACGTAGTATTTTGATTGTTTTATTCATTTGATTTTGAACTTCATTTTCGAAGAATTTGAGCATTTCAAAGGCATCATCTTTGTGTCTTAACAAGAACACATGCCCATAATGACTATAATCGTCGGTAAAGGTAATGAAGTATCTTTCACCATTCCTTGTCATTGTCTTAAAAGGACAACATACATCCGAATGTATGATAGCTAATAAGTTTTTCACCCTTTCATTAGTTCCATTAAAGGGTTTCCTGGTCATATTCCCCAATAAACAAGACTCACACTTATCAAATGATACATCATTTCATTCCAAAACACTATTCTTTTGAAGTGTGTGTATGTGATCCCTGTTTATGTGACCAAGGCGACAATGCCAAAGATAAGTCTTACTAAAATCCAATTTGAGTCTTTCGGTGCTAGATTGGTACAACGAGTTATCAAAAGATGTGTTATCATGAACTATTTCATAGATGCCATTAGACAGCATCGCTTTAAAAAAAAGACATCATTCATGAAAACATTAATACCATTGTTTACAAACTTTAAATCATAACCAAATACTCTTAACAAATAAACGGAGATAATATTCCTAGTCAAACTAGGTGCATACAAAATGTTTTTCAAAATAAATTCCAAACCATTTGGATGCTTCAAAATATAATCTCCTCAGGCTTGGACGTCAACCATTGCTCCATTGCCCATGAAGAGACTTATATCTCCTTTCTTGAAGTCACTTCTTCTTTTGAACTCCTTCAAGGATTTGCAGATATGTGTTCCACATATGGTATCCAATACCCATGTGTTAGAAGAAATAATGTTAAGATCAATATGGATCATGAAAGTTGTACCTGAGGTTGGCCCCACTTCCCTCTTAGCTTTCAACTCCTTGAGATAGGTTGGACAATTTCTAATTCAATGTCCTATCTCTCCACAACCAAAGCACGGATCCTTAGAGCTAACCTTTAGCTTCATTGGTTTGGGTGGTTCCGCCTTTGCCTCTCCCTTAGACCTTCCCATGACATGCCCTTTACCACTAGCAACCTTTGCTTTAGGTTCCGGGTGATGCTTGTTCTTAAAGCCACCTTCATTAATCATGAGAACGGGCCAAACCTTTTTACGCATTCCGGCTTTAGCTGTTTTGAGCATTGCGTGAAGCTCACCAATGCTCTTGTGCCATCAATTCATGGTATAATTCATGACAAATTTCACAAACCTTTTAGTTAAGACATTAAGGATCATATCCGTGGCTAACTCTTTTGAGAGTGGACAATTAATCCATTCAAGCCAATAAATGTGGCTTTTCATCATACGCACATAAGATGAAACAGATTGAGTTTCTTCCATACAACATCTATGAAACACTCGAACTGTTTCGAAATGCTCCACCCTAGCTTGAGTAAGGAACATTTCCTTAAGTTGGGTAATCATGTCACATGCCCCATGATTCTCGAAATCCTTTTGGATCTCGGGAATAATTGTTCCCATCATGAGGCAAGAAACTTGCAATGAATCCTCGGTGTATTTTAACCCAAAGCTATCGGCATCCAAGTTGTTAACATCAGGTTCATCAGGGATAGGATCATCCAATATATAGGATTTCTTTTCTTGCTTGAAAAGTTTCGATACCAATCCATAAAATTGTTGTAGTTTAGACAATCCTTATCCAGAATGGATCTTAGTGATAGATTATGCACATGTGAGATAATTGCGTTCGGTGGGTTGTTGTTTGCGGCTATGTATAAATTTAAGAAAGCTCAATTTTAGTATTTTCGATATTATTAGTAAATTTCAATCGATAATACCCTTTAATGTCTCCAAGAAAATTAATGATTAAAGTTTAGAACCCAACGTTTCATTCAAATAGTAGTTTGGTGAACTTTATCCTACAATTCAAGTTAACAAGGTAGTCAACGTTTGGCGATTGCAAGCCTTTGCAAATGCTCTCTTTATCGGATCATTTAAACATCATATGTTTAGTTGGCATGTTTTATCCCATCAACACCTTTTTACGATATGCTTTGGTGACCCTATTCACATGGTTTCCAAATCAAGTCGTCCTACTTACACACACGTGTGAGTTTACACATATAAGTGGTTAGGTGACCTTTATCCCACAAATATTGTAAATCCACCTCAAACTCACAAGTTCCCTTTAATGCGGTTAGAAGACCTTTATCCCACGTCAAGTTCTCAAGTGATTCGACTGTTGTATAAAAGGATGGCGTTCAACTTTTTTTTAAAAGGGATTTAAGTTTTCTAAATTCTAGATTGGAAAAATATTTATGTACCTTCCATTTGCATGCATTCAAATGTATGTTACCTTTTGAAAACCAATTTTCAAAATTCCTTTTAATAAACCCCATTTTATTATGAAATCATTAATTGTTAATAAAACCAATTTTTTTTTACCTAATTATTTATAAGGAATCAATTTTATGCATGTTGTTGAATTTAATTTGTTAACATCCATATCCAAATATGAAAAAAAAAACATAAATCAACCACACAAGCATAAACAACAATCACAAGTCCATAACCATAGCCACCTAAATTGACAACAATTGTTAACCGAAACAAATGTGTCATAAGGTCTCTCCTAAGGGACGAGCATGACACAAGGTATGCGATGGTGAACTCCCACTTGACTCCGCATCCATATCCTTCAAGTGTCCACCTCATGTTGTGATCCTTTCTTTTTATTTGGGCTTTCATTTGGGCTCCAACTTTAGCTCCTTGCTTCCTTGGGCCTCTTTTGGGCTTGGGCCATTGGGCTAAAATCCCATAGTGGACTATTAGGTCCATTAAGGCTCAAAACCAAAATGGTAATGTAGTTGCATTTTTTTTTTACAAAATATATCTTAATACATTTTTCTTGTAAAAGGAATACAACTATTCTACTTATTATTACAAACCGATTTGAAATAAATAAATAGATTACAAACCCGAATAAATTAATACTACAACCAAATTGAGTAAATCACAACACATAACACAACATATACAAGGTCATGGCTAGGTTATGAACATCCAAACAATCAGGTCAATGTTGACCAAAATGGTTCCCCTTTTACCCTTTGAGTTCTCGGCCAGAAACCAAAACTGAGTGTTCTCGGCCTAGATTCAGATGGATTTAACTCCCTTTCTAACATATTTTCTATCTTCTTTGTGGTTTTCTTAAGATGTTCTTCAGCAGCTTTGACATATTCTTCGGTAAATGTTGGAACACCCTGATCAAAGTTTGAACGATGATAAAGATCGGGGTATTCCTCAATCTCCATCTCAATCTCCTCATCTTCACAAATGAAACAAATATTCCCATGTGGAATACTAGTATCAAGTAGCACCTCATCATCGTTAATAACCTCCACGTCTTCCTTAGCCTCCAATGCGTCTAATTCTTCATCGTTCAGCCCTAATAATAATGAAATCTGATCGAGAGTCAGGGCATGATCGACAAATTCTCCTTCCTCAATCTCCTCCGCGTTGGCCGTGCTCATCACCACCCCATTTTCATAATCCATAAATAATATGGTGTTGGATTTGATCGACTCGATATGTTGAACATTTTTCGAGTCTTGATAAACAACTAATTGTCGATCATTGCTTTCACCACCACCACTCGTACCAGCCTCAGATGAGCCGTGAGCTTGTTTCGGCTCACATCCACTGGCACCAAGAGCATCAGGATCCTTGTCATCGTCATCATTCTTCAGTTTCTTTAAAGCATCATCTTTGCATGTTAACTGAAGAATAAGACCATCCTGCTCCTTTATCTTCACCACTGAGCCGCCATAATTTCTTGCAGCTCCTTAGTTTCCTTTTGACAATACGAGACGTAGCACATCAGACGACATTGATTTGTAATCATTTGTTCCTGAACTTGACAATCAGCTACCATTTGATTCTGGTATAAAATAATCAAACTCAAAAGCATGTCCATCTGATGGGTAGGGGCAAAGAATGAAATATAACCGGTAAAGGCTGCACTGGACCCTATGGACTGCTAATTCTCAAAAATGAGACGTCCGAGGGTTGGCTAGGCATCATAGTCGGTGTTGTAGGAACCACCGTTGATGCAGCTGATGGGTTTCAACAAGATTATCAAAGTCATATATTCTCCTTTATATGAAAAACGCAGCGAATAAATTAGTTTTAAATGTTGTTATTTTGATTAATATAAAACCGATTTTATATTTAAATCCCAAAACCCGGATCCATATACAAGAATACATGCTATCAAAATTAACAAACATAGGGTATTTATGTAATAGAACCTTTCAAGAAGCAAGGAAGATGAAGAAGATGATGGTTGAATAGCTAGCCTTCAAGAGAGAAGAGCCTCAAGCTTGTATACCCTCAAGCCACCAACAAACACCTTGTATTGCTAGGATTTGCACTTAGAACTCCTTCTTGTCCTCCCCTATCTTGGCCAAAAATGGTGATGAGAGAAGAGAGTTTTTCTTGAACCTTGAGAGAGAAGAGAGAGAAATAAAAAATAGGAGAGTGTATATATAAAGTTGGATGCGAAGGATTTAATGGGTGACCCCTTTCCAAGGCCAAATTTGCCAACCCCTTTGTGGGGTTTTTCCCACTCAGAATTGAAAATCATTTTCTCTCATTTGTGACATATAATATGCAAGTAGCAAATACCGCATAACAACGGTTTACTACCCTAATACGTATGACGAAGTGCCATTCAATAACATCATCCGCTTCAAATCCATTACTTGAAATGATTTAGGTGAATCTAGAATTTATCCTTTTGCCACATATGTCATTTCAAATCCAAAGACACAGAGTGATCATTCTCTGTTGATTTAACTTAGCAGGCCTTAGACATCTTACTCTCAACGAATAAGAGGGACAAATCCCCTTTACTACATATGTCTCTAACAATCACCTTGTATTACTCATGATCTGAGCCTTATGTACCGTCATTTTTCATAGCAGTGAAGAACTAAGTCAAAGTGTAACATTCGGTGAATATCAAGACCCAATATGTGTCATAGGTCGTTGGATACTATGATATTCGCATTTACTCAAATTTACTTATGATCAATTACAAAGATTCCATGTAGTAATATTTGAGTGTGGGTCAGTCAAATATTTATATCCCATAAATATCTATGAACCTTAGCAGCAAACCCTTGCTCTATATTCATATCTTATGAATATCCACCAATCCAAGTTCATAATAGTGTTACCTTCATATTTGAATAATTAACTTATTCATGGATTTAAACATGCTAAATTGGAACATATCTCAAAACTCATAATCATAAACGATATTCATATGAATGAGTCAAAATAACATTTGTTCCGATATCCAAATACAAAATAGATCAATTCCAATCACTAGAATATCTAAGTCTTAAGGCACAAGTGTGATTTTAATGCTTTGGCTTTTCAAGGAGCTTCGTGAGTGGGTCCGCAATGTTTTGATCGGTGTGAAATTTTCGAATACATATTTTTCCCTTTAAACCTTATCCCTTATGTAGTTGAATCTCCTCTCAATGTGCCTTGTCTTTTTATGTGCACGTGGTTCCTTGATTTGAGAAATCGCACCCTCGTTGTCACAAAAGATCTCTAGAGTGTCCTGAATGGTATAGACCACCCCTAGGTCAGCAATGAACTTCCTTATCCACACACATTCTTGAGATGCCAATGAGGTGGCGATGTATTCAGATTCAGTGGTGGACAATGCTACCACATCTTGGTACAGACTGCCCCACCATTCATAACAAAAATAAATCCTGATTATGATCAAGAATCATCTCGATCAGTTTGGAAACTCGCATTCGTGTAACCCTTTACAACAAGTTCCTCCTCACCAGAACCATATATTAGAAATACATCCTTAGTCCTTCTAAGGTATTTCAATATACTCTTAACCACCATCCAATGGCTACTTTTTGGATTTTGTTGGTATCTAATTGTCATGATCAAAGTGCATGACCCATCCGGTCTAGTGCATATCATTGCACACATGATAAATCCAATAGCCGAAGCGTATGCGATTCTTTTCATTTTCTCTTGACATCCTTTGAACTTGGACATTGAGTCGAACTTAATACCATTCCTTTTTGAATAGGTACCAAACCTTTCTTAGAGTTCCCCATCTTGAACCTTTACAAGATTTTATCAATGTATGCACTTTAGTTTAAACCTATCAACCGCATTGATATATCCCTATTGATCTTTATTCCCAAAATATAGGCAACTTCACCAAGATATTTGATGAAAAAACAACTCCCAAGCCAGACTTTTGTACTTTCCATTGTTGGAAAGTACTTTCTAAACAATACTATGTCATCAACATACAATACTAACAAAGTAATGATGCTCCAACTAGCTTTCTTATAAACAAAAGCCTCATCAGCATTTTTGATGAATCCAAATTTCTTGACCTCTTCATCAAAATGGTGATTCCAACTTCTAGATGCTTGTTTCAATCCATAGATTGATTTCTTTAACTTGCATACTTTATTAGGATGTTGTGGATCGACAAAACCTTCGGGCTGAACCATATAGACATATTTTACAAGATGTCCATTTAGAAAAGCGGTTTTGACATCCATTTGCCAATTCTCTTAGTCATAATGTGCGACTATGGCAAATATTATCCTAAATGACTTTAGGATTGCCACGGCCTAAAAGGTCTCATCGTACTCAACCCCTTGAGTTTGAGTAAAACCTTTTACTACAAGTCTTGCTTTATAAGTATCCATGTTTCCATGCATATCGGTTTTCTTCTTGAAAACCCACTTACTTCCAACCGGTTTGGAGTTAAAAGGTGGTACATCCAAATCCCATACTTGGTTTTCATGCATGGATTTCATCTCAAAGTTCATAGCTTTGAGCCATTTGACAGAATAGGATTGTGATATTGCATCATGGTATGTGGTGGGTTCATCTGAATTTACCACATAGCATCCATCCATGAACGTTTTGGGTGGATTACTAATTCTATCAGATTTTTGAATGTTTTTGTGTCTTGACCAACCATTTGATCATTCTCAAAACATCTTGTTGAGTGCTAGTATCAACCAAATGTGTACCGGATTGTGGTTCTCGATCCTCATCGAGTTCCACATTCTACTAGTTCCTTCCAGAAGGAACTTAGTTTCCAAGAACTTGGCCTTTTGAGCAATGAACACCTTTTGCTCGAATGGGTTGTAAAAATAATATCCCTTAGAGTGTTTGGGATGTTCTATAAAGATACACTTAGTGGATCAGCTTTCAAGTTTGTTTTGGGTGTTGTGTTTTACATAAGCTTCACAACCCCATACCTTTAAATATCATAATGGTGGAACCCTTCCATGTCACATTTCAAAAGGTGTCTTGTCCACTTTATTGGAAGGTGTCATATTTAGAATACGGGCTTCCGAGAGCAATGTGAAACCCCAGAATGATAGAGGAAATGTGCTTGTAGCCATCATAGATAGAATCCTATCCAATAGAGTTTGATTCCTCCATTCGGACACACCATTCTGTTGTCGTGTTCTTGGTGGAGTGAGTTGTGATATGAATCCATAACTCCTAAGATGATCTTGAAATGCATCACTAACGTATTCACCTCCACTATCCGAACGAAGTACTTTGATGGTTTTACTGATTTGATTTTCTACTTCATTTTGGAAGTCTTTGACATTTCAACAGCTTTATCTTTTTTCCTTGTTAAGTACACATACCCATAACAACTATAATCATCGATAAAGGTAATGAAGTATCTTTCACCATTCCTTTTCATTGCCCTAAAAGGACCACATACATCCGAATGTATGATACCTAATAAGTCTTTTGCCCTTTCGTTAGAACCACTAAATGGTTCTTTGGTCATCTTTCCTTGTAAACAAGATTCACACTTATCAAATGAATCATCATTTGATTCCAAAAGACCATTTTTTTGAAGTTTATGTATGCGATCTTTGTTTATGTGACCAAGGCGACAATGCCAAAGATAAGTCTTACTCAAACCCATTTTGAGTTTCTTGGTGCTTGATTGGTACAACATGTTATCAAAGGATGTGTTGTCATGAACTAATTCATAAATTCCATTAGGCGGAATTGCTTTAAAATAAAAAAAAAATCATTCATAAAAACACAAATACCATTGTCGACAAATTTCAAATCATAACCACATTGTCTTAAAAGAGAAACAAAGATAATATTCCTAGTTAAAGTAGGAGTATACAAAATGTTATTCAAAACAACTTCCAAACCATTTGTAAGCTTCAAGATGTAGTCTCCTCGGGCCTCGACATCAACCTTTGCTCTGTTGCCCATGAAGAGACTTATATCTCCTTTATTGAAATGATTACCTATTTTGAACTCCTATAACAAATTGCAAATAAGAGTTCCACATCCTGAATCCAATACCCATTTGATAGAAGAAATAATATTAAGATCAATGTGGATCATGAAATTTGTACCTAAAGTTTGCCCAACATCCCTCTTTGCTTTCAACTCTTAAGATAGGTTGGACAATTTCTTACCCAATGTCCTATCTCACCACAATCAAAGCATGAGTCTTCTGAGCTAACCTTTAGCTTCTTCTCCTTTGGTTTGGGTGGTTCCACTTTAGTATTCCCTTTGAACTTACCCTTAACTTGTCCCTTACCTTTGGCAACCTTTCCCTTTGGTTTCGGGTGATGCCTCTTCTTATTTCCACCTTCATTGATTGTGAGAACCGGTAAAACCTTTTTACCCATTCTCGCTTTGGCCGTTTTGAGCATTACGTGAAGCTCACCAATGCTCTTGCCCCAACCATTCATGTTGTAGTTCATGAAAAAGTCTCAAATCTTTTGGTTAGGCCAATAAGAATCATATTCGTGGCTAACTCTTTTGAGACGGGCCAATTTAGCCCTTCGAGTCGATCAATGTGGCTTTTCATCTTAAGCACATAAGATGAAACCAATTAGGTTTCTTCCATAGGACATGCATGAAGCGCTCGAACCGTTTCGAAGTGTTCCACCTGAGCTTGAGTACAGAACATTTCCTTAAGTTGGGTGATCATATCATATGCCCCATAATTTTAAAACTCCTTTTTCATCTCGGGAATCATAGTTCCCAACATGAGGCAAGAAACTTGCACCGAATCCTCAGTGTATTTTAACCAATCATTATAGGCATTTAAATCATCAATATTTGGTTCCTCGGGAATAGGATCCTCCAATATGTAGGATTTTTTTTCTGGTTTGAAAACAATTCTCAAATTTCAATACCAATCCAAAATATTGTTATAGTTAAGACGATCCTTATCAAGTATAACTCTTAGTGATAGGTTATGCACGGGTGGGATAATTGCGTTAGGTGGATTGTTGAATGCGTCCATCTACAGAATATAGTAAAGGTCAATTTTAGTATTTTAAATATCATTTAAATAATGTTATTCGTTAATACCCTTTATGTCTCCATGAATATTAATGATTAAAATCTAGAACCCCACGTTGCATTCACATAGTAGTTAGGTGACCTTTATCCTACTATTGAATTAACTAGGTACTCAACATTTGACAATTGCAACCCTTCGTTATTTCTAGTTTTATGGGATCGGTTAAACATTATATGTTTATTTGGCATGTTTAATCCCATTAACACCTTTGTACTCCATGCTTCGGTGACCCTTTTCACATGGTTTCCAAATCAAGTCGTCCTACTTACACACACATGTGAATTTATCCCACAAATATGGCAAACCCACCTCAAACTCACAAGTTTTCTAGAAGGTGGTTAGGTGACCTTTATCCCAAATCGATTTCCTAAGTGATTCGAGTGTCGTATAAAAGGATGGTGTTAGACTGGTTTATAAAAGGGATTTATGTTTTCTAAATTCTATATAGGAAAACAATTTATGTACCTAGAATTTTCATGCATTTAAACATATGGTACTTAGTTTGAAAATCAATTTTTAAAATTCTTTTTTATAAAACTCATTTTATTGTGAAATCATTAACCTTTAATAAAACCAATTTTATTACCAAATGATTTCTAAGAAACCAAATTCATGCAAGGTGTTGACTTTAAGTTGTTAACATATCCAAATCCAAATATGATGAAACAAAAAATATAAATCAACCAAGCAAGCATAACTAAAAAAAACCATAAGTTCATAAACATAGCCACCTAATCTTGGCAACACTTGTTGACTGAATCAAGTGTGCGAAAAAGTCTCTCCTATGGGGAAAAATGAACAAATGCATGTGTCAGTGAACTCCCACTTCACCACGCATCCAAATGCTTCAAGTGTTCACCTTGTGTTGTGATTTCTCCGCTATGTTTGGTCTTCCTTTTGGGCTCCAACTTCAGCTCCTAGCTTCCATGGGCCTCCAAGTTTTGGATTTGGTCATTGGGCTATAATCCCATCTTGGACTATGAGGTCCATTAAGGCGCAAACCAAAACCCTAACTTTGTGTGAATCTTCTTTCACAAAATATATTATAATACATTTTTCTCTAGTAAAAAAAATACAACTAATCTATATATTATTACAAACCAATATGAATAGATAAACAGATTACAAACCCAAATAAATGAATATTACAACCATATTGAGTAATTAAATGAACCACAACAAAAACATTCATCCAAACACAAGGCCATGGCTAGGTTATGAACATCCAATACACAACCAAATGAGCAAGTATTACAGGTCTAAATGGTTCCCCTTTTTAACCTCTAACTTTCGGTAAAGGATAAGAAAAACCGAGAGTTTCAGGTTTTGTCCAAATAAAACGACCAATTAACCAAATGTAATCTTGAAAAACCAAGGGATAACCAAAACCCCAAAAACTTTTGGCCATATGGTGAACCACACGATAAAACCCGAAAAGTTTTAGAACTATTGAAGCATGTATCCGTATAAGCGGCTCATGATGCCATTGATGAGTTTTAACAAGATTATAAAAGTCATATAATCCCTTTTATATGAAAAACGCTGCGCATAAATTAGTTTAAAATCTTGTTATTTAGATTAATATAAAACCGATTTTATATGTAAAACGCACAACCCGGATCCAAATGCAAGAATACATGCTATCATAATTAACAACCATAGGGTGTTTATGTAATAAAACCATTCAAGATGCAAGGAAGATGAAGAAGATGATGGTTGAATAGTTAGCCTTCAAGAGAGAAGAGCCTCGAGCTTGTATACCCTCTAGCCACAAACAAACACCTTGTATGGCTAGGATTTTCACTTAGAACTCCTTCTTGATCTTTTCTATCTTGACCAAATATGGTGAAGAGAGAAGAGATTTTTTCTTGCACCATGAGGGAGAAGAAAGAGAAAGCCAAAATAGGAGAGTGTATACATAAAGTTGCATGAAAAGGATTTAACGGGTGACCCCTTCCTAAGGCCGAAGTGGCCGCCCCTTGTTGGGGTTTTTCCCACTTAAAATTTTAAATCCTTTTCTCTCTTTTGTGACATATAACACAATGTAACATGTGACATGACTCTGGCAACATTACACACTTTTTTTGTGTTATATAAGAAATTAAATAACACCATGAATTTATCTCTCTTAAATAAAATATCAATATAATTCATCAATCTTTCAAGTGAAAATATTTAGAAATCCAATTTCTAAACATTCTAAGTGTTAATATGTATTTGTTAGATCATATCTAAAAATAAATATCGTAGTGTTTGTCTAGCTAGTTATTGGGTATGGCTAGAATTGGACCATAACATACTAGCCACATAAATAATAATATGTGTCTTGGGCAGACCGATTCCAACAGCAACAGCAAGCCTTGGCATCGGAGATAACACAAGTTATGGAATTAAGACAACCCTTAAATCATAAGTAATAGTTTTCGTCAATGTGAGTGCTGGGGTGCTTGTAGTAAGCGACACCTCCGACCGTTGTGATACGAATGACTTTGGCACATGTGGACCAATTTCCACATCAGATTTGTGCCTAACATGACATTTGGGTGGTTGATCTTGCAATATCGCCTTGCCCTTTCGTTTTCGTTGAAGAGCCCGTAAATTTGCTCCTTCAACGTCAACACGTCGTATATCACCCCCATCACCACCATCATCACCATCATCGTTACCACCACCGTTCCCACCTTGTCCTTTTTCACGTTCAGAATATGAGTCTTCGTGAATCCAAGGATCATCAGAAGGACATTCATAAGCTGGATTCACCAAGTGGACGATCTTCGGGTTCTTTACTACGTTAGTTCTTCATCCTCTTCATCGTATAAGTGTTCACGTGTTCCAACTTCAACACATCATCCTTCAAAGTCTGGCCAACCACCTGTCAGGAATAAAATCCTGAATGATTAGTTGTACAAAGCGTGGATACATAAGGAATTGTTGCGATGATTCTTGATCAGGCAATTCTGCTTGAGATGATAAATATAAGATTAGAGAAATTGAACGGCTTGTTCAATATATGAGCTACGAATGTGGATTGTAGCATAAACCAACACTCGTCAAATCCTTCCTTGCGTCCCCCAAGGAAGTGAATCAAGACATGTAGTATGTACTTGTATGGAGCACACAAGTACGCCTTGTTGTACAAGGAAATTTCAAGGTTTCCTGAGTAAAATTACCTCTAAAAAAATCCACGTATCAATGTTTCGTCGAACTCACATGGAATGTCCATGTTATCCACAAATTGAAGCACACATGTGATAACCCCAGGAGAGATAATGATCGGCTTGTTGTTGATTTCAGCAACAATGTGATTCTCGGACTCCACATATCGTGCCGAGTTCCAGAATGGAAGAATGACACTGAATTTGACCGGTACATCAGCAGTAATGGCATAGTGGATCCTAAAACGTCGTAGGAATGCATTAATATCTCCAAAAAAGTCCTGATCAGCAAAGTTATCTTGTGCAAAAGCACAGATGTTGTGCTTTTTGTCGGATGGCAGTAGAGGAATATCAGGTTCGTGTTGTTGCTGTACAGGTTGTTGTACCTGAACCACTTGTTGTGGATCCTCAACTGGAACATCTTTTACTATTTCATCAACCATTTCTGAAAAATACATAAACCCGAGAATTAAAAAAAACGAACATTACTATTAAACTTAATAATAAAAAAATTTAAAATTTTAAAAATTAAATTACAAGTTTCATTCGTTATTTCATTTCTTATGACGAATGAAGTCATTCGATATAATGAATGACGTAATTCATTACCGTTATGTTAGCGAATGATTGACAAACAAATCAATCATGATGAATGAAACCAAGTGATGGTTCATTCGTTATTAAATTATGCGAATTGACTGTTTCATTAGGTTAAATCAACGAATGAAACCACGAATGGACTTCGGACACGAATGAGGGTTCATTCATTACCTGTAACGAACAGCCCCTGAGATTATCAACTTTGACCTTCAATTGTCAAAGTCAAAATTAATGAAGAACACTTACGGTCAACATGCAATCAAAAATTCAATTAGTCCATGTATGACGATGAACCAGTGTAATATTAATATCGATAGACTCGGATTAACAACGATATACAAACCCAACCAAAACTAATGGCTAAATTACATAATTAGTATGATTTTTGTTCAAGACTTAAACCCGATTACAAACCTAACTAATTAACCAATCAATCCTTCAAGAATTTCGATGAAATTTATTGCTTTTAGGTTATAATTACCTTATGAATCCTATAAGATCAACGAAAGTATGATTTGTGATGGTTGAAATGTTTGGGAAAAATTGTCAATAGTTTCTCTCTGTAACTTCAATAATAGAGGTGAGCGAATGAACGATTCGTTCACCCCCATATTCATTATATGATACAAATTTTACGCGCATTCCTATATAACGAATGAACCCATTCGTTAATTCAAAATTCACGAATGGCCTTACTCGTTGGTTCATTCGTTAACCCCATTAACCGATGAATTGTAACTTAAATTTCATAATGAATCAACTTAGATTCGTTCTTCATTCGTTATCAATAATGATGATGAATGGGGTCATAAGTTATCATTGTAGCGGACACGAATGATGATAACGAATAAACTTTTTCGTTATCCATATAAAGAATAACTAACCCACATTCGTTATCAGCATATATAACGAATGGAATCCATTTGGCGAATAGCATTTAAATAATCAATTTAAAATGGATATTTTGATATTAAATTTCATGGATTAAATAATGTATTGAAACCCGTGTCCCGTTGAACTTTACCTTAAGAATCTTACCTCTCGGTGTAAGATGTTGGGTCAAGAATTTGACCCAAATGAGGAGATTTAACCTAAACGAAGAATTTGGAAGATTGGAATCTTCTCAACCTCCTCAGAAACTGCTAAGTATTGAATCCGGCCACACCTTGGACCTTCGAGTAAGCTTTTACTTAGCCGAGTACGAGATTTTGCCTCCCGGGCAAGGTTTACTTCAAATAGTCTTCTTAAGTGGATATCCGAGCAAGGTATGCTTTTTAGTGATTTCCCAGTAAGGTTCATTAATTTGGCATATCCGAGCAAGGTTCACTTTTTCAAGCAGGGTTGTTCTTCAAGACCAGGTATTTTACTCTTCCGAGTAAGGTTTGGTCAACCAAGTCCAAGAAGCCAAGTAATTGGAAGACCGGGCAAGGTATTCTTTAATAATTATGGTCCGAGTATACTTGATGAGTTAATAGAATATCTTTAAGTTATCTCGAGTAAGGTTCTGCCCAAGTAAGGTATGTACTCCCGAGTACGCCTTATCAATAAGTTATTCAACTGACAATGAGCCGAACAGGATCATAGAAGAACAAGGTTGCTCGTATGGATTTTTAGAGCAAAGATTGATAAGTCCAAGAAGATTGAAGTCTACTCGGTGAATATTTTACTTGGTAAAATATTCTTTATGTAAAGTCTACCCGGAAACTGATTCCGAGTACACTTCTATGTTTACCATGTCTGAAGGAAGGCCGAGTACACTGCGTACTCGGAGACTGAAGTTTAATGAAAAGCCTACCCGGAAGACTTGTTTTACACTTAGTATATTTTTGAATATGTAAATTGAATATGTACTATCGGATAAGGTTTCTAGAAGGAATGACAGCCTGTCCTAGGTTAGCTGGCCTATAAATAGAATATTTAGGGCACGCCGCCAAAGGACACGAGACGAGAGACAGAAAGGGATAAGACCGACACATTAATTGAGAGAATATTTTGTGTGTGACAGCTATCCTAGGATTCCTTCTAAACCCTAATCGATTATCCTTTTGTATGATCAACGTTATATAAATGGAAATCTTTTGAGTGAATCCTTTGTGTGTCCTCGTATTCTGAATTTCATTGCAACCGTATGTTTGTTATTGATTCCGCCTTTAACAAACGGTCATCTTTCTAAACATAGTAACCCATCATTAACTCGCTTGTCAACACGATTAATTTTGTGTGAGTTATGACATGATTGATTAAAGATCCGAGCCGAATCGAACATCACAATTTGGGACCTGACAAGTGGTATCAGAGCTTGTTGCTGCTATTTTTAGAGAGATTGTTGCTGATTAAGTTTTGAAGAAGAATGACGTAAGCAGAGCACTGTTCGATTGATTTGTGACGTCAGAAGCTCTGTTCTTCATTTTTCTTCCATATCTACAAGTTTTAGGTGTTTTCTTTTCCTTATTTCACTTAAAGCTTTGATTTTTATTGTTGAATCTTGTTATATTCATATCAGACACCTCAGATCTAAGAATTTATTCTCAGATCTGATTGTTTTACTCTATTTTTGATAAGAACTTAATTTTTATTTTAAGAAAATATCTGGATATGAGGAACAAGAGGTGTCTACTAATAAGATACCTAGATTGTATGGTCAGGAGAACTTTACCAAGTGGAAAGTGCTTTTTTAGGCTGCTGTTTGTTATAATGATGTGGATATGTGGAATTCTATCAAGAATGGTCCACAAGCTGCTGTTGAAGAAGGTGCTAATGCAAATGCTATTGCTGCTGTCAGAGAGAGAATGAGAAAAGTTGATGACAGAGCATTGGCTATGCTTAAACTTGGTCTGTCTTGGGTAATCCTCACAAAGGTTGCACATCATCAAAGTGCTAAGGCAATGTATGATGCAATCCTTGAGATGTATGAAGGAAACACTGAATTGAAGAACATTAAGAAGCAAAGATTGAAGCAACAGTTAGAAAGATTCAAGTATAAAGATGGTGAAAGGTTGAAGTCAATACTAGAACGTTTTCTGAGTATTGTGAATGAGTTGAGAACAACTGATTATGTAATGGTTGACTTTGATTTGAATACAAAGTTGCTCAACTCAATGCCAAAAGAATGGTATACTACTTGCAAATTCATCCTTCAAAAGCAAAATTTCAATGAATTGAAATTGGATGATGTAGTATGTTTTCTTCAAGCTGCTGAACTTGAAATGATTGAGAATGAAATGATCAAGGAAGATAAACCAAGTTTTAATGTGTCAAATGCTTTAATTGCTCCAATGGGGAATCTTAGAACAAAGAATCAACAACAAATTCCCATCATTGAAGAACCAAGTGATCTCAACAATGAGACTGCTAGGTCATTCATTGGAGGTGGTTCAAGCAGTCAAGGTGGTCAACAGAGGTTTAATGTTTAATTGATTGATGATGATTCAGCCTCTGTGGGAAATGGAAATACTCAAAGTGCTGGTGTAGGGCATGTTCAAGGGAGTGATGCACAAGCCCTAATGTCTATGTTCACTGAATCCTACAATGATTTGTGGCCAAAAACTTGATTCACACAAGTGTAGTGCAGGATGATTTGGAACAAATAGATGCTGATGACCTTGAAGACATGGATCTCAAATGGCAAGCTGCAATGTTGGCATTAAGAAGCAAGAGACTGTACAATAGAACTGGTAGATCACTAGTTTTTGGTCCAAATGAGAGAATAGGATTTGACACGTCCAAGGCTATATGCTACAACTGTCAACAGCCTGGACACTTTGCAAGAGAGTGCAATATGCCAAGGAACTTTCAAGTCAATCAGCTCCAACAGCCTAGAAACCAACACAATACTAGCAGAATGTGCATAGAAACAACAACCAACAGAACTTCAACAATAACCAAGGCTTCAATCCCAACAACAACAACTTCCATCCAAACAACAACTTCAATCCCAATTTTAACAACATCTATCAGCCTCAGATGAACAACCAGCAGGGTATGAATCAGAATCAAGTATATCAAATGAACAACAATTAGAATCAAGCGGTTCAAAACCCTGCAACTAACAACATTCCAGCAAACCAAAATCAACCAAGAAATCAAGGCAATGTGGCAGTAACTACTCAGCATGAGGGAACCTTTGACTGGAGTAACCATGAGGAAGATATAGCAGATGATATCAGAAGAGCTAATGTGGCATTCATGGCCATAGACTCTGCATCTTCATCTAAGGTACATTCTGATCCTAATGCTGATTTACCTAAACTTGTTAATGAATTAAAGGAAAAGGTTGGTAAGCTGGAAAGTGAGTGTTTTAAGAAGCAAAGCATTATCAATGCTTATGAGGCAAGTGAGATTGTTAGTGAGGAAAGAATGAAAAGTTTGGAAGAGGATTGTATGAATAGCTATAGAGCCCAGACAAGATTCACAACTGAGATTAGTGGGTTGAAGAAGATGGTGATTGATGAAAAGGTGTTGAATACAAAGCTGCAAACAGAAAATGAATTCCTAAAGAACTTAGTTTCAACTGGAAACATTTGTGGAATTCTGAATAAAGTAAAAGAAGATGAAAAGTACAAGGCTGTTCCACCACCATTCAACAACAACTTTATGCCTAAAGTTGACAAAGAGAAGTGAAGTGCTTATCTAAAACAATTCAAAGATGTGTTTCAAGACAAAGAAGATGTTGCAGATTTGTACAAGAATGTTGAGGTGAGTGAAGATGGTGAATTTGTTATGAAGAAAGAACTGAAAGAGGAAAAGTCAATTGGAGTTCAAGTCTCTGAAGATGACTTTGATTCAGATGAGTTGGATCAAGATGATCTGAGTGATTTGAGTGATCAAATTACTAGAAAAGGAAATTCAAGCTGCTGAAAAAGGAAGAAAATATAGAAAGCCTGAATCTGTTGATCAACTTCCAAAGTATCCTCCAGTTACACATAAAATGAAAAGAATGAATGAGCAAATGAGAAGAGAACATGTTTCTTTTGACATTGGTGAAAAGAAGAATGTGTGTTACAATGCTGTCAGACCTCCAAGCAAAAAGTTGGAAAAATTAGAAAAGAACAAGAAAAAGAAGGTAAATAAGGAAGAAATGGATATAGAATATATTAATCCTATTTATCCTATCTTTTCAAGTGTTGAAGACTTTGATGTGGGTGAGATAGAAACTGTTGAGGAATATGAAAGAAGGAAGTCAAGATATAAAGAGAATGAAGATGATCAACCACTGAATTTGAAAAAGGTTGTCTTTGTTAAGGGGAATGTGGAAAGAAGTGACATCAGAATGGCTGAGTTTGTTCCATTCTCAATTGATTTTGACAATCTGAAAAACAAAAAGGCAATTGGTGTAAGAGAGCCCAAACCAAGTGAAAGATTCAGGAGACCAAAAGAACATGAGATGTTCAAAAGAAAGGTGTGGTGTAGAAAGTGTGATGAATATGGACACCATACTGATTCATGTAATGAGAGACTCAAGTTTCAGCCATTTCATGTACTAAATGGAACAAAGTTTGGTCAAGACTTTGTTTTGTACAAAGAGAAGTATGCCATGTATTTGGGAAAGGGAAATGTGAATAGCATAGAGACAAGAGTTGAAGTGAAGGCTGAGACAAAGAAGAAGAAGCAAATGACTGAAAATGTGAGAAGAAGTAAATCACCTCAGAAGCAAAAGCAAGTGATAATGGAGAACCAGTCATTGAAATGTACCAAAAATACTCATTCAGTCAAGTCTGATGAGTCACAAGAATCATCAGGCAGTGAGAAATCAAGAAGAAAAACTGTATATCAAAGAAAGAAACAAGCTATACTCGCTGGTGATGAAAAGTTCTTGTTAAAACATGGGTATGAACCACAAGGTTTCACATGGAAACCTAGAACTGAAGCTAAAGTTGAAGCTGTGACTGATGTAAGAGACTTCTCAAAAACTAAGGACTATGTCATACATGAAAAGAGAACTGCCTCAGATGACCTTGACAATTCAGCTTCACTTGTCAAGACACCAAGAGAGTGTGGATATGAAACTGACCATTCAGACCACTTGGAGATCACTCATGAAGATCCTGAACCTACTACACTCACTTCCCAAGCTGCCACTGAAATTGACACTGATAAGTTGCAAGTTGAAGAAGCTTGCATCTCATCACTGAACTAATCAAATTTCTCTTTGTGCAGGAACAGGCCACTCCATTGAATGATATATGGTATATGGATAGTGGTTGTTCTAGGCACATGACTTGTGACAAGAGGTCACTTGTGAATTATGTAGAGAAATATGAGGGTCCAGTTACCTTTGGGAGTGATGAAAATGGTGGAAAGATTGTAGGTAAAGGGATATTGACAAATGGGAAGGTGTCTTTTGACAATGCCTTTCATGTTGAGGGACTACAATACAATTTGTTGAGTATATCTCAAATGTGTGATAAGGGTTACAAAGTCAGTTTTGATGATTCTCATTGTTTCATCTTAAAACCTGAGTTTGTGATCCCACCTGACATGATTATGATGATGGCACCAAGAAATGGCAACTTGTATGAGTTGAATATGAAAGATGCTATTTCAAGAGGTGGTGCATGTTTTGTCTCCAAAGCCACTGAAAATGAATCTAAATTGTGGCATAGGAAGTTGTGTCATGTGAACTTAAAGAATATGATTAGACTAGTCAAGGGTGAACATGTGATTGGTTTACCTACAAGAGAATTTAAGTTAGAGGATCATTGTGACTCATGCCAGAAGGGAAAACAACACAAGTCTACTCATAAGACAAAGCTCATCAACTAAATTGATCAACCACTTGAGTTACTTCACATGGATCTTTTTGGTCCTGTGAGTGTACCAAGTATTGGAAAGAAGAGATACTGTTTGGTGATCATTGATGACTATTCAAGATATACTTGGGTTTTTTTCCTAAGTACCAAAGATGAGTCTGCTAAGTTGATTAAGGGTTGTGTTACAATGATTGAAAACAAACTGAATAAGAAAGTGAAGATGATGAGAAGTGACAATGGTACTGAGTTCAAGAATGGAGTTATGGAAGAATTTTGTGCTCTGAAAGGAATAATGCAACAATTCTCAGCTCCAAGAACTCCTGAACAAAATGGTGTTGCAGAAAGGAGAAACAGAACACTAATAGAAGCTGCAAGAACCATGTTGGCTGATGCTAACTTACCTGTCACATTCTGGGCTGAAGCAATCAACACTGCTTGTTATGTTCAGAACAGAGTGCTTGTGAACAAAAGGCATGATAAAACTCCTTATGAGATTTTCAACAATAGAAAGCCTTACATCAAGTTCTTCAAGCCCTTTGGCTGCAAATGATTTTTATTGAACACTAGAGACTATTTGAACGAGTTTCAAACTAAGTCACTAGATTGTTTCTTTGTTGGATATTCTACTCACTCAAAGGCATACAGAGTTTATGTGAAAGATCACATGAGTGTGATAGAGTCATCTGACATTATTTTTAATGAAAATCAATTCAACACAGTCAGTGGTGCAACATGGCTGTTTGATCATGAAAAGTTAATAAAGTCATTCAAGATTTATTCTGAAGACTTTGATGATTCATTCTACAAGACCAGTGTGATTGAAGAGAATAAGAAGAAAGAACTGGACTTGGAAGAATTGTGGAAGAAGGTTGCTAGAAAATAAAAGGAATATACTTTTGTGAAGAGCTCCTCAAGCAATGCCATTGAACAAGATCAGGAAATGACAAGTCAAAACAGTCCTAATGTACAAAATGATCATGTTCAGAATAGGAGTGACACAGGCAACCAATCAAATGAAGATGAAGCTGCAACAACAGCAAGATTTCAAGACTTGTTTCAAAGTTTGAATCTGGGAAACAATGGTGCATCCACTTCAAGACATACCAATGATGAAGCACCAGAGTTTCATGATGCAGAAGCTGATTTGATCATTGAAGAACCTTAAATCAATGAAACAAATCTTGACACAAATTTGTCTACAAATATGATAATACAAACTCCTACTGTTGAAAAGAATCATCCTGCTGAAAATATCATTGGTGACTTGCTGAAAGAGTAACAAGAAGTCATTCTGAGATAGCAAACATCTGTCTGTACTCTTGCTTTCTATCCCAATTAGAACCAAAGAATATTGCTCAAGCTTTAAAAGACAATAGTTGGGTAGAGGCAATGCAAGAGGAATTGGCCCAGTTTAGAGATTTACATGTATGGGATCTTGTAGACAAGCCACATGACAGATATGCAATTCGAACCAAATGGGTGTTCAGAAACAAAAGGGATGAAAGGGGTTTGGTGATTAAGAACAAAGCTAGACTTGTAGCACTGGGATGTCTTCAAAAGGAAGGGATAGACTTTGAGGAAGTATTTGCACCAGTTGAAAGACTGGAAGCCATAAGAATTTTTCTTGCATATGCTGCCTCAAAGAACATAAAAGTATTCCAGCTTGATGTCAAATCTACATTCCTTAATGGAAAGATTGATGAAGAAGTGTATGTAGCACAACCACCAGGTTTTGAGGATCCCATGTATCCAAACAGGGTGTATAAGTTAAACAAAGCCCTCTATGGATTGCATCAGGCTCCTAGAGCTTGGTATGATGAGCTGTCAACTCATCTTCTTGAAAATGGCTTCACAAGGGGAGCCATTGACAAGACACTCTTCTACAAAAGACAAGGGTCAGATTTGCTGCTTCTACAAGTCTATGTTGATGATATCATCTTTGGATCTACAAATGAAAATATGTGCTTGGAGTTTGAAGAAGTGATGAAGTCCAAGTACAGCATGAGTTCCATGGGAGAAATGAACTTCTTTTTGGGGCTACAAGTTCAACAAATGGATGAAGGAATCTTCATTCACCAAGCTAAGTATGTGCAGGACATTCTGAATAAGTTCAACTGTCATGAGTACAAGGTTGCCTCAACTCCAATGGACACCAAAGAAAAGATGATAGCTGATGAAAAGGGGGAGTCAGTTGATGAACATGAATACAGAGCCACGATTGGATCTCTGATGTATCTGACTGCAACAAGACCAGATATCATGTTTGCTGTTTGTGTATGTGCTAGGTTCCAATCAAATCTAAAAGTCTCCAACATGTCTGCTGTGAAAAGAATATTCAGATATTTGAAGGGAAGACCATACTTAGGGATTTGGTATCCAAAGAACCAATCCTTTGATCTGATTGCATATACAGACAGTGATTATGATGGATGCAATATGAGTAGAAAGTCAACATCAGGGGGATGCCAGTTTTTGGGTGAAAGGCTAGTGTCATGGCAATGCAAGAAACAGACCACACTGTCAATCTCCACTGCAGAAGCTGAATATGTTGCTGCATCTGCCTGCTGTGAACAAGTTCTCTGGATTCAGAATTAGATGCTGGACTATGGTTTGAACTTTCTAAACACCCCTATGCTGATTGATAATATTGCTGCATATTTTACTGTCAAGAATCCAGTGCAACATTCTAAGACAAAGCACATTGAAATCAGACATCACTTCATCAGAGATTGCAGTGAAAAAGGTTTGATTGAAATGCAAAGAGTTGATACAAGTGATAATATGGCTGACCTATTCACCAAACCACTTGATAGAACCAGGTTCAACTTTCTTGTGAAAGCCCTGGGAATGATCAACTCTGATGAAATCTGATTAAGGATGTGTGCTTGGTTGTGTACCTCTATGTGCTACTTGAATATTTTAGAAGAGGTCACACATGTTGAATATATTGCTGAATATGCTGCTGAATATGTTGTTTAATATGTTTTGATTATGTCACTGTTTTGATGTTAACTGATAGGTGCTTGAGTAACTATCTGTGCAATTTGCTTGAAATTGATGGTAATTCTTAACTATCATGTTAACTGATCTGATGTTATGAGAAGTTGTTTGATCTATTTAGGTGAAATTGCATGCTTATGTAATGTCATGAGTAATCAATGTTTATGGTTACTTGAATATGTTATTAATCTGATCTTCTGAAGTTGTTAAGATAGGATAGACATTGAATGAGATTACAGTCTGTTTTTCTTGATGATGAAAGAATGATTAAGATTTGAGTATGTGAAGCAACTGTTTGTGTCAAAATGTGTTTTATGTCAAAATTAAGTGATTCAATGAAATTTATAATGAATTTTGCATAAATACTATATTTTGGTCAAAACATGAGCAAGTTGATCAATGGTGAAGAGATATGATAAGATTATTCAGTTCAAGTTTTTAAGAAGCTTAAAAGAAAGATTTTTTAAGGGAAAGATCTCAAGTAGTTATTTTTGCTGAAAATTATGTCATTTGCCCAGTTGGAAGGACATGCACTTGTGTATGTTTGGTCCTTAAATCTCTAAAGATTCAAAGGATAGCCATTATTAACCTGAAAAACTGAATGCATTTGGGGCAATTATAACTTGTTTCTTATTTCTTCACTTAAAACTATGTCAATAACTCTGACTTTGATAGGACATATATTCACATGTATGTTTGGTCCTGTTGATCACTTTTGGTCAAAACAGGATAGCCATTAACCTGATAAGAAAGAGATATTGGGGTGATTGAATATTAAACTGTGTTTGTGGAAAATGATAGTACATTGACTACTTAGCTGATCATATGGAATTAATAGGCTAAAAAGGCCTTAGTATAGTCATTAACATGTATGGTTGCTTTCCCATGATGATGTAAAATCTAAGGTGATATAAACATAATGAATATGCTAATATTTATGTGGAGATGCATAGTTGTTATGCATGTCTCAAGATAGATCTCTCTGAATGATATGGCAGAAAAGTGATTACCCAGTCATACACAAGCCTGTTGTTATTTGGTCAACCAAAATGAAACATTTTTTTTAATATGACAAAGAACATGCTTTAAGAAAATTTGAGAAAATATCAAAAACAAGGGGAAGAATGAATAAATCAACCAAAAGTTGATAAATTTTTTAAATATTTTATCAAACAAGAGGGTTACAACAAGAACTACAAAGATGTTGACAAAATCTGTCTCATCTTGAATGAAAGGCATGTTGCTAACTGTAAGTCCAACGTTCAACCTCTACACATGTTTGAATATCAAAAGTCCAAAAAATACAGTAAGTTCTGTCATACAAAAACTATTTTTGACCAAATACAGGAGGTTGGAGTCAAATTGGGGTGATCTGGGGAAAGCCAAATAAGCTTTGAGAAGAGATATGAGGCATCAGAGCACAGTGTTGACCATTATTGCATTATGCTCAAATTGAACCTTAATCATATCACCAAGGAAATGAAAATCATGCTAAGTTTATACCTGCTGTTAACCTATCTAAGTTGTCATAATAATGCTGAGAGTGAATTATTGAGAAAGCTACTTAGTCAATATGATCCCATTCCTGAGATCCTTTCAGCTTATAAAAGAAATTGTTTTGAAGTGAAGTATAACTGAAATTTGATCTCTAAATGCACCATTTGCTCTTAAACTATGTTCTGAAATGATACATAACTTAGAAATGTCTTTGACAAGTGGTTTAAGTCAAAAAGTGTTGCATTTTGCCTAAAATAGGTTGAATATGTAAGTTCGAGTAAGGTTTGATGATGTATAACCTTCTTGAGCACAAACTGTTTGAATATGTATTTTCGGGTAAGGTTTAACCTTTCCGTGTACAAAACAGTTGATTATGTCTGAATATGTAAGTTCGAGTAAGGTTTAATAATTATCAACCTTCTCGAGCACAAACTGTTTGAATATGTATTTTCGGGTAAGGTTTAACCTTTCCGAGTACAAAACATGTCAGGTCGCGCTTAGAATCGGATCTTAATCAATCATGTCATAACTCACACAAAATTAATCGTGTTGACAAGAGAGTTAATGACGGGTTACTAAGTTTAGAAAGATGACCGTTTGTTAAAGGCGGAATCAATAACTAACATACGGTTGCAATGAATATTAAAAATACGTGGACACACGAAGGATTCACTCAAAAGATTTCCATTTATATAACGTTAATCATACAAAAGGATAATCGATTTAGGGTTTAGGAGGAATCCTAGGACAGCCGTCACACACACAATATTCTCTTAATTAATGTGTCGGTCTTATCCACTCCTATATTCTGTCCCTTTCGTCTTTCTGGCGGCGTGCCCTAATTATTCTATTTATAGCCCTGCCAACCTAAGATAGGCTGTCATTCCTTCTAGAAATCCTATCCGATAGTACATACTCAATTTACATATTCAAAAATATACTAAGTGTAAAACAAGTCTTCCGGGTAAGCTTTTCATTAAACTTCAGTCTCCGAGTAAGTAGTGTACTCGGCCTTCCTTCAGACTTGGTAAACATAGAAGTGTACTCGGAATCAGTTTCCGGGTAGACTTTACTTAGAGAATATTTTACCAAGTAAAATATTCACCGAGTAGACTTCAATCTTCTTGGACTTATCAAACTTTGCTCGAAAAATCCTCACGAGCAACCTTGTTCTTCTATGATCCTGTTCGGCTCTTTGTTAGTTGAATAACTTATTTGATAAGGCGTACTCGGGAGTACATACCTTACTCGAGCAGAACCTTACTCGATATAACTTAGAGATATTCCATCAACTCATCAAGTATACTCGGACTATAATTATTAAATAATACCTTGCCCGGTCTTCCAATTACTTGGCTTCTTGGACTTGGTTGACCATACTTTACTTGGAAGAGTAAAATACTTGGTCTTGAAGAACAACCCTGCTTGACAAAGTGAACCTTACTCGGATATGCCAAATAGATGAACCTTACTCGGAAATCACCAAAAAGCATACCTTGCTCGGATATCCACTTAAGAAGATTCTTTGAAATAAATCGTGCCCGGAAGGCAAAATCTCGTACTCGGCTAAGTAAAAGCTTACTCGAAGGTCCAAGGTGTACCCGGATTCAATACTTAGCAGTTTCTGAGGAGGTTGAGAAGATTCCAATCTTCAATATTCTTCAATTAGGTCAAATCTTCTCATTTGCGTCTAACTTTTGACCCAACAATCTCCCCCTAGATTGGAACACCTCAGCTGACCCAAAACACTCTATGGTTACTTACACTTAGCAAAATACACATCAAATTTCGTAATTGAATTACATAAGTAAAAAATTACATAATCAAAGGTTTGTCCGAAGACATTACAAAGCAAAGCCTATTCTATCTCATTTGTCTTTTCCTCTCATTGTAGGCTGCTTGTCTTCTCAGCTGGATCACAGATGCTGCCCTTTCTCTGAATATATTGAGCACTTGGTAGTGAATGTGTCCTTCTTGTATCACCAAGTCTCTTATATCAGCAAGATCATCATTATGTAGGCATGTCAGATCTGCATCCTTCTTAATTGTTGCCAAGGCCTTCCCATCGGAATTCCTCAGCACATAGTGGCTAGTGTCTTCTCTGTATTCAACTTCTGTAATGACACCATTTTTCTGCACTGTGTAATTCGGCCTTCTCATCCTTCTTCCCAAGCTTATACAAGTCTCCATGTTGGGCAGAGGATTTTGATCTCGGACTCTCATCTGGAAGTTCAGCTCAGCCCTGTCCATTTTCTTCAGTTTTTCTGACCTCCTTGACTTGTGAAGTTGGATCAGTCTCCAACTTCTCTTTTCTTTTAAAAATTTGAAGCCATCAGCCGCCTGTTCTTGCAGATACTTAGATAAGTCATTCATTTGTTTTCTTGCTGATCTGTCTCTGTCCCTGAAATCATATAAGTGAAGTGACTCCATTCTTCTTAGTTGTTCTTCTTTGTATTCTCTGAAATCACTTCTTACAACAATCTCCCTTAACTGCCTACTTTCCATTATGATTTTCAAAGAATCAGTAACTGAGTCATTGTAAAGCTCTCTTGGTAGATCCACATCAGACTGTGGTACATATGATCTTTGTTGTGCAGAGCTACTTGACTCACCTCTTCCACCATGACCTCTTCCTCTAGGAAATCTCTGATGAAATGGAGGTCTAATAGGAATTGACTTTCTTGGCTTTTCAGGACCCAATTTAAAGAATTTTCTGTATGTGGGTTGGTAAATTTTCAAGCTCTCTCACATTAACCCATGCTTGTGAAGCTCATTTAACATCTTTGCCATCCCCACTGTATTTGCTGATCTTGCTGGTACAAACCTGCCATCTGCATAATACCTAGGGTTTTCACCCTCCTTTAAGGCCTTTTCCCATTCTGCCTTCTGGATATAAAATAAGTCTTTCAGATCAACCTTTTCCAAGGCATTGAAATCAGCTTCAGTCATGCCTCTTTGATGTATCATTATGTTCCTGAGGATGTTTATCATTTCCTCATTTTCCCATGGCAAGAACTTCTCTTCATCAGACTCAGGCTCAGGCTGTTCTGGCTTAGGGATAGGAGTTTCAGCAATTTTCTCTAGTTCCTTCTCTTTCTCACTCACAGTCCTGATTCTTTTTCTTTTAACAGGTGGCTCATCATTAGTTTCTTTCATAATCGAGCTCTCATTATAGACCCTTTTCATCTCTTTCTGTTTCAATTTGGAATATTGGTCAAATACTTCCTCTTTGCTTAAGTTTCTCACAACTTTAGGCTTTATCCCTTTCTCAATTAGATAACCACACATTCCATCATACTTTTTCTTTAATTCTTCCAGCTCAACCCTGTCATCCTTTTTAACAAATTTTTCTGACACTATCTCTTTTTCACTTTTGTACAGATCTTCAATTTGATCAACAGTGTATCTTTCTAAAGCAGCTTCAGGATACCCTCTAACCTTCAAAAAGGTTTTATAGTGCTCAATGTTTTTCTTTCTTTTCTCAACCTTCTTTAGGACTTCCTCTGCGTTTATTTCAATTATGCCCCTTTGAATATAATTCATTTCAGCTTGAGGGGTCTCAGCAGTAGAGCTTGTGTCAACTTTCTTACCTCCTTGATCAGGGTGATCATCACCCTTTCCATCAGACTCCTCAGAGTCATCCTCCCCATCATCTGATAGATCATTCATGGCATCTATCTTTGGTTCATCAGAGACAGGATGCTCTGGTTCAGCAATATCAATATCATGAACCTCAACCTCAGGGACATCAACATCAGGAACCCCTGGTAATTTTTCTCCTAGTTTCAGTGTTTTCAAGGGGATTGCCCTGGATTGGTTCATCAACAGTCTGTTAAGCAATTTCTTTCTTCTTTGATAGGTCTTTTCATATCTTCTTTCTCCCCAGTTACTAGCAGGGTTCTTTTTCATGTCTTCTTTTACTTGATCAACCCATTTCTTAGCAGCTTCAGATGCAATTGACTCCCCAATCTCTTCAGGTATAATCATGTCAGTGTGAAGATTGGTTGATGGTTTAGCAGTCTGCTCTTGTTGTTCTTGAAAATTGTTAACCACCTTTCTCAAAGAGTCATCAACCTCTTGAGTTTTGTTCATATTCACCAGTATTTCAATAACCTCTTGATCTGCCACATCTTGAAATATTTCTTTTGCTACATTGGCTTCATTGATCAATAGGTCCTGTTGTGCCAACTCTTCTTCAGTCAAGGAATGGGCAATTGCTTCCCTTTCCATTGACTCTTTAATCCGTCTTTCTCACTCAGCAAGAGCAGCAGCAGCAGCAGTATCAACAAAGGATACATCTTTCTCAACAAATACAGCAGGCTCATCCTTTGTTGCTATCATTTTACCCTTTTCTTTTCTTCTCATCACCTGTTCTTCATTTTCTTGTTCATCACTTTCAAACTCATCAATCTCTTTGAATAAGTCTTCCAATTCAGAGTCATGTTCTACCCTCTTGGAACTAGCTTCTTGATCATCAATTGGCTTAGTGTATTCTAGTTCCACAGTAGCAGCATTCACATTCACATTCTCAACAGTCAGTTCTTCATCAATAATCTCAGTCAACTCTTCTGTCAGCACATTCTCAACATCATCATTCACATTCATTACAGATTCATCACTTTCATCATATTCATTCATTATCCTCATCAAACCATCAATATTTTCAGCACTTTCAGCATCAGTCTCTTGATCCATATTCTCCCCATGTTTTGGGGCAGCTGAGGTCTTCTCAACCTCCTGCACCAGGGTTTGAATCATCAACTCAGCCTCAGCTAGCTTTTTCAACAATATTTCATTTTCATTCGTCAGCTCTTCATTCTTTCTACTCAACTCAGCATTTTCATCCCTAACCTCCTCAACTCTCCTCTTTAGCTCATCATTCTCAAACATTAGTTCAATATTTCTTTGAAGTGTGTTTTCTTGTTGGCTTGAGGGTGGGGTTGTAGGTAATGGTTCATAAGTGGGTTGTTCAGTGATGGATGGGGATTGTGTGGAGGTTTCTGGTAGTTCTAAGTTGAAAGATTGAGGTGGTGTTTGATGTGGTGAAGTATGTGGTGGTGATTGTGGTAGTGTAGGGATAGGTTGTTCAAGTTCTTCATGTTGCTCCCCCTGTACTTGTGCCATAATCTCCTTATCCAGACCATCTCCCCCATCATTTCCATCTTCATCATCATCAGAGTCTCCTCCAGCACTCTCATTATTACTCCCTTCTTCCTCCTCTGAGCTCAGCTCAGGTACAGGCATAACAGCCAAATCATGGTTTAACAACCATGGCAGAATTTCCAATGGAATACTTGCATCAAAATTGTTAGAAACACCAGGATTCTTTATTCTCTTGTATGCATCGGGATCTTGCAGTTTGTGGGTGGTTCCAATTGTTGGTAAATCATGCAGTGTGCTATTAAATATGATCTGCAGGAATCTCGGATACTGTAAAAATCTTTTGCTTTCTGGTTTCTTCAGATTCCCCACTAGCCCATCAAAAATCATCTTGGAAAGATTAAATGGCAGATCAAAAATTATACCAACGGTGGCATTTGCTAGATCAAGGCTCATCAGAGTCCATGATCCCTTTCTTGGAGCAAATCCATGAATAATGTGGTGAATCAGAAATCTGTACAGCATCAGAAATAAACCCTTCTGAAACTGTCCCTCATGAACATTTCCTTGATACCCCATTGTTTCTCTAAAAATCTTCAACAGATGCTTTGTATCGAAGCTGATGTGATTGTGATCATCGTCATTCAGTCTTAAACACCCTCTTATCATCCTTTCAGTAATCTGAATCTCTTGTCTAGCCACGGTCGCCTCGATTCTCTTTCATTACCGTCTTCAACAAGCTCTGCTGATCTCCAGAAATCCAAAGAGTGATTTCTGTAGATAATCGGGCATTCAGTTAGTGCAAAGCTAATGTTTGACCGTGCCATCCATAGGATCATCCGAGCCATCGGTTCATTCTCTGGTGTTATTTGAAGTAGTGCGCACATATTGTGCTTTGGCTCAAACACATACTTCGGCTCGTTGTCTGCCATATCTGTAAAACATAAACAAACATATTCAAAGTGAAATTAGACCTAAAGTTTAAAACTTTAGACAATTTCAAGTTATAAAAATGAAGAAGAAAGATAAAAATCTTCAAGAACCTGTTCTTCGACAAATTAATAACCTAAACACATAAACAGAGTGTTAGTACTCGAATACATAATCAAGTCACAATCACAATCTAATCGTGATCAGAAAACATAAAATTGCATGCTTACCGAGTCGGAAATAAGTGGCTGATAAAAATTAGGGTTTGGATTAATCTTGAATTTGATAAGTCGGTTAATTTCTTAGTAAGAGAGATTTGCAGTGGAAGGAGAGAGATAGAGGGAAATAATGTAGAAGAAATTTGCCTAAGTCCCTCTTTTATACATTTTGAAAGTGGGTTTTAAATGCTTTTTGTCTTCTTGTGAATTACTAGCTGTCAACCAGTAACATTATCCACTTGATATATTAAAAACATTTAATCTCATTTAAAATCATAAGACCTTACTCGAAAAATTAATTAATCCAAAGTCTACTCGGTCCTCTTCCACTAACAAACCTTACTCTGTCAAACTTTACTCGAAAAATATTCATTTTGAATATAAAGTTTGCCCGAATACTTCTCTATTTAAACCTTGCTCGATCAAGTAAATCAATTTAAAGTTTAAGATATAATGAAGAAAGCTTACCCGAAATACTTGATTTCTTGAGAAATAAATCGCAAGACAAATAATCAAATATAGTTATCAAATAAACATTCTTACTAAGAATCAATTAAGATCCTCCATAAATTTCTCAAATTCAAATTAAAACTTATATAGCATGAACCCTAAAAATCACAATCACTAACATATTCAAACAACGTATTTATTCAAGTATGAGTCTAAACAATTTTATCATACTAACTCACATATTCAATCAATGCATTCATTCAAGTATGCTTGTATGAAAATTGTGCTCGAGCATTCTTTCAAATGTAAAGTATGCTCAGACAATAATCTTGTGCTAAGTATACTCGAATAACTTTCATATGGTACAAAGTGTGCTCGAAACCAAATTCTAGCAGACAGTGTACTCGGAAAGTTGGGTTTTGAAAATTACCAAGTATATTAAAGGAACATAAGTGTACCCGAAATATAAAGTGTGCTCGGTAAACGAAGTTTGCCCGAAAACACTTGTAATTTCAAAGAAATCATATACAAACATATCAAAGAGCATGCTCGACATGAAATTAAACACAAACATTTACGTGTGCTATAGTCTAAAATTTCATAGAGCTTGCTCGAAAATCCTAAGTTAGCATAATGCTAGCTAAGATAAACACATTCAGACATCAGGTATGCCCTTGCTCGAGGGAACTTATCATATCAAACCATACCCGAAAATGACAAACTTAAACAGTAACATTTAAGCGTGCCCGGAAAGATTAACAAGTCTTTCCTAACAACATATTCACTCAAAGCTTACTCGGTACACTCACTTAAGTGCACAAAGTTTGCTTGACAACACAATCAGCATATTACATGCATAGCTTACTCGAAGCTAACATATAACATGCATAGCTTACTCGAAACAAGAATTTCTTGTTAACAGTTAGCTATTTCAACACATAATCATCTCAAGACTTCAAGCTTGCTCGGAAAGTGAGTGCAATAGTGCAAACATTTCAAAGCATGCCAAAAAATCATAATGTTAGTCAAAAATGACTAAGCTTACTCGGAAAGGTTGAAAGTTGTCAAACCTTACCCGAAACAACGTATTCACACATAATCAACTAACATGTACTCAGAAAGGTTATAATTCAATAACTTTACCCGAAAATACATATTCAAACAGTTTGTGCTCGAGAAGGATTAGAAATCATCAAACCTTACTCGAACTTATATATTCAGCCTATTTTAGGCAAAATGCAACACTTTTTGACTTAAACCACTTTTGAAAGACATTTCTAAGTTATGTATCATTTCAGAACATAGTTTAAGAGCAAATGATGCATTAAGAGATCAAATTTCAGTTATACTTCATTTCAAAACAATTTCTTTTATAAACTGAAAAGATCTCAGGAATGGGATCATATTGACTAAGTAGCTATTTCATTACTTCACTCTGAGCATTATTATGACAACTTAGATAGGTTAACAGTAGGTATAAACTTAGCATGATTTTCATCTCTTTGGTGATATGATTAAGGTTCAATTTGAGCATAATGCAATAATGGTCAACACTGTGCTATGATGCCTCATATCTCTTTTCAAAGCTTATTTGGCTTTCCCCATATCACCCCAATTTGACTCCAACCTCCTGTATTTGGTCAAAAATAGTTTCTTATGACAGAACTTATTGTATTTTTGGACTTTTTATATTCAAACATGTATAGAGGTTGAACGTTGGACTTACAGTTAGCAACATGCCTTTCATTCAAGATGAGACTGATTTTGCCAACTTCTTTGTTGTTCTTGTTATAACCCTCTTGTTTAATAAAATATTTAAAACATTTATCAACTATTGGTTGATTTATTCATTCTTCCCCTTGTTTTTGATATTTTCTCAAATTTTCTTAAAGCATGTTCTTTGTCATATTTAACAAATGTTTCATTTTGGTTGATCAAATAACAACAGGCTTGTGTATGACTGGGTAATCACTTTTCTGCCATATCATTCGGAGAGATCTATCTTGAGACATGCAAAACAACTATGCATCTCCACATAAAGATTAGCATATTCATTATGTTTATATCACCTTCGATTTTACATCGTCATGGGAAAGCAACCATACATGTTAATGACTATACTAAGGCCTTTTTAGCCTATTAATTTCATATGATCAGCTAAGTAGTCAATGTACTATCATTTCCCAAATATACAGTTTAATATTCAATCACCCCAATACCTCTTCATTTTCAGGTTAATGGCTATCCTGTATTGACCAAAAGTGATCAACAGGACCAAACATACATGTGAATATATGTCCTGTCAAAGTCAGAGTTATTGACATAGTTTTATGTGAAGGAATAAGAAACAAGTCATAATTGCCCCAAATGCATTCAGTTTTCAGGTCAATGGCTATCCTTTGAATCTATAGAGATTTAAGGACCAAACATACACAAGTGCATGTCCATTCAACTAGGCAAATGACATAATTTTCAGCAAAAACAACTGTTTGAGATCTTTCCCTTTAAATATCCTTCTTTTAAGCTTCTTAAAAGCTTGAACTGAATAATCTTATCACATCTCAACACCATTAATCAACTTGCTCATGTATTGACCAAAATCTAGTATTTATGCAAAATTCATTAAAAATTTCATTGAATCACATAATTTTGACATAAAACACATTTTGACACAAACAGTTGCATCTCATACTCAAATCTTAATCATTCTATCATCATTAAGAAAAAACAGACTGTAATCTCATTCAATGTCTATTCTACCTTAACAACTTCAGAAGATCAGATTAGGATCATATTCAAGTAATCATAAACATGTGATTACTCATGACATTATATAAGCAATTAATCTCACCTAAACAGATCTAATTACTTATCATAACATCAGATCAGTTAACAAGATAGTCAAGTATTATCATCAAAATCAACCAAATTGCACAAGTAGTCACTCAAGTACCTATCAGTTAACATCAAAGCAGTGACATAATCAAAACATATTAAACAACATATTCATCAACATATTCAGCAACATATTCAGCAACATATTCAGCATGTGTGACCTCTTTTAAAATATTCAAGTAGCTCATAGAGGTACACAACTAAGCACACATCCTTAATCAGATTTCATCAGAGTTGATCATCCCCAGGGCTTTCAACAGAAAGTTGAACCTGGTTCTATCAAGTGGTTTGGTGAATAGGTCAGCCAGATTATCACTTGTATCAACTCTTTGCATTTCAATCAAACCCTTTTCACTACTATCTCTGATGAAGTGATGTCTGATTTCAATATGCTTAGTCTTAGAATGTTGCACAGGATTCTTAACAGTAAAATATGCAGCTGTATTATCAATCAGAATAGGGGTGTTTAGAAAGTTCAAACCATAGTCCAACATCTGATTCTGAATCCAGAGAACTTGTGCATAGCAGGCAGATGCAGCAACATATTCAGCTTCTGTAGTTGAGATTGACACTGTTATCTGTTTCTTGCATTGCCATGACACTAGCCTTTCACCTAAAAACTGGCACCCCCCTGATGTTGACTTTCTACTCATATTGCATCCATCATAATCACTGTCTGTGTATGCAATCAGATCAAAGGATTGGTTCTTTAGATACCAAATCCCTAAGTCTGATCTTCCCTTCAAATATCTGAATATTCTTTTCACAGCATTCATGTGGGAGACTTTTGGATTTGATTGGAACCTAGCACATACACACACAGCAAACATGATATCTGGTCTTGTTGCAGTCAGATACATCAGTGATCCAATCTTGGCTCTGTATTCATGTTCATCAACTGACTCCCCCTTTTCATCAGCTATCATCTTTTCTTTGGTGTCCATTGGAGTTGAAGCAGCCTTGTAATCATGACAGTTGAACTTATTCAGAATGTCCTGCACATACTTAGCTTGGTGAATGAAGATTCCTTTATCCTTTTGTTGAACTTGTAGTCCCAGAAAGAAATTCATTTCACCCATGGAACTCATGCTGTATTTGGACTTCATCACCTCTTCAAACTCCAAACACATATTTTCATTTGTAGATCAAAAGATGATATCATCAACATAGACTTGTACAAGCAGCAAATCTGACCCTTGTCTTTTGTAGAAGAGTGTCTTGTCTAAGGTTCCCCTTGTGAAGCCATTTTCAAGAAAATGAGTTGATAACTCATCATACCATGCTCTAGGAGCCTGATGTAAACCATAAAGGGCTTTGTTTAGCTTATACACCCTGTTTGGATACATTGGATCCTCAAAGCCTGGTGGTTTTGTCACATACACTTATTCATCAATCTTTCCATTAAGGAATGCAGATTTGACATCAAGCTGGAATACTTTAATGTTCTTTGAGGCAGGATATGCAAGAAAAATCCTTATGGCTTCCAGTCTTGCAACTGGTGCAAACACTTCCTCAAAGTCTATCCCTTCCTTTTGAAGACATCCCAGTGCTACAAGTCTTGCTTTGTTCTTAATCACCAAACCCCTTTCATCCCTTTTTATTTCTAAACACCCATTTGGTTCCTATTGCATATCTGTCATGTGGCTTGTCTACAAGATCCCATACATGTAAATCTCTGAACTGGGCCAATTCCTCTTGCATTGCCTCTACCCAACTATTGTCTTTTAAAGCTTGAGCAATATTCTTTGGTTCTAATTGGGAGAAAGCAAGAGTACAGACAGATGTTAGCTATCTCAGAATGACTCCTTGTTACTCTTTCATGCAGGTCACCAATGATATTTCCAGCAGGATGATTCTTTTCAATAGTAGGAGTTTGTATTATCATATTTGTAGACAAATTTATGTCAAGATTTGTTTCATTGATTTCAGGTTCTTCAATGATCAAATCAGCTTCTGCATCATGAAACTCTGGTGCTTCATCATTGGTTTGTCTTGAAGTGGATGCACCATTGTTTCCCAGATTCAAACTTTGAAACAAGTCTTGGAATTTTGCTGTTGTTGCAGCTTTTTCATCATTTGTTTTGTTGCCTGTGACACTCCCATTATGAACATAATCATTTTGTACATCAGTACTATCTTGACTTGTCATTTCCTGATCTTGTTCAATGTCATTGTTTGTGGAGCTATTCACAAAAGTGTATTCTTTTTCTGTTCTAGCAACTTTCTTCCACAATTCTTCCAAGTCCAGTTCTTTCTTCTTATTTTCTTCAAGTACACTTGTCTTATAGAATGTTTCATCAAAGTCTTCAGAATAAATCTTGAATGACTTTATCAATTTTTCATGATCAAACAGCCATGTTGCACCACTGACTGTGTTGAATTGATTCTCATTAAAAATAATGTCAGATGACTCTATTACACTCATGTGATCTTTCACATAAACTCTGTAAGCCTTTGAGTGAGTAGAATATCCAACAAAGAAACAGTCTAGTGACTTAGTTTGAAACTTGTTCAAATAGTCTCTAGTGTTTAGTAAGAAACATTTGCAGCCAAAGGGCTTGAAGAACTTGATGTAAGGCTTTCTATTGTTGAAAATCTCATATGGAGTTTTATCATGCCTTTTGTTCACAAGCACTCTGTTCTGAACATAAAAGCAGTGTTGATTGCTTCAACCCAGAATGTGACAGGTAAGTTAGAATCAGCAAACATGGTTCTTGCAGCTTCTATTAGTGTTCTGTTTCTCCTTTCTGCAACACCATTTTGTTCAGAAGTTCTTGGAGCTGAAAATTGTTGAAATATTCCTTTCATAGCACAAAATTCTTCCATAACTCCATTCTTGAACTCAGTACCATTGTCACTTCTCAGTATCTTCACTTTCTTATTCAGCTTGTTTCAATCATTGTGACACATCCTTTAATCAACTCAGCAGTCTCATCTTTGGTACTTAGGAAATAAACCCAAGTATATCTTGAATAGTCATCAATGATCACCAAACAGTATCTTATCTTTCCAATACTTGGTACACTCACAGGACCAAAAAGATCCATGTGAAGTAACTCAGGTGGTTGATCAATTGAGTTGATGAGCTTTGTCTTATGAGTAGATTTGTGTTGTTTTCCCTTCTGACATGAGTCACAATGATCATCTGACTTAAATTCTCTTGTAGGTAAACCAATCACATGTTCACCCTTGACCAGTCTATTCATATTCTTTAAGTTCACATGACACAACTTCCTGTGCCACAATTTAGACTCATTTTCAGTGGCTTTGGACACAAAACATGCACCACCTCTTGAAATAGCATCTTTCATATTCAACTCATACAAGTTGCCATTTCTTGGTGCCATCATCATAATCATGTCAGGTGGGATCACAAACTCAGGTTTTAAGATGAAACAATGAGAATCATCAAAACTGACTTTGTAACCCTTATCACACATTTGAGATATACTCAACAAATTGTATTGTAGTCTCTCAACATGAAAGACATTGTCAAAAGACACCTTCCCATTTGTCAATATCCCTTTACCCACAATTTTTCCTCCATTTTCATCACTCCCAAAGGCAACTGGACCCTCATACTTCTCTATATAGTTCACAAGTGACCTCTTGTCACAAGTCATGTGCCTAGAACAACCACTTTCCATATACCATATATCATTCAATGGAGTGGCCTGTTCCTGCACAAAGAGAAATTTGATTAGTTTGGTGATGAGATGCAAGCTTCTTCAACTTGCAACTTATCAGTGTCAATTTTAGTGGCAGCTTGGGAAGTGAGTGTAGTAGGTTCAGGATCTTCATGAGTGATCTCCAAGTTGTCTGAATGGTCAGTTTCATACCCACACTCTCTTGGTGTCTTGACAAGTGAAGCTGAATTGTCAAGCTCAACTGAGGCAGTTCTCTTTTCTTGTAAGACATAGTCCTTAGATTCTGAGAAGTCACTTACATCAGTTACAGCTTCAACTTTAGCTCCAATTCTGGGTTTCCATGTGAAACCTTGTGGTTCATATCCATGTTTCAACAAGAACTTTTCATCACCAGTGAGTACAGCTTGTTTCTTTCTTTGATATACAGCTTTTCTTTTTGAATTCTCACTGCCTGATGATTCTTGTGACTTATCAGACTTGACTGAATGAGTATTCTTGGTGAATTTCAATGACTGGTTTTCCCTTATCACCTGCTTTTGCTTCTGAGGTGATTTACTTCTTTTCACATTTTCAGTCATATGCATCTTCTTCTTTTTCTCACCCTTTACTTCAACTCTTATCTCTTTTATATTCACATTTCCCTTTCCCAAATACATTGCATACTTATCTTTGTACAAAACAAAGTCTTGACCAAACTTTGTTCCATTTGGGACATGGAAAGGCTGAAACTTGAGTCTCTCATTACATGAATCAGTATGGTGTCCATATTCATCACACTTTCTACACCACACCTTTCTTTTGAACATCTCATGTTCTTGTGGTTTCCTGAATCTTTCACTTGGTTTGGGCTCTCTTACACCAATTGCCTTTTTGTTTTTCAGATTGTCATAATCAATTGAGAATGGTACAAACTCAGCCATTCTGATGTCATTTCTTTCCACATTCCCTTTAATAAAGACAACCTTTTTCAAGTTTAGTGGTTGATCATCTTCATTCTCTCTATATCTTGACTTCCTTCTTTCATATTCCTCAACAGTCTCTACCTCTCCCACATCAAAGTCTTCAACACTTGAAAAGATAGGATAAATAGGAGTAAAATATTCTATATCCATTTATTTCTTATTTACCTTCCTTTTCTTGTTCTTTTCTAACTTCTCCAAAAACTTTTTGCTTGGAGGTCTGACAGCATTGTAACTCACATTCTTCTTTTCACCAATGTCAAACGAAACATGTTCTCTCTTAAATTGCTCATTCATTCTTTTCATTTTATGTGTAACTGGAGGATACTTTGGAAGTTGATCAACAGATTCAGGCTTTTTATATTTTCTTCTTTTTTCAGCAGCTTGAATTTCTTTTTCAGTGATTTGATCACTCAAATCACTTAGATCATCTTAATCTAATTTATCTGAATCAAAGTCATCTTTAGAGACATGAACTCCGATTGACTTTTCCTTTTTCATTTCTTTCTTCATAACAAATTCACCATCTTCACTCACCTCAACATTTTTGTACAAATCTGCAACATCTTCTTTGTCTTGAAACACATCTTTGATTTGTTGTAGATAAGCACTTCTCTTTTCTTTGTCAACTTTAGGCATAAAGTTGTTGTTGAATGGTGGTGGAACAGCCTTGTACTTTTCATCTTCTTTTACTTTATTCAGAATTCCACAAATGTTTCCAGTTGAAACTAAGTTCTTTAGGAATTAATTTTCAGTTTGCAGCTTTGTATTCAGCATCTTTTCATCAATCACCATCTTCTTCAACCCAATAATTTCTGTTGTGAATCTTGTCTGAGCTCTATAGCTATTCATACAATCCTCTTCCAAACTTTTCATTCTTTCCTCACTAACAATCTCACCTGCCTCATAAGCATTGATAATGCTTTGCTTCCTAAAGCACTCACTTTCCAACTTACCAAATTTTTCTTTTAATTCATTGACAAGTTTAGGTAAATCAGCATTAGTATCAGAATGTACCTTAGTTGAAGATGCAGAGTCTATGGCCATGAATGCCACATTAGCTCTTCTGATATCATCAGCTATATTTTCCTCATGGTTACTCCAGTCAAAGCTTCCCTCATGCTGAGTAGTTACTGCCACATTGCCTTGATTTCTTGGTTGATTTTGATTTGCTGGATGTTTTGAGTTGCAGGGATTTGAACAGCTTGATTCTGATTGTTGTTTATTTGATATACTTGATTCTGATTCATTCCCTGCTGGTTGTTCATCTGAGGCTGATAGTGGTTATTAAAATTGGGATTGAAGTTGTTGTTTGGATGGAAGTTGCTGTTATTGGGATTGAATCCTTGGTTATTGTTGAAGTTCTGCTGGTTGTTGTGTCTATGCACATTCTGCTGGTATTGTTGTTGGTTTCTAGGCTGTTGGAACGGATTTACTTGAAAGTTCGTTTGCAAATTTCACTCTCTTGCAAAGTGTCCAGGCTGTTGACAGTTGTAGCAGATAGCCTTGGACTTATCAAATCCTATTCTCTCATTTGGACCAGAAACTAGTGATCTACCAGTTCTGTTGTACAGTCTCTTGTTTCTTAATGCCAACATTGCAGCTTGCCATTTGAGATCCATGTCTTCAAGGTCATCAGCATCTATTTGTTCCAAATCATCCTGCACTACACTTGTGTGAATCATGTTTTTGGCCACAAATGCATTGTAGGACTCAGTGAACATAGACATTAGGGCTTGTGCCTCACTCCCTTGAACATGCCCTGCACCAGCACTTTGAGCATTTCCATTTCGCACAGAAACTGAATCATCATCAATCAATTGAACATTAAATCTCTGTTGACCAATTTGATTGCTTGAACCACCTCCAATGAAAGACCTAGTAGTCTCATTGTTGTGATCACTTGGTTCTTCAATGATGGGAATTTGTTGTTGATTCTTTGTTGTAAGATTCCCCATTGGAGCAATTAAAGCATTTGACACACTGAAACTTGGTTTATCTTCCTTGATCATTTCATTCTCAATCATTTCAAGTTCAGCAGCTTGAAGAAAACATACTACATCATCCAATTTCAATTCATTGAAATTTTGCTTTTGAAGGATGAATTTGCAAGCAGTATACCATTCTTTTGGCATTGAGTTGAGAAACTTTGTATTTAAATCAAAGTCAGTCATTACATAGTTAGTTGTTCTCAACTCATTCACAATACTCAGAAAACGTTCTAGTATTGACTTCAACCTTTCACCATCTCTATACTTGAATCTTTCTAACTGTTGCTTCAGTCTTTGCTTCTTAATGTTCTTCAATTCAGTGTTCCCTTCATACATCTCAAGGATTGCATCATACATTGCCTTAGCAGTTTGATGATGTGCAACCTTTGTGAGGATTTCCCAAGACAGACCAAGTTTGAGCATAGCCAATGCCCTGTCATCAACCTTTCTCATTCTCTCTCTAACAGCAGCAATAGCGTTTGCATTAGCACCTTCTTCAACTGCAGCTTGTGGTCCATTCTTGATAGAATTCCACATATCCACATCATTATAACAAACGGCAGCCTCAAAAAGCACTTTCCACTTGGTAAAGTTCTCCTGACCATACAATCTAGGTATCGTATTAGTTGACACCTCTTGTTCCTCGTATCCAGACATTTTCTTAAAACAAAAGTTAAGCTTTTATCGAAAATAAAGTAAAATAATCAGATCTGAGAATAAATTCTTAGATCTGAGGTGTCTGATATGAATTGGACAAGATTCAATAATAAAAATCAAAGCTTTAAGTGAAATAAGGAAAAGAAAACACCTAAAACTTGTAGATCTGGAAGAAAAATGAAGAACAGAGCCTCTGACGTCACAAATCAATCGAACAGTGCTCTACTTACATCATTCTTATTCAAAACTTAATCAGCAACAATCTTTCTAAAAATAGCAGCAACAAGCTCTGATACCACTTGTCAGGTCGCGCTTAGAATCGGATCTTAATCAATCATGTCATAACTCACACAAAATTAATCGTGTTGACAAGAGAGTTAATGACGGGTTACTAAGTTTAGAAAGATGACCGTTTGTTAAAGGTGGAATCAATAACAAACATACGGACACACGAAGGATTCACTCAAAAGATTTCCATTTATATAACGTTAATCATACAAAAGGATAATCGATTTAGGGTTTAGGAGGAATCCTAGGACAGCCGTCACACACACAATATTCTCTTAATTAATGTGTCGGTCTTATCCACTCGTATATTCTGTCTCTTTCGTCTTTCTGGCGGCGTGCCCTAATTATTCTATTTATAGCCCTGCCAACCTAAGACAGGCGGTCATTCCTTCTAGAAACCCTATCCGATAGTACATACTCAATTTACATATTCAAAAATATACTAAGTGTAAAACAAGTCTTCCGGGTAAGCTTTTCATTAAACTTCAGTCTCCGAGTACGCAGTGTACTCGGCCTTCCTTCAGACTTGGTAAACATAGAAGTGTACTCGGAATCAGTTTCCGGGTAGACTTTACTTAGAGAATATTTTACCAAGTAAAATATTCACCGAGTAGACTTCAATCTTCTTGGACTTATCAAACTTTGCTCGACAAATCCTCACGAGCAACCTTGTTCTTCTATGATCCTGTTCGGCTCTTTGTTAGTTGAATAACTTATTTGAAAAGGCGTACTCGGGAGTACATACCTTACGCGAGAAGAACCTTACTCGATATAACATAGAGATATTCCATCAACTCATCAAGTATACTCGGACCATAATTATTAAATAATACCTTGCCCGGTCTTCCAATTACTTGGCTTCTTGGACTTGGTTGACCATACCTTACTCGGAAGAGTAAAATACTTGGTCTTGAAGAACAACCCTGCTTGACAAAGTGAACCTTACTCGGATATGCCAAATAGATGAACCTTACTCGGAAATCACCAAAAAGCATACCTTGCTCGGATATCCACTTAAGAAGATTCTTTGAAGTAAACCGTGCCCGGAAGGCAAAATCTCGTACTCGGCTAAGTAAAAGCTTACTCGAAGGTCCAAGGTGTACCCGGATTCAATACTTAGCAGTTTCTGAGGAGGTTGAGAAGATTCCAATCTTCAATATTCTTCAATTAGGTCAAATATTCTCATTTGGGTCAAACTTTTAACCCAACAAAACAGTTGATTATGTCTGAATATGTAAGTTCGAGTAAGGTTTAATAATTATCAACCTTCTCGAGCACAAACTGTTTGAATATGTATTTTCGGGTAAAGTTTAACCTTTCCGAGTACAAAACAGTTGATTATGTCTGAATATGTAAGTTCGAGTAAGGTTTAATAATTATCAACCTTCTCGAGCACAAACTGTTTGAATATGTATTTTTGGGTAAGGTTAATGATTTATAACCTTTCCGAGTACAAAACAGTTGTCTATGTGTGAATATGTTGTTTCGGGTAAGGTTTGACAGTTTTCAACCTTTCCGAGTAAGCTTAGTCATTTCTGACTAACTTTATGATTTTCGAGCATACTTTGAAGGGTTTACACTTTACGGGTAGAGTACACTGTTGTACTCACTTCCCGAGCAAGCTTGAAGTCTTGAGATGATTATGTGATGAAATAGCTATCTTTTAACAAGAAATTCTTGTTTCGAGCAAGCTATGCATGTTATATGCTAGTTTCGAGTAAGCTATGCATGTTACATGCTGATTGTGTTTTCAAGCAAACTTTGTGAACTTAAGTAAGTACACCGAGTAAGCTTTGTGTGAATATGTTGTTAGGAGGGACTTATTAGTCTTTTCGGGCATACTTAGATGTTACTGTTTAAGTTTGTCATGTTTTGGGTACGGTTTTATATGTTGAGTTTCCTCAAGTAAGGACATACCTGATGATTGAATGTGATTATCCTAGTAAGCTTAGTGCTAACTTAGGATTTTCGAGCAAGCTCTATGAAATTTTAGACTACAGCACACTTAAATGTTTATGTGTTGAATTTCATTCCGAGCATGCTCTGTGATATGTGTGTTTATGATTTCTTTGAAATTACAAGTGTTTTCGGGCAAAATTTGTTTTCCGAGCACACTTTATATTTCGGGTACACTTGTGTTCCTTCAATATACTTTGTAATTTTCAAAATTTTAACTTTTCAAGTACACTGTATGCTAGAATTTCTTTTCGAGCACACTTTGTACTATATGAAAGTTATTCGGGTATACTTTGCATAAGTTTGTTGTCCGAACACACTTTACATTTGAAAGAGTGCTCGAGCACACTATGTATACAAGCATACTTGAATGAATGCGTTGATTGAATATGTAAGTAAGTATGATGAAATTGTTTAGATTCATACTTGAATGAATACGTTGTTTGAATATGTTAGTTAATATTACAAAATGTGATTATGATTTTTAGGGTTCATGCTAGATGAGTTTTAATTTGAATTTGAGAAATTTTTGTGAGGATCTTAATTGATTCTTAGTGAGAATGTTTATTTGATAAATATATTTGATTATTTGCCTTGTGATTAATTTCTCAAGAAATCAAGTATTTCAGGTAAGATTTTTTCATTATGTCTTAACTTTAAATTAATTTACCTGATCGAGCATGGTTTAAATAGAGAAGTATTCGGGCAAACTTTATATTCAAAATGAAAATTTTTTGACTAAAGTTTGACCGAGTAAGGTTTGTTAGTGGAAGTAGACCGAGTAAACTTTGGATAAATTAACTTTTCGAGTAAAGTCTTATGATTTTAAATGAGATTAAATGTTTTTAATATATCAAGTGGATAACGTTGCTGGTTGACAGCTAATAATTCACTACAAAAAGCATTTAAAACTCGCATTCAAAATGTATGAAAGAGGGACTTAGGCAAATTTTTCTTCATTATTTCCCTCTATCTCTCTCCTTCCAATGCAAAACCTCTCTTACTAAGAAAAATAACCGACTTATCGAATTCAAGATTAATCCAAACCCTAATTCTTGTCAGCCACTAATTCCGACTCGGTAAGCATAAAATTTTATGTTTTCCGATCACGATTAGATTGTAATGTAACTTGATTATGCATTCGAGTACTAACACCCTGTTTATGTGTTTAGGTTATTAATTTGTCGAAGAACAGGTTCTTGAAGATTTCTTTCTTTCTTCTTCATTTTTATAACTTGAAATTGTCTAAAGTATTAAACTTTATGTCTAATTTCACTTTTAATGTGTTTGTTTATGTATTACATATATGTCAGATAACGAGCCAAAGTATGTTTTTGAGCCAAAGCACAACATGTGTGCGTTACTACAAGTTACACCGGAGAATGAACCGATGGCTCGTATGATTTTATGGATGGCGCAGTCAAATATTAGCTTCGCTCTCACTGAAAGCCCAACTAGTTACAGAAATCACTCCTTGGATTTCTGGATATCATCAGAGCTAGTTGAAGACGGTAATGAAAAATGAATAGAAGCAACCGTGGCCAGACAGGAGATACAGATCACTGAAAGGATGATCAGAAGATGTTTGAGACTAAATGACGATGATCACAATCACATCAACTTCAATACAAAGCACTTATTGAAGATTTTTAAAGAAACAATGAGTATCAAGGAAATGTCCATGAGGGACAGTTTCAGAAGGGTCTGTTTCCGATGTTATACAGATTTCTTATTCATCATATCATTCATGGATTTGCTCCGAGAAAGGGATCATGGACTTTGATGAGCCTTGATCTAGCAAATGCCACTGTTGGAACAATCTTTGATCTGCCATTTAATTTTTCCAAGATGATTTTTGATGGGTTAGTGGGGAATCTAAAGAAACCAGAGAGAAGGAGATTTTTGCAGTACCCAAGATTCCTGCAGATCATATTCAACAGCACATTACAAGATTTACCAACAATTGGAATCACTAATAAACTGCAGGATCCAGATGCTTACAAAAGAATAAAGAATCCTGGTGTATCTAACACTTTTGATGCAAATGTTCCATTTGAAATTTTACCCTGGTTGTTAAACCATGATCGGGTTGTTATGCCTGTGCCTGAGCTGAGCTCAGAGGAGGAAGAAGGGAGTGATGATGAGAATGCTGAAGGAGACTCTGATGATGATGTTGATGGCAATGACGGTGGAGATGGTTTGGAGATAGAGATTATGTCACCTGAACAGGGGGAGTAAAGAGAAGAAATTGAACAACCAATCCTAACAATACCACACTCACCACCACCAACCTTACCACATCAAACACCACCTCAATCACATACTTCACCACTCACCACAACACAACACTCACCACAATCACATACTTCACCACATATAAGCCAAATCCAATCAGAACCATTTATACCCAGCACACAACACACACAATCCCCATCCATCACTGAACAACCCACTTATGAGCCATTCCCTACAACCCCACCCTCAAGCCAACAAGATAAAACATTTCAAAGAAATATTGATCTAATGTTGGAGAATGCTGAGTTAAGAATGAGAATTGAGGAAGTGTTGAAAGAGAATCAGGAGTTGAAAATGAGGAATGAGGAAGTGACTGGAGAGAATGTGATGTTGCTGCAGAGACTAGTAGAGGCTGAATTGTTAATTCGAACCCTGGAGCAGGAGGTTGAGAAGACCTCAGCTGCCCCAAAACAGGGGCAGAATTTAAATGATGATGATGTGGGTATGACTAATGCAGAAAGTGTTGATAATATTGATGGTTTGAAAATGATTATGAATGAGTATGATGTTAGTGAGGAATCTGAAATGGAAGTGAGAGAACAAGTAATCAATGATGATGATGAGAATGTGCTAACAGAAGAGTTGACTGATATTGTGGAAGAGGAGATGACTATAGAGAATGTGAATGAGAATGCTACTACTGAGGAACTGGTAAACACTGAACCTGAAGATGATCAAGAAGTTAGTTCCAAGAGGGCAGAGCATGATTCGGAATTAGATCAACTGTTCAATGAAATTGATGAATATGAAACTTCTGATGAAGTAGAAGATGAAGAGCAGTTGAGAAAAACGAAAGAAAAAGGTAAAGGGATAGCAACAGAGGAAGAGCCTGCTATGTTGAAAAAGATGTATCCTTTGTAGATACTGCTGCTGATGCTGCTCTTGTTGAGAAAGAAAGACTTATTAAAGAGTCAATGGAAAGGGAAGCAATTGCCCATTCCTTGACAGAAGAAGAGTTAGCACAGCAGGACTTATTGATCAGACAAGCCAACATTGAAAAAGAACTGACTGAAGATGAGGTTGATCAAGAAGTTATTGAGGTATTAATTAAGATGAAAAGGGTTGAGGAAGTGGACAACTCTTTGGGCACAGTGGTCAGCATGTTTCAATCTAAAAGTCAAACATCAGAAACTGCTACAGAACCAACTACTGATATAATTCCTGAAGAAGAAATTGGTGAGTCAATTGCAACTACGGCTGCCAAGAAATGGGTTGAACAAGTAAAAGAAGACATGAAAAAGAACCCTACTGGTAACTGGGGACAAAGAAGATTTGAAAAGATTTATCAAAGAAGAAAGAGATCTGCTGAGCAGACTAATGATGAACCAATCAGGGCAATTCCCTTGCAAACACTGAAACCAGGAGAAAATTTACCAGAGGTTCCTGATGTTAATGTTCCTGATAAAGATGAAAATGTTTCTGAACCAGAGCATCCTGCCTCGGATGAACCCAAAATGGATGCCATGATTGATCTATTAGATGATGAGGAGGATGACTCTGAGGAGTCTGATGAAGATGGTGATGACAACCCTGATCAAGGAGGTGAGAAAGTTGGTACAAGCTCCACTGCTGAGACCCCTCAAGCTAAAGAGACTTACATTCAAAGGGGAAACATTGAAATCAATGCAGAGGAAGTCTTAAAGAAAATTGAGAAGAGAAAGAAAAATACTGAGCATTATAAAACTTATTTGAAAATTAGAGGCTATCCTGAAGCTGCCTTAGAAAAATACACTGCTGAACAAATTCAAGATCTTTACAACAGTGAGAAAGAGATAGTTTCAGAAAAGTTTGTGAAACAAGATCATAAGGTGGAATTGGAATAATTAAAGAAGAAATATGATGGTATGTGTGGTTATTTGATTAAGAAAGGCATGAAGCCTGAGGTTGTGAGAAATTTAAGTAAAGAGGCAGTATTTGACCAGTATTCCAAAAGGAAGGAGAAAGAGTTAAAAAGGGTCTATACTGAGAGCACAATTCAAACTGAACTACCTGATGAGCCTCCAAAGAAGAAAAGAAGAATTCAGACCTTAAGGGAGAAGGAAAAGGAGCAAGTCAAACCTGTTGAAATTCCTATCCCTCAAGATGATGTCAAACCTGAACAAGAAACTGATCCATTCATGCCTTGGGAGAATGAGGAAATGATCAGCATCCAAAGAAACATAATGATAAACAAGAGAGGGATGACTGAAGCAGATTTTAATGTTTTGGAGAAAGAGGACTTGAAGACTCTTTTCTATCTGCAAAAGGATGAGTGGGAAAAAGCATTAAGGGAAGGAGAAAATCCCATATACTATGCTGATGACAGATTTGTACCTGCTGGACTAGCAAGAACTCCTGGAATGATCAAAATGTTAATTGAACTGGAGGCAGCAGGACATGACATTGTGGAGATAGCAAACCTTCCTACTGAGATGGTGGAAGCCATATATGTGAAAACATTCAACTTGGGACCTCAAAAGCCCAAGAAATCAATTCCATTCAGACCTCCAATCCATCAAAGATTAACAAGAGGAAGAGGACAAAGAGGAAGAGGAGAATCAAGCAGCTCAGTACAACAAAGAACAAGACCACAGTCTGATGTGGATCTACCCAGAGAGCTGTACTATGATTCAGTTACTGATTCTCTTAGAGTGATCATGGAGAGCAGATTGCTAAGGGAGATTGTGGTCAGAAGTGACTTCCGTGAGTATAATGAAGATCAATTAAGAAGGATGGCCACACTTCACTTGTATGACTTCAGAAACAGGGACATATCAGCAGGAAGACAGATGAATGATTTATCTAAGTACTTACAGGAACAGGCTGCTGATGGATTCAAATTTTTGAAAGAAAAGAGAAGTTGGAGAATGATCCAACTCCACAAGTCAAAAAGGTCAGAGAAAATGAAGAGAATGGAAAGGGCTGAACTGAACTACCAGATAAAAGTCCGAGATCAGAATCCACTGTCCAACATGGATACGTGTGTAAGATTGGGAAGAAGGATGAGAAGGCCAAACTACACAGTGCAGAAGAACGGTGTCATTACTGAAGTTGAATATAAAGAAGACACTGGTTACTATGTACTGAGGAACTCAGATGGAAAGGCCTTGGCAACAATCAAAGAGGATGCAGATCTGACATGCCTACACAATGATGATCTTGCTGATATAAGAGACTTGGTGATACCAGAAGGACACACTCACTACCAAGTGCTCAATATCTTCAGAGAAAGGGTAGCATCTGTAATCCAGCTGAGAAGACAAGCAGCCTACAATGAAAGGAAAAGACAAAATAGATAGAATAGGCTTTGCTTTGTAATATCTTCGGACAAACTTTTGATTATGTAATTTTTACTTATATAATTTGATTATGAAATTTGATGTGTATTTTGCTAAGTGTAAGTAACCATAGAGTGTTTTGGGTCAGCTGAGATGTTCCAATCTAGGGGGAGATTGTTGGGTCAAGAATTTGACCCAAATGAGGATATTTGACCTAAACAAAGAATTTGGAAGATTGGAATCTTCTCAACCTCCTCAGAAACTGCTAAGTATTGAATCCGGGCACACCTTGGACTTTGAGTAAGCTTTTACTTAGCCGAGTACGAGATTTTGCCTCCCGGGCAAGGTTTACTTCAAATAGTCATCTTAAGTGGATATCCGAGCAAGGTATGCTTTTTAGTGATTTCCGAGTAAGGTTCATTAATTTGGCATATCCGAGCAAGGTTCACTTTGTCAAGCAGGGTTGTTCATCAAGACCAAGTATTTTACTCTTCCGAGTAAGGTTTGGTCAACCAAGTCCAAGAAGCCAAGTAATTGGAAGACCGGGCAAGGTATTCTTTAATAATTATGGTCCGAGTATACTTGATGAGTTAATAGAATATCTTTAAGTTATCTCAAGTAAGGTTCTGCTCAAGTAAGGTATGTACTCCCGAGTACGCCCTATCAATAAGTTGTTCAACTGACAATGAGCCGAACAGGATCATAGAAGAACAAGGTTGCTCGTAAGGATTTGTCGAGCAAAGTTTGATAAGTCCAAGAAGATTGAAGTCTACTCGGTGAATATTTTACTTGGTAAAATATTCTTTAAGTAAAGTCTACCCGGAAACTGATTCCGAGTACACTTCTATGTTTACCATGTTTGAAGGAAGGCCGAGTACACTGCGTACTCGGAGACTAAAGTTTAATGAAAAGTCTACCCGGAAGACTTGTTTTACACTTAGTATATTTTTGAATATGTAAATTGAATATGTACCATCGAATAGGGTTTCTAGAAGGAATAACAGCCTGTCCTAGGTTGGCAGGCCTATAAATAGAATATTTAGGGCACGCTGCCAAAGGACACGAGACGAGAGATAGAAAGGGATAAGACCGACACATTAATTGAGAGAATATTTTGTGTGTGACGGCTATCCTAGGATTCCTTCTAAACCCTAATTGATTATCCTTTTGTATGATCAACGTTATATAAATGGAAATCTTTTGAGTGAATCCTTCGTGTGTCCTCGTATTCTGAATATTCATTGCAACCGTATGTTTGTTATTGATTCCGCCTTTAACAAACGGTCATCTTTCTAAACATAGTAACCCGTCATTAACTCGCTTGTCAACACGATTAATTTTGTGTGAGTTATGACATGATTGATTAAAGATCCGAGCCGAATCGAACATCACAATTTGGGAACTGACATAAGATGTAATACCTTAACACGTCTTTGCGTTCAACACACATAAGTTAAAAACAAATAATTTAAATCAAGTAAATAAAATGATTAAATAAAAATGTGAAAATATACTCTATTTCAAATATGTACCATTTAGCTCAAAAATCGAAAATAAAGTAGAAAACGAAAATTAGAAAACACAATATTTTTGGATTTTTGAATATTTTCAAATTAGAAAGTACATAAAACAAAAGCAAATATGAAAACTAATCAACGAAAGCAGTACATATTTTTTTGAGTTAAGCAGATAATCATATTGACCAAATTTCCCTTCAATCGCAGTTTTATATTTCAGCGCTATTATGACTGGTGTTAAGTCGGTCATTGATATTGTTGTCCACTTAAATCTTATAATAATCCTTTGAGTATTTTTGTGATATGATTTAATTTTTCAGTTAAAGCACAGAATATCAGAAACTATCAGCCTCTAATCTCGGTTCAGGCTTAGTTTGACTTTTATCATATCAACCCAACTTTACTTAAACATTATGTTGCTAATCAAAATTAAGCTTTTTTTTAAATTCATAAACTAAAAAATCTTAGCTCATAATCCCCACTACAAAGGTATACCCCCATTATCAAGCTATACACCAAGCTTCCTTTATTGTGAATGAGTATGCACGAGCTCATTTGTTGGCTTACATACATTGTATCCCCTGGGGTCCGTTTCTTACTGGTATTAAGGCGCACGCAAGGGAGTAATAATGTACGACTAACAACGGATTTTGATCAAGTTAGTAATGAATTTCTACAAAGTACAGTAGTGATCAAGTTTAATGACTTTGGGTTTGCTCTAAAAGCTTTTGAAATATTCATATTTATGAATACCTATATAATTAAGCAGCATAAAGACTCACAGTGTCCAGAAACCGTATACATCCCATCAATATAGGATATAAGGCCATAAAGCCATACACCATTGAAGCGTTGACCATAAACCAAATACATTTTATTTTGTATTTTTGTTTTGGTGATCAGATAGACATAAGACTTGAGTATGACAGGCTATTACATTTTTTCCATTATTACCGAGATTTTTGGAGGAGACTTTAAACCTCTTTCAATTTGGCAGTTCTTTATGTTTATATCACATACTTTATGTTAACAATTTTTTTAACACCTATCAATACACCAATGCAATTTAGAACTCAGCTTTTTAAACTTATTTCTTTATGGATATGGGACTAGATGATCAATGTACTATCATGTTCTCTTTTTGCTTCAAAACTCATTTTTGAGGAGCATTTAAATTCAGTCGCCCGAGTCATTTTTAGTTTATAGATAAATGACTATCATATAAATCTACAAGTAGATAACAGGACCAAACATGCAAACATGTTCCACAAACTAAAATAACCGACATAATTTTCAGAGAAGGAATTAAATAAAACCACACAACAATTGCCCCATATACTTTCCTTTTTCAGGTAAATGACTATCCTGAATATCTAAAAGTAAATATCATGACCAAACATATACAAGTATATGTCCTTTAAATTTGAGTAACTGGCATAATTTCAAGCGAGTGAGTGCAAAAATATTTTTTACGTTATTGAAATATTTGAATGTTTTTGGTTTTTCTCTATAAATAGTGAAATCACAATATTTTTGAAGTTTCAAATTTTCTCTATGCAAAACAAAAGTCACAATATTTTTGTCTTTTCAAATTTTTAATGTTTTTGGATTTGCTCTGTACAAACAAATGTCACAATATTTTTGTCTTTTTCATTTTCTCACCAAAAATCTGAAACCATAAAATAAGAAAACAAAAAAAAATCATAATAACCAAGAAAAATAAAAAAACCGAAACAAAAGGATATCAGCAAGAGTTTTCAATCCGTTTAAACCAACCAAAAAGTTAAAGCGATTTTTGTCAAATGCTTAGGTAAACAGATTAGCTTTTCTGAAATCCGTGTGCACCTTTTTAAGATCAATCAATTTCTTTTCAAAACAATCACGGATAAAATGATACTAAATTTTGAAATGCTTTATCTTAGAGTGGTGCACGGGGTTTTTGGTGATACTAATAGCAGCAGAGTTATCAATAAAATGGGAGTAGTAAGAAACTTCAAACCGTAATCTCGCAAGTGATGCTGGATCCAAAGAACCTGTGAACAACAACTTGAGGCGGCTACATACTCTGCTTTTGCGGTTGAAGTGGAGACCGTTGTCAGCTTATTACACTGCCAGGAAACAAGCCGGCTTCCTAGAAATTGACAATCCGCTGTAGTAGATTTTAAATCGATCTTGCATCCTCCATAATAAGAATCGGAAAACAGAGTGAGTTCAAAGCCATCATTGTTGGGATACCATAATCTGTGTCAGGATTACCCCTCCTATAGTGAAGTATACTGTTAGTAGACGGTTTTGGGTCTCGAGTCTTCGTAATTATCGTTTTGTATTTATCGTTTTTCTATGTAAAAGTTATTTATTATTAAACTAAGTTAGTTCATTAAAGGAACTGTATAGTTCGTTAAGGATGTTTAACGAACTAGACCATAAGTTAAGTACCTCCTGATTCGTTAGGGATATTTAACGAATCAGGGAGTGTTTCGTTAAGTTTGTTTATTTAATGTATTGTAACGAAGCAGGAGGCTAGTTCGTTACGGAATGTGTAAAGAACTAGACCTGTCTTCTATATATAGTTGGTTCGTCCACTATTTAATTTAAGTTTGAGATTAAGTAAAAAAAATAAACTTTATGTAATTTTGAATTAAATAACTAAATTTAAATAAATTAATTAAATCCATTAAAATTAAATAATAATTAAATATTCATACCAATTAACTTAAGTAAATCAACGAGAACCCGTATCTCAATGATAGAATACCTTAATGTGTTTTACGTTTTGAAACATTTAACTTAAAAAGAAATAAATAATATGTAAAAGAAAACTAAAATATTTTTGGTATTTTAAATATTTGAAGTAAAATATTTACAAAAGAAATATCCGAAAGTAAAATGTTGAGTCAAGATTTGACCCAAAACTGATCAGAATGAAGACTGGAATCTTCTCAACCTTCTCAGAAATGACTAAGTATGGAACCGTGCACACCTTAGACTTCCGAGCAAGCTTTTACTTAGCCCGGCATGATATCTTGCCTTCCGGGCAAGGTTATTTCTAGAAGTCTTCTTTAGTGGATATCTGGGCAGAGTTCACTCTTTTGTGTATAGCCGGGCAAGGTTCACTATATCAAGCAGGTTTGTTCATCATAGCCAAGTAAGGTTTACTTCAGAGTAAGCTCTTTGCTAAACAAGCTAATGAAGCCAAGTGATTGGAAGACCGGGCAAGGTATTCATTAACCATACAGTGGTCCAAGTATGCTTTGAATGTATAATGAATTATCTTAAGTATTATCGGGCAAGGTTCAACTCAAGCAGGGTACACTGCTACCAAGCACACTTTGCTAATAAGCTAATTCCATGCAAAGAGTTGAAAGGATCATTGAAGAATAAGGTTTCTAGTAAGGTTATGTCGTGCAAAGTCTGATACAATCAGGAAGATTGAAGTTGTAACGATTCCGGCAAATTCAGGTATACCCTAGCCGGAATATACTATTTACGTGTTATTTAATACCGAACATATGAATTATAATGTGTTTATATGAGTATATAAGATTCACAGTACGAATTATACTCGAATGTACAGCTAGTCATATTGAAATTACGATTAATCGATGAACGGTTATTGAAACCCGAACGAATCGGGGATTATGTTATAGACGAAATATATAATGTTTAGTGATGTGTACGAAGTATTAAGGCTTCGGGATAAGTGAATTATAGCACAGAAAAAGGATTTCGATTTATTAGTACATCGGTACGTTAAACTAAACCTTTAACATCAAACCAAGCAAGAGACGATCGATCAAGCCGAAAAAGATGCACAATGACCGACAATATGATGTGTTGAGTCAATAAATGTCACGGTTTAAGTTTTTAAAGATTTTAAATCAGTTTTATATAAATTTTATTTTTAAGACGAAAAACGACAGTTTTAGCTTCGTTTTAAGACGAATTAAGTGTTTAACCGAGAAACGAACTGAACCAGATTATCCACAACGTTATCCGGATTACACAATCCAAATGTGTGGCCATGGTTGGAGATGTGGGCCCCCCTCCCACACCATACATGGACCGATCGGTCCATGTGGTGCACACACACATCACATTTTCTTTTTTCTAAACTCCCAACACCAAAATCCTCTCAACACTCTTCAACCTTCATCCAAACCCTTGATTTTTAACAAGAATCATAAGGTAAAAACATGGTTTTAATGGTTGATTCATAGTTTTGATTACATGATCTTAAGTTGTTTGCAAGAGAATGAAGTTTCATGTGAAAAATGGGTGAAAACCCGAGATGAAACCGATTCTTGCATGATCAAGTGATGTATACAAGTTATACAAGGGATCTTGGTCCAAGAAAGGATTTAAAAGAGTCAAAAACGAATTTTTACGGTTAAAATCTTTGTTTTGGTGTCTTAACCGAAACCATGAAAGAAATGGCTTGATTGTGGGTATAACTTGCTTGGTGTGGTGTTGTTGTGTTTGTAGGTGTTGTATCTAGTTGCTAGCAAAGGCTAGAAAGCAAGATCTTTGCGATCTAAAGCTAGAAACACAAGGTAGTTCGGTTTTTCGTATCATTTGTAAGATTTGGACAGATTGTGGTAGACTTAGAGTTGAGTCATGAAATTTCACAGAGATGATCTACACATGAAAATATGAGATCTGTGAAATTTTGGTAATTTTTGGATAAAGGATGAATATTTGGTGAATTTAATGCTCAGTTTTGGCTAAAAATGGTGAAAAATAGCTAAACATCATGAAAAATTTAGATAAGCTTTTTATAAAATATAAAAGTCACACACAAAATTTCAGGTCCATTGGAGAAGTCTAAGTAAGCTTTTCGGTAAAACGAGTTCTAGGGTTTTCTAGCTCGGTTTTGGTGAAAATGGCATGAAAAATGAGTTTTTGGTTCTGTAAAAATTACTGAGAACTATGTGGATGGCAGTAGTCATCCCAGAAAAATTTGGGATTTTTCTAAGGTCGTTTGGTATTTTCGACATATTTGGTGTTTAAATGACGTTTAAAAATAGATAAATAAATGTTAAATATAAAAATTAATTCTGGAAATATTTTTATAAAATTCCTTACTGTCAAAAACTGATTTGTACAAAATTTCAAGATCCGAGACTAAACGGATAATTATTTGTGCTAAATAGAACATAAAAACAAACTTTTAAAGCTTAAAACGCGTAAACCGGCAAAGTTCGCCTACGCGAACTGACTGGTGTATAAAAACCTTAAAAAGGGACTATTTTCATGAAACTAAATTAGTTAAGTAAAAATAAATCATCCGAAAATAATTCGGATGATTTGGGTAATTTTACCCGATTTAGTCGTTTCCGGTATATTAAAGACGGAAACGGGCCCCGCGGCCAAACGGAGTGTCTAAAACGAGCTCTAATTTCACCACATTAATTAAAATATCAATAACAACTATTTTCGGGTCGTATGTGGCCAAACTCATTTTTGAAAACATAAAGACGAATAACCGTGCTAGGCACGCAAAACGAGAAAACAAACTAATGGTAGTTTTGACTAAAGAACTCTAAGTAATATCACAATCTAAGTCCTGAGAAGTGTTTCGGGGTTAACATTGTCCCCGGATCGTGTACCGTACTGGGTCAACAGTGTCCCCAGACGTACCGGTTAACATGAATTTAAGTTATATTAATAGAAATTGTGTAGTAACGACTTAGGGATCGTATTACAGATCCAGACCGGTAGCTGTTCACAGTATTACATCTGCTCACCAAAAAGGTGAGTTTTCACGAGCCCCTTTTTATTGAACTGTTTTAAATATTTTCCCGGGGCGGAAAGCATGTTGTTATCAAAGTGTTTAAGTACATGCCGATCGCATGGAAATGAAGGTATTTATATAATGTTTATTGTACGGGAATCGTACGGTAATGTATTAAGATGGTAATTGTCTGAGTTACTTATATTGTAAGGCCCGAAACAGTGTTCTGGGTTAACAGTGTCCCCAGAGGTTATTAAAAGTATTTTCTGGGTTAACAGTGTCCCCAGAGGCTATTAAATGTGTTTCTGGGTTAACAGTGTCCCCAGAGGTCATTAAATGTGTTTCTGGGTTAACAGTGTCCCCAGAGGTTATTAAATATGTTTCTGGGTTAACGGAGTTTTCACTTGTAGGCTCAGCATAATTACATCATTAATTTATGATTATTAAAATGATTTGTCATGGTTTACTTAAATTAGTGATACTCACCAACTATTCGTAGTTGACCCGTTTTCTTTACATGCTTTCTAGGTACACCCAAATTGGAATGAGTGATACGTGCTTGCTGATGTGTGCTATTTTGTGGAAGCTTAAGAGTCTATATTTTGTTTTAAACATGTTAACGTACTATTGGTAAAACTTATGTGATAACACCTGGTCGGTAACGAAACTCGGAACAATGTAATACGTTTAAATTATTGTAGTGGTGTTTTCTTTATAAGCAATGTTGTTGATATCAGATGTGTCTGTTGCATCCCGTGTACGTTTCCGCTGCGGTTACGGGGTGTTACAGAACTTGGTATCAGAGCCATTGGTTATAAAGAATTAGGATGTCTTTAAAAGATACCTTAAATATAACCAGTAGCTCAAGTATTATAGGATCTGAATATCAACTAATAATTTATTGTGACGAGGTCTGGATGAACTTGGATGGACAAGTGAGTTATTATGGTCCGGAACATAATAACAGACTTGTCCGCACGAGGGAATTCAGGGGAAGTCACGGGGGACTTTAATATGTAAAATTGGCAACATATGTGCAAATATATGATAATATTGTGTGTGGTCAAGTTGTATAAGTAAGTGTATATTAATTTGATTACGATTTACACTATGGAAAGAACTATATGTTTGTTAACTTGTGTGCAGGATAGAATGTCAAGAACACCTAGTGCATCGATGGAGGAGGACCCGGAGGAGGTCAGCTCCGGGAACTCTGGGAGCCTCCCCGTATCATCCAGCTCTGAGCCTAGCGAGGCTAGTGTTAGGAGCTCTAGCCAGTCCGCCCCTGCCAGGATTGCTAGATCTCCTACCCCACCCGCACCACAGGCCGTCCCCATCCCTCCCGGATTCGGACACCGCCTCACGGCGCGGATCAGTGTTCCACAGGTCCCACCTACCTCGCCCCCACCCAGACCTGCTACCCGCAGGGGCGAGTCCTCCCGCTCCCAGCCCGAGCCTGTGGCTCCACCTGTGTGGGGTCTCCCCAGGCAGGAGAGGGACGCGGCGGCGTGGCTACGAGTGCTCACCGAACAGGTGAATGAGCACTCCGCCGCCTTGACGGTGGGGGTACAGAGGCGGATGTACCTAGGGGATTGCATACTGGACCACCAGTATGCGATTTCGCAGCTGAAGAGGGAGTGCTCATACTCCCAGTGGATGATCGGCCGGATGGAGACACGGATCCGGGTTATGCTGGCTGTGATGGTGGTGTTGGTGGCGGTGTTGGTGGGTTTGGTATACCACCGTGTTTAGTTGTGTTAGGACGGGGGGTAGACAGGGGCCGCTTTTTGATACTCTATGTAAGCAGTTAGTGGTGATGCTAACATAGAGTGAATCTTGGGTAGTTTAATACAACCACTGGCCCTTAGGGGGGTCTCTTTTGGGGTATATCGTTATAGATACTTTTGGGTATCATTCAAGCACTGACCCATTGTGGGTTATGTCGAGATGATGCCGACATAGGCCCTATGTAGGAAAACTTAACTTATGTAATGATGACAGGAAACGTATGTGAACTGATATGGAAGTAATATGTACTAATGTTTACTAATGAATGGAATGTTTGTTGTGTTTTATGATTGGAACTTGTATTAATTATATATATTTTCTTGATGTTGTGTAGAATGGCACCAAAACGTTCGGCCCAATTATCGGAAGTGGACGTGAGCCGTTTGATTGCTCAACAGTTAGAGGCGGCGATACCGGATATAGTATCGCGCATCGCCGCCAGTATTAACAATTCGACCAATCCAGCCCCTCCGAGCAATCAAACGACCACCAATAATGACGGGGAACAAAATGTTAATCCTACACAGAATGATAACACGATTCCGAGTAATGACGCACCGCCTAGGGTGGTCGTTACAGACAGTAATGGCCCTATACCTACGGTAGAGACGAACCGTACTGAACCGATTCGTGCATCCAGGGGATGTTCGATCAAAGACTTTATGTTGTGCAAACCTCTAGAGTTTAGCGGGTTTGAAGGACCAAATGGGTTGGTTAAGTGGATGGAGAAAATAGAATCCGTAGTAAATATCATCAACTGCCCCGAGGATTGTGTTGTTAAGTATGCTACCTGCACATTCACGGACCATGCCTTGACATGGTGGAACACGATAGTGCAGACCCGGGGTCAGGCGGCGACAAACCGCATGACCTGGACAGAGCTCAAGGCTCTTGTACTGGAACATTTCTGCCCGAAAAATGAATTGCAAAAATTAGAAAATGAATTGTGGAACCTGGAGATGCAGGGGGCAGACCATTTGGGTTATACGAACCGGTTTAATGAGTTGTCGCGATTGGTACCATGGTTGGTCACCCCAGAGTCGAAGAGGGTTGAGCGTTATATTTGGGGGCTAACTCCAGTTGTAAGGAGTATAGTCAATTCTGGGGGACACCAGACGTATGAGGGTGCGGTGACGCAAGCTGGTATCGTCACGTATGATTTCGTAAGGAGCGGGTCACTGAAGGTGGCGGGAGAGTCCGCTGGGGGAAAGCGGGGTACACATGATCATAGGATCCAGGAAAAGCAGCAAGGTAAACGTGCTAGGCCCATTGCCCAGAACTACGCCATGACTAGTTCAGGCGGAAGGCAAGAACCGCAGAAGGGAACGTTTCCTAAGTGTGGGAAATGCGGTTACCACCATGGTGGCATGTGCAAAGAGGTGGTGTGCCAGCAGTGTGGCAGGATTGGGCACTACGCACCAAGTTGTAGGACAAACCTGAACAACCTGAACCGACAACCGCAACCTATCCGTGCGCAACCATTTAGGACCCAATCAGCCCGACAACAAAACCCACAAGGAAATCAAGTGATGACCACCAGTCGTGCTTGCTTTGAATGCGGCAGCACAGATCACTTCAAGAGAAACTGTCCGAAGCTGAACCAGGGAGGAAATGGGCGGCAAACCGCGGGTCAGGCATCGTCGTCCAATCCGGCGCGAGGCCGAGCATTCGTGATGGGGGCGAACGAAGCACGCCAGGACCCCAGTGTAGTGACAGGTACATTCCTCGTCTCTGATCATTACGCTTCTGTATTATTTGATACGGGCGCCGATAGAAGTTTTGTCTCCGTTAGATTCCTGTCGATAGCAAACCTCCCAATTGGTGAAACCATAGAACCTTACACCGTAGAAGTCGCTAACGGTAAAACCATGATAGTTAATCAGATAGTTCGGAATTGCCCTTTTATTCTGAACGAACAATCCTTTCTGATTGACTTGTTACCGGTAGAATTGGGTAGTTTTGACGTGATAGTGGGAATGGATTGGTTAGCACGTAACAAGGTAGAAATAAACTGTGAAAAGAAAATCGTCAAGATCCGGGTGTTGGATGACGAAGAGGTATTAGTGCAGGGTGAGAAGTCGGGCAATATGATACCGTTTATATCCCACCTCAAGGTGTTAAAATATATACGCCAGGGATGCGTGGCGTATCTAGCGAGCTTGACGGCCACGGATCCTGAGGAAAAACGGGTGGACGATATCCCAGTGGTACGTGAATTTCCACAAGTTTTCCCAGAGGAACTTCCTGGATTACCACCAACCCGACAGGTCGAATTCAGAATCGACTTATTACCTCAAGCTGGCCCTGTTGCTAAGGCACCCTACCGACTTGCACCATCAGAGATGCAAGAATTATTCAACCAATTGCAAGAATTGTTGGATAAAGGATTTATACGACCTAGTTACTCCCCGTGGGGTGCACCGGTACTATTCGTGAAAAAGAAGGACGGGAGCCTTAGAATGTGCATTGATTACAGGGAATTGAACAAGTTGACAATCAAAAATAGGTATCCTCTCCCCCGAATTGATGACCTGTTCGACCAACTGCAAGGTGCGAGCTATTTCTCAAAAACAGATCTTAGATCGGGATACCATCAGGTTAGAATCCAGGAGGAGGATATCCCAAAAACCGCATTCCGGACTCGCTACGGCCATTACGAGTTCTTAGTTATGCCTTTCGGGCTAACAAATGCGCCAGCAGTATTCATGGATCTCATGAATCGAGTCTGTAAACCCTACCTCGATAAATTCGTCATCGTGTTTATTGACGATATTTTGATATACTCGAAGAGTAAAGAAGAGCACGAACAACACTTGAGATTAATTTTAGAGCTTCTAAATCAGGAGAAGTTGTATGCAAAATTCTCCAAGTGTAACTTTTGGTTACAAGAAGTGCAATTCCTTGGCCACGTTATAAACCATCAAGGAATTCACGTTGATCCAAGTAAGGTTGAAGCAGTTAAGAATTGGCAAGCGCCTAAATCGCCAAAGGAAATCCGCCAATTCTTAGGCTTAGCTGGATATTATCGTCGATTTATAGAAAACTTTTCCAGCATTGCCCAACCTTTAACCCTTTTGACCCAAAAAGATCGAAAGTATGAATGGGGTGAAGAGCAGGAAACGGCGTTTCAAACGCTAAAACAAAGATTGTGCCAAGCGCCGATCTTAAGTCTCCCCGACGGAGACGATGGTTTTGTCGTGTATTGTGACGCATCCCGGAGAGGGTTAGGATGCGTGTTGATGCAAAATAATAAGGTTATAGCCTATGCTTCTCGTCAGTTAAAAATACACGAGAAAAATTACACTACTCATGATTTAGAACTGGGAGCAGTTATCTTCGCACTTAAAATCTGGAGACATTACCTCTACGGTACAAAGTGCACCATCTTCACCGATCATAAAAGTTTGCAACACATATTCGATCAGAAAGAACTGAATATGAGACAACGAAGATGGGTCGAGTTGTTAAGCGACTATGACTGTGACATCCGTTATCACCCCGGCAAGGCTAACGTCGTAGCCGATGCCCTGAGTAGGAAGGATCGGGTTAAGCCACTGCGAGTGCGAGCACTAGAAATGATAGTCCAGTCGAACCTTTCGGACCAGGTTCGAGTCGCTCAACGCGAGGCGTTGAAAGAGGAACAACTGGTAAAAGAAGGACTTTACGGTAACGAGAAGAATTTCGAACAGCGCGTGGACGAAATTCTCTATTTCAAAAATCGGATTTGGATCCCGACCCTCCATGACCTTCGTGAACTAATCATGGACGAAGCGCATAAATCAAAATATTCCATACATCCGGGATCGGATAAGATGTACAAGGATGTGAAGGAGTTCTACTGGTGGCCGGGTATGAAAAAGGATATAGCCACATATGTCGTCAAGTGTACGACGTGTGCGAGGTTTAAGGCGGAGCACCAGAAACCTTCGGGAATGTTACAACAACCGGAAATTCCTGAATGGAAGTGGGGGAAGATCACGATGGATTTTGTGACACATCTCCCCAAGACGTCCCGAGGACATGATGCAATTTGGGTAGTCGTGGATCGATTAACCAAATCGGCACATTTTATTCCGATTAGAAATAATTATAACACAGAGAGACTTGCGCAGATTTATATAAATGAAATTGTGTCTCGTCATGGTATACCCATCTCGATCATCTCCGATCGGGATAGCCATTTCACCTCCAAACTTTGGCAAGCTGTGCAAGAAGCGCTGGGAACGCGTATTGATCTAAGCAAAGCTTACCACCCTCAAACCGATGGTCAGTCTGAAAGGACCATCCAAACCCTGGAGGATTTGCTTCATGCATGCGTACTGGATTTTAAGGGAAATTGGGATCAACATCTCCCACTCGTTGAATTTTCCTATAATAACAGTTACCATAGCAGTGTAAAGGCAGCACCTTACGAAGCATTGTATGGACGGAAGTGCCGATCACCACTCTGCTGGACTGAGGTGGGCGACACACAGGTTATTAGATCAGATCTGGTCCAGGAAACGACCAGCAAAATTCTTGAAATTAAGAACAATCTAAAGGCCGCACAGGATCGGCAGAAGAGTTATGCCGATACCCGTAGAAAACCGTTATCATTTGAGAAAGGTGATAAAGTGTATTTGAAAGTATCACCTTGGAAAGGAGTAGTCAGATTTGGAAAGGCGGGGAAGTTAGCCCCTAGATACATTGGACCATTCGACATTACTGCAAAAATCGGTCCTGTAGCATACTGATTAGAACTGCCTGATGAACTGAGTTCAGTTCACAACGTGTTTCACGTGTCAAACTTGAAAACGTGTCTGTCGGATGAGACATCGGTGTTACCTTTAGAGGGTGTCCAAATAAATGATAAGCTCAACATCGTAGAGGAGCCCATAGAAATAGTTGACGGGAAAATCAAACAACTTAGACACAATAAGATCTCGTTGGTCAAAGTTAGATGGAACTCGCAACGAGGCCCAGAATATACATGGGAACGAAAGGACGAATTTCGGAAGAAATACCCCCACCTATTTCCTCAAAAGGATGTAGTTGACGCGTAAAATTTCGAGGACGAAATTTTTATAACGGGGGGAGAATGTAACGATTCCGGCAAATTCAGGTATACCCTAGCCGGAATATACTATTTACGTGTTATTTAATACCGAACATATGAATTATAATGTGTTTATATGAGTATATAAGATTCACAGTACGAATTATACTCGAATGTACAGCTAGTCATATTGAAATTACGATTAATCGATGAACGGTTATTGAAACCCGAACGAATCGGGGATTACGTTATAGACGAAATATATAATGTTTAGTGATGTGTACGAAGTATTAAGGCTTCGGGATAAGTGAATTATAGCACAGAAAAAGGATTTCGATTTATTAGTACATCGGTACGTTAAACGAAACCATTAACATCAAACCAAGCAAGAGACGATCGATCAAGCCGAAAAAGATGCACAATGACCGACAATATGATGTGTTGAGTCAATAAATGTCACGGTTTAAGTTTTTAAAGATTTTAAATCAGTTTTATATGAATTTTATTTTTAAGACGAAAAACGACCGTTTTAGCCTCGTTTTAAGCCGAATTAAGTGTTTAACCGAGAAACGAACTGAACCAGATTATCCACAACGTTATCCGGATTACACAATCCAAATGTGTGGCCATGGTTGGAGATGTGGGCCCCCCTCCCACACCATACATGGACCGATCGGTCCATGTGGTGCACACACACATCACATTTTCTTTTTTCTAAACTCCCAACACCAAAATCCTCTCAACACTCTTCAACCTTCATCCAAACCCTTGATTTTTAACAAGAATCATAAGGTAAAAACATGGTTTTAATGGTTGATTCACAGTTTTGATTACATGATCTTAAGTTGTTTGCAAGAGAATGAAGTTTCAAGTGAAAAATGGGTGAAAAACCGAGATGAAACCGATTCTTGCTTGATCAAGTGATGTATACAAGTTATACAAGGGATCTTGGTCCAAGAAAGGATTTAAAAGAGTCAAAAACGAATTTTTACGGTTAAAATCTTTGTTTTGGTGTCTTAACCGAAACCATGAAAGAAATGGCTTGATTGTGGGTATAACTTGCTTGGTGTGGTGTTGTTGTGTTTGTAGGTGTTGTATCTAGTTGCTAGCAAAGGCTAGAAAGCAAGATCTTTGCGATCTAAAGCTAGAAACACAAGGTAGTTCGGTTTTTCGTATGATTTGTAAGATTTGGACAGATTGTGGTAGACTTAGAGTTGAGTCATGAAATTTCACAGAGATGATCTACACATGAAAATATGAGATCTGTGAAATTTTGGTAATTTTTGGATAAAGGATGAATATTTGGTGAATTTAATGCTCGGTTTTGGCTAAAAATGGTGAAAAAAAGCTAAACATCATGAAAAATTCTGGAAAAATTTAGATAAGCTTTTTATAACATATAAAAGTCACCCACAAAATCTCAGGTCCATTGGAGAAGTCTAAGTAGGCTTTTCGGAAAACGAGTTCTAGGGTTTTCTAGCTCGGTTTTGGTGAAAATGGCATGAAAAATGAGTTTTTCGTTCTGCAAAAATTACTGGGAACTATGTGGATGGCAGGAGTCATCCCAGAAAAATTTGGGATTTTTCTAAGGTCGTTTGGTATTTTCGACATATTTGGTGTTTAAATGACGTTTAAAAATAGATAAATAAATGTTAAATATAAAAATTAATTCTGGAAATATTTTTATAAAATTCCTTACTGTCAAAAACTGATTTGTACAAAATTTCAAGATCCGAGACTAAACGGATAATTATTTGTGCTAAATAGAACATAAAAACAAACTTTTAAAGCTTAAAACGTGTAAACCGGCAAAGTTCGCCTAAGCGAACTGACTGGTGTATAAAAACCTTAAAAATGGACTATTTTCATGAAACTAAATTAGTTAAGTAAAAATAAATCATCCGAAAATAATTCGGATGATTTGGGTAATTTTACCCGATTTAGTCGTTTCCGGTATATTAAAGACGGAAACGAGCCCCGCGGCCAAACGGGGTGTCTAAACCGAGCTCTAACTTCACCACTTTATTTAAAATATCAATAACAACTATTTTCGGGTCGTATGTGGCCAAACTCATTTTTTAAAACATAAAGACGAATAACCGTGCTAGGCACGCAAAACGAGAAAACAAACTAATGGTAGTTTTGACTAAAGAACTCTAAGTAATATCACAATCTAAGTCCTGACAAGTGTTTCGGGTTAACATTGTCCCCGGATCGTGTACGGTACTGGGTCAACAGTGTCCCCAGACATACCGGTTAACACGAATTTAAGTTATATTAATAGAAATTGTGTAGTAACGACTTAGGGATCGTATTACAGATCCAGACCGGTAGCTGTTCACAGTATTACATCTGCTCACCAAAAAGGTGAGTTTTCACGAGCCCCTTTTTATTGAACTGTTTTAAATATTTTCCCGGGGCGGAAAGCATGTTGTTATCAAAGTGTTTAAGTACATGCCGATCGCATGGAAATGAATGTATTTATATAATGTTTATTGTACGGGAATCGTACGGTAATGTATTAAGATGGTAATTGTCTGAGTTACTAATATTGTAAGGCCCGAAACAGTGTTCTGGGTTAACAGTGTCCCCAGAGGTTATTAAATGTATTTTCTGGGTTAACAGTGTCCCCAGAGGCTATTAAATGTGTTTCTGGGTTAACAGTGTCCCCAGAGGTCATTAAATGTGTTTCTGGGTTAACAGTGTCCCCAGAGGTTATTAAATATGTTTCTGGGTTAACGGAGTTTTCACTTGTAGGCTCAGCATAATTACATCATTAATTTATGATTATTAAAATGATTTGTCATGGTTTACTTAAATTAGTGAAACTCACCAACTATTCGTAGTTGACCCGTTTTCTTTACATGCTTTCTAGGTACACCCAAATTGGAATGAGTGATACGTGCTTGCTGATGTGTGCTATTTTGTGGAAGCTTAAGAGTCTATATTTTGTTTTAAACATGTTAACGTACTATTGGTAAAACTTATGTGATAACACCTGGTCGGTAACGAAACTCGGAACAATGTAATACGTTTAAATTATTGTAGTGGTGTTTTCTTTATAAGCAATGCTGTTGATATCAGATGTGTCTGTTGCATCCCGTGTACGTTTCCGCTGCGGTTACGGGGTGTTACAGAACTTGGTATCAGAGCCATTGGTTATAAAGAATTAGGATGTCTTTAAAAGATACCTAAAATATAACCAGTAGCTCAAGTATTATAGGATCTGAATATCAACTAATAATTTATTGTTACGAGGTCTGGATGAACTTGGATGGACAAGTGAGTTATTATGGTCCGAAACATAATAACATACTTGTCCGCACGAGGGAATTCAGGGGAAGTCACGGGGGACTTTAATATGTAAAATTGGCAACATATGTGCAAATATATGATAATATTGTGTGTGGTCAAGTTGTATAAGTAAGTGTATATTAATTTGATTACGATTTACACTATGGAAAGAACTATATGTTTGTTAACTTGTGTGCAGGATAGAATGTCAAGAACACCTAGTGCATCGATGGAGGAGGACCCGGAGGAGGTCAGCTCCGGGAACTCTGGGAGCCTCCCCGTATCATCCAGCTCTGAGCCTAGCGAGGCTAGTGTTAGGAGCTCTAGCCAGTCCGCCCCTGCCAGGATTGCTAGATCTCCTACCCCACCCGCACCACAGGCCGTCCATATCCCACCCGGATTCGGACCCCGCCTCACGGCGCGGATCAGTGTTCCACAGGTCCCACCTACCTCGCCCCCACCCAGACCTGCTACCCGCAGGGGCGAGTCCTCCCGCTCCCAGCCCGAGCCTGTGGCTCCACCTGTGTGGGGTCTCCCCAGGCAGGAGAGGGACGCGGCGGCGTGGCTACGAGTGCTCACCGAACAGGCGAATGAGCACTCCGCCGCCTTGACGGTGGGGGTACAGAGGCGGATGTACCTAGGGGATTGCATACTGGACCACCAGTATGCAATTTCGCAGCTGAAGAGGGAGTGCTCATACTCCCAGTGGATGATCGGCCGGATGGAGACACGGATCCGGGTTATGCTGGCTGTGATGGTGGTGTTGGTGGCGGTGTTGGTGGGTTTGGTATACCACCGTGTTTAGTTGTGTTAGGACGGGGGGTAGACAGGGGCCGCTTTTTGATACTCTATGTAAGCAGTTAGTGGTGATGCTAACATAGAGTGAATCTTGGGTAGTTTAATACAACCACTGGCCCTTAGGGGGTCTCTTTTGGGGTATATCGTTATAGATACTTTTGGGTATCATTCAAGCACTGATCCATTGTGGGTTATGTCGAGATGATGCCGACATAGGCCCTATGTAGGAAAACTTAACTTATGTAATGATGACAGGAAACGTATGTGAACTAATATGGATGTAATATGTACTAATGTTTACTAATGAATGGAATGTTTGTTGTGTTTTATGATTGGAACTTGTTTTAATTATATATATATTCTTGATGTTGTGTAGAATGGCACCAAAACGTTCGGCCCAATTGTCGGAAGTGGACGTGAGCCGTTTGATTGCTCAACAGTTAGAGGCGGCGATACCGGATATAGTATCGCGCATCGCCGCCAGTATTAACAATTCGACCAATCCAGCCCCTCCGAGCAATCAAACGACCACCAATAATGACGGGGAACAAAATGTTAATCCTACACAGAATGATAACACGATTCCGAGTAATGACGCACCGCCTAGGGTGGTCGTTACAGACGGTAATGGCCCTATACCTACGGTAGAGACGAACCGTACTGAACCGATTCGTGCATCCAGGGGATGTTCGATCAAAGACTTTATGTTGTGCAAACCTCTAGAGTTTAGCGGGTTTGAAGGACCAAATGGGTTGGTTAAATGGATGGAGAAAATAGAATCCGTAGTAAATATCAGCAACTGCCCCGAGGATTGTGTTGTTAAGTATGCTACCTGCACATTCACGGACCATGCCTTGACATGGTGGAACACGATAGTGCTGACCCGGGGTCTAGCGGCGACAAACCGCATGACCTGGACAGAGCTCAAGGCTCTTGTACTGGAACCTGTTCTGCCCGAAAAACGAATTGCAAAAATTAGAAAATAAATTGTGGAACCTGGAGATGCAGGGGGCAGACCATGTGGGTTATACGAACCGGTTTAATGAGTTGTCGCGATTGGTACCATGGTTGGTCACCCCGGAGTCGAAGAGGGTTGAGCGTTATATTTGGGGGCTAACTCCAGTTGTAAGGAGTATAGTCAATTCTGGGGGACACCAGACGTATGAGGGTGCGGTGACGCAAGCTGGTATCGTCACGTATGATTTCGTAAGGAGCGGGTCACTGAAGGTGGCGGGAGAGTCCGCTGGGAAAGCGGGGTACACATGATCATAGGATCCAGGAAAAGCAGCAAGGTAAACGTGCTAGGCCCATTGCCCAGAACTACGCCATGACTAGTTCAGGCGGAAGGCACGAACCGCAGAAGGGAACATTTCCTAAGTGTGGGAAATGCGGTTACCACCATGGTGGCATGTGCAAAGAGGTGGTGTGCCACCGGTGTGGCAGGATTGGTCACTACGCACCAAGTTGTAGGACAAACCTGAACAACCTGAACCGACAACCGCAACCTATCCGTGCGCAACCATTTAGGACCTAATCAGCCCGACAACAAAACCCACAAGGAAATCAAGTGATGACCACCAGTCGTGCTTGCTTTGAATGCGGCAGCACAGATCACTTCAAGAGAAACTATCCGAAGCTGAACCAGGGAGGAAATGGGCGGCAAACCGCGGGTCAGGCATCGTCGTCCAATCCGGCGCGAGGCCGAGCATTCGTGATGGGGGCGAACGAAGCACGCCAGGACCCCAATGTAGTGACAGGTACATTCCTCGTCTCTGATCATTACGCTTCTGTATTATTTGATACGGGCGCCGATAGAAGTTTTGTCTCCGTTAGATTCCTGTCGATAGCAAACCTCCCAATTGGTGAAACCATAGAACCTTACACCGTAGAAGTCGCTAACGGTAAAACCATGATAGTTAATCAGATAGTTCGGAATTGCCCTTTTATTCTGAACGAACAATCCTTTCTGATTGACTTGTTACCGGTAGAATTGGGTAGTTTTGACGTGATAGTGGGAATGGATTGGTTAGCACGTAACAAGGTAGAAATAAACTGTGAAAAGAAAATCGTCAAGATCCGGGTGTCGGATGACGAAGAGGTATTAGTGCAGGGTGAGAAGTCGGGCAATATGATACCGTTTATATCCCACCTCAAGGTGTTAAAATATATACGCCAGGGATGCGTGGCGTATCTAGCGAGCTTGACGGCCACGGATCCTGAGGAAAAACGGGTGGACGATATCCCAGTGGTACGTGAATTTCCACAAGTTTTCCCAGAGGAACTTCCTGGATTACCGCCAACCCGACAGGTCGAATTCAGAATCGACTTATTACCTCAAGCTGGCCCTGTTGCTAAGGCACCCTACCGACTTGCACCATCAGAGATGCAAGAATTATTCAACCAATTGCAAGAATTGTTGGATAAAGGATTTATACGACCTAGTTATTCCCCGTGGGGTGCACCGGTACTATTCGTGAAAAAGAAGGACGGGAGCCTTAGAATGTGCATTGATTACAGGGAATTGAACATGTTGACAATCAAAAATAGGTATCCTCTCCCCCGAATTGATGACCTGTTCGACCAACTGCAAGGTGCGAGCTACTTCTCAAAAACAGATCTTAGATCGGGATACCATCAGGTTAGAATCCAGGAGGAGGATATCCCAAAAACCGCATTCCGGACTCGCTACGGCCATTACGAGTTCTTAGTTATGCCTTTCGGGCTAACAAATGCGCCAGCAGTATTCATTGATCTCATGAATCGAGTCTGTAAACCCTACCTCGATAAATTCGTCATCGTGTTTATTGACGATATTTTGATATACTCGAAGAGTAAAGAAGAGCACGAACAACACTTGAGATTAATTTTAGAGCTTCTAAATCAGGAGAAGTTGTATGCAAAATTCTCCAAGTGTAACTTTTGGTTACAAGAAGTGCAATTCCTTGGCCACGTTATAAACCATCAAGGAATTCACGTTGATCCAAGTAAGGTTGAAGCAGTTAAGAATTGGCAAGCGCCTAAATCGCCAAAGGAAATCCGCCAATTCTTAGGCTTAGCTGGATATTATCGTCGATTTATAGAAAACTTTTCCAGCATTGCCCAACCTTTAACCCTTTTGACCCAAAAAGATCGAAAGTATGAATGGGGTGAAGAGCAGGAAACGGCGTTTCAAACGCTAAAACAAAGATTGTGCCAAGCGCCGATCTTAAGTCTCCCCGACGGAGACGATGGTTTTGTCGTGTATTGTGACGCATCCCGGAGAGGGTTAGGATGCGTGTTGATGCAAAATAATAAGGTTATAGCCTATGCTTCTCGTCAGTTAAAAATACACGAGAAAAATTACACTACTCATGATTTAGAACTGGGAGCAGTTATCTTCGCACTTAAAATCTGGAGACATTACCTCTACGGTACAAAGTGCACCATCTTCACCGATCATAAAAGTTTGCAACACATATTCGATCAGAAAGAACTGAATATGAGACAACGAAGATGGGTCGAGTTGTTAAGCGACTATGACTGTGACATCCGTTATCACCCCGCCAAGGCTAACGTCGTAGCCGATGCCCTGAGTAGGAAGGATCGGGTTAAGCCATTGCGAGTGCGAGCACTAGAAATGATAGTCCAGTCGAACCTTTCGGACCAAGTTCGAGTCGCTCAACGCGAGGCGTTGAAAGAGGAACAACTGGTAAAAGAAGGACTTTACGGTAACGAGAAGAATTTCGAACAGCGCGTGGACGAAATTCTCTATTTCAAAAATCGGATTTGGATCCCGACCCTCCATGACCTTCGTGAACTAATCATGGACGAAGCGCATAAATCAAAATATTCCATACATCCGGGATCGGATAAGATGTACAAGGATGTGAAGGAGTTCTACTGGTGGCCGGGTATGAAAAAGGATATAGCCACATACGTCGTCAAGTGTACGACGTGTGCGAGGGTTAAGGCGGAGCACCAGAAACCTTCGGGAATGTTACAACAACCGGAAATTCCTGAATGGAAGTGGGAGCAGATCACGATGGATTTTGTGACACATCTCCCCAAGACGTCCCGAGGACATGATGCAATTTGGGTAGTCGTGGATCGATTAACCAAATCGGCACATTTTATTCCGATTAGAAATAATTATAACACAGAGAGACTTGCGCAGATTTATATAAATGAAATTGTGTCTCGTCATGGTATACCCATCTCGATCATCTCCGATCGGGATAGCCATTTCACCTCCAAACTTTGGCAAGCTGTGCAAGAAGCGCTGGGAACGCGTATTGATCTAAGCACAGCTTACCACCCTCAAACCGATGGTCAGTCTGAAAGGACCATCCAAACCCTGGAGGATTTGCTTCATGCATGCGTACTGGATTTTAAGGGAAATTGGGATCAACATCTCCCACTCGTTGAATTTTCCTATAATAACAGTTACCATAGCAGTATAAAGGCAGCACCTTACGAAGCATTGTATGGACGGAAGTGCCGATCACCACTCTGCTGGACTGAGGTGGGCGACACACAGGTTATTAGATCAGATCTGGTCCAGGAAACGACCAGCAAAATTCTTGAAATTAAGAACAATCTAAAGGCCGCACGGGATCGGCAGAAGAGTTATGCCGATACCCGTAGAAAACCGCTATCATTTGAGAAAGGTGATAAAGTGTATTTGAAAGTATCACCTTGGAAAGGAGTAGTCAGATTTGGAAAGGCGGGGAAGTTAGCCCCTAGATACATTGGACCATTCGACATTACTGCAAAAATCGGTCCTGTAGCATACCGATTAGAACTGCCTGATGAACTGAGTGCAGTTCACAACGTGTTTCACGTGTCGAACTTGAAAAGGTGTCTGTCGGATGAGACATCGGTGTTACCTTTAGAGTGTGTCCAAATAAATGATAAGCTCAACATCATAGAGGAGCCCATAGAAATAGTAGACGGGAAAATCAAACAACTTAGACACAATAAGATCTCGTTGGTCAAAGTTAGATGGAACTCGCAACGAGGCCCAGAATATACATGGGAACGAAAGGACGAATTTCGGAAGAAATACCCCCACCTATTTCCTCAAAAGGATGTAGTTGACGCGTAAAATTTCGAGGACGAAATTTTTATAACGGGGGGAGAATGTAACGATTCCGGCAAATTCAGGTATACCCTAGCCGGAATATACTATTTACGTGTTATTTAATACCGAACATATGAATTATAATGTGTTTATATGAGTATATAAGATTCACAGTACGAATTATACTCGAATGTACAGCTAGTCATATTGAAATTACGATTAATCGATGAACGGTTATTGAAACCCGAACGAATCGGGGATTACGTTATAGACGAAATATATAATGTTTAGTGATGTGTACGAAGTATTAAGGCTTCGGGATAAGTGAATTATAGCACAGAAAAAGGATTTCGATTTATTAGTACATCGGTACGTTAAACGAAACCTTTAACATCAAACCAAGCAAGAGACGATCGATCAAGCCGAAAAAGATGCACAATGACCGACAATATGATGTGTTGAGTCAATAAATGTCACGGTTTAAGTTTTTAAAGATTTTAAATCAGTTTTATATAACTTTTATTTTTAAGACGAAAAACGACGGTTTTAGCCTCGTTTTAAGCCGAATTAAGTGTTTAACCGAGAAACGAACTGAACCAGATTATCCACAACGTTATCCGGATTACACAATCCAAATGTGTGGCCATGGTTGGAGATGTGGGCCCCCTCCCACACCATACATGGACCGATCGGTCCATGTGGTGCACACACACATCACATTTTCTTTTTTCTAAACTCCCAACACCAAAATCCTCTCAACACTCTTCAACCTTCATCCAAACCCTTGATTTTTAACAAGAATCATAAGGTAAAAACATGGTTTTAATGGTTGATTCATAGTTTTGATTACATGATCTTAAGTTGTTTGCAAGAGAATGAAGTTTCAAGTGAAAAATGGGTGAAAACCCGAGATGAAACCGATTCTTGCGTGATCAAGTGATGTATACAAGGGATCTTGGTCCAAGAAAGGATTTAAAAGAGTCAAAAACGAATTTTTACGGTTAAAATATTTGTTTTGGTGTCTTAACCGAAACCATGAAAGAAATGGCTTGATTGTGGGTATAACTTGCTTGGTGTGGTGTTGTTGTGTTTGTAGGTGTTGTATCTAGTTGCTAGCAAAGGCTAGAAAGCAAGATCTTTGCGATCTAAAGCTAGAAACACAAGGTAGTTCGGTTTTTCGTATGATTTGTAAGATTTGGACAGATTGTGGTAGACTTAGAGTTGAGTCATGAAATTTCACAGAGATGATCTACACATGAAAATATGAGATCTGTGAAATTTTGGTAATTTTTGGATAAAGGATGAATATTTGGTGAATTTAATGCTCGGTTTTGGCTAAAAATGGTGAAAAATAGCTAATCATCATGGAAAATTCTGGAAAAATTTAGATAAGCTTTTTATAACATATAAAAGTCACACACAAAATTTCAGGTCCATTGGAGAAGTCAAAGTAGGCTTTTCGGTAAAACGAGTTCTAGGGTTTTCTAGCTCGGTTTTGGTGAAAATGGCATGAAAAATGAGTTTTTGGTTCTGTAAAAATTACTGGGAACTATGTGGATGGCAGTAGTCATCCCAGAAAAATTTGGATTTTTCTATGGTCGTTTGGTATTTTCGACATATTTGGTGTTTAAATGACGTTTAAAAATAGATAAATAAATGGTAAATATAAAAATTAATTCTGGAAATATTTTTATAAAATTCCTTACTGTCAAAAACTGATTTGTACAAAATTTCAAGATCCGAGACTCAACGGATAATTATTTGTGCTAAATAGAACATAAAAACAAACTTTTAAAGCTTAAAACGCGTAAACCGGCAAAGTTCACCTAAGCGAACTGACTGGTGTATAAAAACCTTAAAAATGGACTATTTTCATGAAACTAAATTAGTTAAGTAAAAATAAATCATCCGAAAATAATTCGGATGATTTGGGTAATTTTACCCGATTTAGTCGTTTCCGGTATATTAAAGGCGGAAACGGGCCCCGCGGCCGAACGGGGTGTCTAAACCGAGCTCTAATTTCACCACTTTAATTAAAATATCAATAATAACTATTTTCGGGTCGTATGTGGCCAAACTCATTTTTGAAAACATAAAGACGAATAACCGTGCTAGGCACGCAAAACGAGAAAACAAACTAATGATAGTTTTGACTAAAGAACTCTAAGTAATATCGCAATCTAAGTCCTGAGAAGTGTTTCGGGGTTAACATTGTCCCCGGATCGTGTACCGTACTGGGTCAACAGTGTCCCCATGTCACACCCCGACTAGGTAGTTGCGGAAGCGTAATACGGGAATGTAACAGATGACACTGGTATCAACAACATTGTTTATAAAGAGATTCAAAAACTAATTTACATCATATTACATAAGTTGGTACTAAGTTTACATACTAGATGAGAATCACATAACCGGTTTACGAGCTTTTATTTAATATTATGTATCTGCGTCTATTCACAGCTATTCAACTGTTCTCCTAACACCAAGCATGTAAGCAAATCATTCCACTTTTGCTTTACCTGAAAAGCATGTTAAAACGGGTCAACTACGTCTAGTTGGTGAGTTTCAAGTTTCACGAGTATCAATGAAATCAGTACACGAGTTCGTAAAGTTTACAGTGTGTATGTATATATGTCTGTGTATGATGTATTATACTAAGCCACAAGTGAAACCGAAACGAGCTAAAACACATGGCCTCCACTGCCCATGCACTCCCGTTGGCATTTAACAGCCACTTTGCCCCATGTATGTACTATGTCTAACACCACATAGCAGTATGTAAAAATATAATGACAATGTGCAACTGGGTTTACATATGTTCCGGCATACCCCTCCGGCTCTGTCAGTTGGGTTTGTCAAACCGATAGTACTATCCACACGTCACCGGCACGAAGTTAATCACTTGTGTTTGTGGGGACTTGTCAAGTGTTAGTACTTAGATAATCCACATCATCACACGTTTTCAAGTATATCAGTTTATGTAAACATGCTTTTCACCCCAAAAGTTCGTAAAACAGTTTAGAAAGTGGGGGTCGTGAAACTCACCTTATCGTAGTTCGCACAGAAATCACGTATCAATAAGTCAGATGCCTCGTTTATAGCCTGATTCCTATAAACGGTATTGTATCGTTATTACTAGTACAGTGTTCAAGCTAAGTCGGGCTGTATAGATAATCTGGGTATAGCTGTTAGGCCCAGAACATGACCATAGTCTTAGATTGTGACGTTGTATACTATGAAATGTTTAAAACTGGATTTGGCTCAGTTTCACCGTTTCCCGAGCCTAGCTCAGTTGATCGTTTATACGTTTCGGGATTAGGTAAGATCATATAAAACTTAAGTAAATATATTGATTGATAAAATGATTTGATTTATGAAAGAATTTTAAGGTTTCGGTGTCTGGTTTGATCGCAGGGTTCGTTTCCGTTTCCACACGGGTTTGATTATACAAAACGCGCACAATCCACCCGATTTGTCCGGAATTCTCGTAAAAAGTTCGTTTTTATCAATATCATTCAAAAATATGATATTTGACCACTTTTGACATTTTGACATACCAGTCAGTCCGTTAAACACAAAACTGCCGGTTTCGTTAAAACAATTATAATTTAAATCTTTGATTAATCATAACTAAATATGTACTTATATATAAATTATGTAAATTTTTGTAAAAATACATTAAGACATGGAGAATTTTATAAAAATAATTTCAGAAAGTTTATGATTAATTATTTATTTATAAAAATTCATTTAATAGGTTATAATCGTGTAATAAATGGCCCGTTTATATCAAACGACCTCCGAAAAATCCAATAAATTTTACAAATGGCCTCAATGTTATTACATAGCCGCTGCAAAATTTCCAGAACCTAACTCTTTTGACAAAATGCCTTTTTGTGCATTTTTCGGCTGTTAAAATTCGGTTAAGTCATGATTGCACAAACCATACTTAGACATTTCCAATGATTCCCAAACTTTACCAGTGATCTTACCATCACATATTAAACTCCAAAACCAAGTTTCATAAATTTTCAATATGTTTAGCTATTTTTCCCAAATAAACGCTCATAAACGGAAATAAATTCACCAAATATTCTCCGTTTATCAAAAAATTACCAAATTTGAACAGGGACTCATTTATATGATCCCTAATGTCCCTGCAAGTTTTCACAAGCTAACAACAAGCACGTCACTACCTAATACTAAACAGCCCCTAAACGAGTATTACGGGTTTACCTTGTCGGTTTTCGATGAATTTTGCTAGCTTAAACGACTTTCCGGGTCTCGGGTTGCAAACTCAGTATATCTAGATATCATATAACATCAAACCAAGCATAAATCATCCATGTAACAGCCTTGATAATTAGGGTTTCGGTTTTGGGTTCAAACCGAACTTTCTAACCGTAAAAACGTTGTATTCATGTTCTAATCCGCGTTTTTTACCAAAAAAGTATATGTTCCTGGTTTGTAAACATGTTTAACATCAAAACATGGTTTTACTTGATTTTTAGGGTTTTTGGATGGTTAAACATGTTTAAAACTAACTAAAACATGTTTATAAGATTATAACTTAGTTAAAAGATGGTTAAAAGCTCATGGAAATGAAACTTACTTGTGGGTTTTGGGCAAGGGTTTGGAAGAACAGCTGAAGGGAGGTCTGGTCTTTAAGTTTATTACATAAAATGAGGTAGCTTATTGAAGAAGCTTGCAAATAAATATCTTGGTGGGATAGAGTGCTTGGCGGCCGCAAGTGTCTAGGGGCCCATTGGGCCTCTTTTTGGCCCAATGGTGCCTTGGTTTCCGTGCCACACGTAAAAGTCGGTCCAAAATTTAGTTCGGGTTCGGTTTTTCGCAAGAAAATTAATTCGGGTGTGAGAAATAGCGCAAAAACGAGTGTTTTTCAGCTTATTTTTGTAAAATAAGAAAAACGTACTGACTCGTTGTAAAATTCCAAAATATTTTCCGGATTGCTTAGAACATGTCATATAAGTGTTTTATAAATCTTTTTCGGCTTAACGGATGCTACAATGCTTGTTTTGATATTAACGATTGCGTTTAAGCTTATAGCGTATCAATAAACGAAACCTTTTTCGTTTAAAGAGTTTTAAACGTACTGGGGCCTAAATATCAATATGTTAGCCTCTATAACATATATATAACTCGTATATGACCCCTCAGTATCTATACGGGTCATAGTTAGTATCGGTCGGTTACTCGTTTAAGCACTACGAATTAACCGATTTATCGTTTACTTGTTACGTAATGAATATAGTGTACCTCGTTTTATCATGAATGTCACATTCTCCCCCCGTTAAGAAATTTCGTCCCCGAAATTTAATGTGTCATCGGTTTTCTAGGGAACAGGTGTGGGTATTTCTTTCGGAATTCGTCCTTTCGTTCCCAAGTATATTCGGGTCCTTGTTTTGAATTCCACCGAACTTTTACCAATGAAATTTTGTTATGTCGTAACTGTTTGGTTTTCCCGTCTACAATTTCTACCGGTTCCTCTACGAAGTTGAGCTTTTCGTTGATCTGAACATCTTCCAGTGGTACTATTGTCGTTTCATCAGTCAAACACTTTTTCAGATTCGATACATGAAACACGTCGTGAATAGTGCTCAGTTCTAAGGGTAGTTTTAATCGGTAAGCTACGAGACCAATTTTTGCGACAATCTCAAAAGGTCCGATGTATCTCGGGGCTAGTTTACCAGTCTTTCCAAATCTTATAACACCCTTCCATGGCGATACTTTTAAAAATACCTTATCACCTATTTCAAAAGATAACGGTTTTCTGCGAACATCGGCATAACTCTTTTGTCGGTCACGGGCTGCTTTCAATTTTTGTTTAACCTGGTGAATCTTATCGGTGGTTTCCTGAATTAAATCGGATCTTGAAATTTGAGTATCACCCACTTCTGTCCAACATAGTGGTGATCTACATTTTCGCCCTTAAAGAGCTTCATAAGGTGCTGCTTGTATACTACTGTGATAACTGTTATTGTAAGAGAATTCAATGAGCGGGAGGTGTTGATCCCAATTCCCTTTGAAGTCCAGTACACAAGCACGAAGTAAATCTTCTAAGGTTTGGATGGTTCGTTCGAATTGACCATCAGTTTGGGGATGGTAAGCCGTACTTAGGTCGATTCGGGTTCCCAAGGCTTCCTGTACTGCTTGCCAGAAATGTGAAGTAAAGTGACTGTCTCGATCGGAAATAATCGAAAGAGGTACTCCGTGTCGAGATACTATTTCATCAATGTAAATTTGAGCGAGTTTTTCGGTAGTGTAGTTGTTACGGATGGGAATAAAGTGTGCGGATTTGGTTAACCGGTCTACAATTACCCAAATTGCGTTGTGTCCTCGAGAAGTTTTAGGAAGGTGTTTCACAAAGTCCATGGTAATTTGTTCCCATTTCCATTGTGGGATTTCGGGTTGTTGTAACATTCCCGAAGGTTTTTTGATATTCCGCCTTTACCCTTGCACATGTTGCACATTTACTTACATACACGGCTATATCCTTTTTCATACCAGGCCACCAGTAAAATTCTTTAACATCCTTATACATCTTATCAGTACCTGGATGAATAGAATATTTGGATTTGTGTGCTTCATCAAGTATCAACTTTCGGAGTTTATGAAGTGTTGGAATCCAGACCCGGTTTTTGTAATAGTATACTTCATCAATTTTCTTCTCAAAATTTCTTTCATTTCCATGTAGTTCTTCTTTTTCTAGCTGATCTGCCTTCAAGGCCTCATCTTGTGCAACGCGAACTTGTTCGGTTAGGCTACTTTGAACAATCATTCCGAGTGCTCGTACCCTTAATGGTCTGATTCTGTCTTTTCGGCTTAAAGCATCGGCTACTACGTTGGCCTTACACGGATGGTATTTAATCTCACAGTCATAATCATTTAACAGTTCTACCCATCTCCTTTGTCTCATGTTTAGCTCTTTCTGATCGAATATGTGTTGTAGGCTGTTAGGACCGATCGGGAGACGGTTTCCCAACGATTCTCGGGGGCAACGTGTTAGAGTGCGGAATCCTACTAACACGGCGACTCGGTGGTAATCAACGACACAAACGGTAGCAATTCCTAGGATGATATGACGACCAGGTGCGGAGGAAAGGACCGAAGGGGTTGACGGGCAGAGAGGATTTCCGGGGAACAGGTCGGCTGTGTATGTGTGTTATCTGTGCTCTCTCTTCTGAAAATCCCTAAGTAACGTTTATATATCGAAGACTCATTCGATCGGATGAGTCTCTCATTCGATCGAGTGAAGCTTTGTTCGATCGAACCAGTTTTCGTTTGACATTTACAATACGTTAACTAGGTTTCACTATCTTTAGTCTCACGCCGACCTACCCTGATAGAACTGGGGACATATATATGACATTTCATGTCCTAACAAACTCCCCCTTGGAGCCAGTTCTATTTATGTTTTAACCAATCGAGATTTCTTGCTCGACTGCAACTCCCCCTTGGAGTTATCTCTCCCTCTCTGTTCTCAAAGCTAGTGGTGCCCTCATTGCATCCACCAAACTCCTGTCTTCATGGAGTTATCTCACGATCCAATGGTGCAGTCCGTCAGACTTACCATAGGTTCCACATATCATGAGATGCTGTCAAATGGAATATAAGATTAACATTTAAGCACAGTTGTAGTAGATTATCAAACATGAAAGTAAAGCATAATCTAGCACAATATTCCAAAGTATATTAAAATCACTCCAAAAACAATTACAACCAGAAGATAAAACTTTGAATTACAAAGAAACCAAATAAACAAAACATATAACAATTAATCACTGGTTCCCTGTGTATATTTCTTCTGTTGTTCCTTCCAGTTAGATCCTGCATGTATGTCATAGGCAAAACAGATCCTAATGACATTTCTGTACTTTAGCGCTTGCTCCATGTCGTCGGGGGCATAAAGAATTTCTGTCTTGTATAGAGTAAAAACATCCTCCCTTGACAAGTTGGTGAGCCACATAGGATCAAAAATGCGGATTGTGCTCCAATTACCATTGTCGTTGAGCACTATAACTGCTTCATGTAGTCTTCCGTCGTAGTACCAATGCCTGAACGATTTGTAGAAGTCCTGCTTCATCTTTCGTAGCGGAATCTTCTTCATTGTAAGTGGTGGCATGTACTTCAAAATGACTTTCGGCCTGTTGGTGATCGGATCGATCTCCTTTTTACTTGTATAACGCTTTGGCCTTTGCGGTGTAATCAATCTCCATTTTGAGTTGTATTCCTTTCGTAATACACTCTGATAGTACGATGCGAATGGAGATGAGCTTGCGTATAGCATGTCCAGGTAATTAAGACGATTAAGATCGTAAGTTGGAAGAGTCTTCAAGTCTGTGATTCGTTGATAGTACTCAACCCCCTTTTCCCTTTTGACAGCTACGCAGTTCAGGTCTTTCAGACACGCCCAAGCTAGGATTTCTCCAGAGGTTCTCCGACCCTTAGTATCATATGACTTTGTGTGAGGAATGGTCGGTTTCGCTTGGCGTTTAGACCTGATCTTTTCAAGAATAGCATTGAACGCTTTCTTGCATTCTTCTGTTTTGTCTTTAAATTCGGCTTGATCGGCTTCAGACGGCTGTTTCATAGCATTTGACCTTTCGTCAGCCTTCTTCTGCACTTCCTCCTCGTTTACGTTTTGAAAGAAGCTTGATGAGTTGGGAATATCGTCAGTTTGCGACGTGTAGTATTCAGGATATTCTTCCCTTGTCAAGTCTTCTATTTCGACATCTTCGAAGTGAGGAGGATCGACTTGTGTCGGATCAGCGGCCGTCGGTGATGGTGAGTCGGTTGAAGCAGCTGCAGCAGATGTGGATTCTGTTGAAGGCAAGGCCAGAACTTTGCCTGTTTCTTCGTTTGAAAACTCGAACATTTGCTCTAGCTCTTCTTCCGTGAAGTTGTGCGAAATCTCACCTTCTTCCAAGTCTCCACTTGAGAAGATTTGCTGTTCATCTGGGTTGTCCAAGAGATACGTGAAAAACTCCGCTGCTGTTTTTGACTGCAGCGGTTGGACATTTGATGTATCAGCATCACCTGCTTGATTAATAATCACAACACAGTAAAAAAAAAAAAAAAAAAAAATTTTTTTTTTTTAAATAAACATATGTAATATCATAAACGTTAAGTACAAAACAATTACATATGAAAATGGAATATAAATAAGGATTACAAGATTTAAACATTAACATCCTCACTACATTCACTCAAAAATCACTCAGTTACCTTCACCTTCATCATCATCTGAGTTCAGCTCGTCGGTGTCCACATCAACATTAGCTGGACCTTCCAGACGAAGAACGTCTCCTTTAAGCTCAGTCACCTTAGCTTCAAGGTTTCTGTTTGACTCCACAAGGCTTTTATTGGACTCTACCAGGCTTTGATTTGACTCTTTGAGCTCTGTGATAGCAGATCCCTGTTCAGCAACAGTAGCAGTGAGCTGAGTGTTCTCAATCTTCAACCTGTCGTTGTCAGCTTGAAGTTGAGCCATTTGTTCATCTCTGATTCTGTTATGCTCTTCCTGCTGTGTCCTGAACATGAACATCTGCATCATCGCCTTGTGCAGGTCGGCAATTTCAGAAGCGACCTTGGGAGGGAGGGAGATCTCCTGTTGAGGTTGAGGAGGAGGTGGCGGTGCGGACTGAGGTGTTGGAGGAGGAGCTTGTTGTGCTGGAGGAGCAGTAGAAGAGGTCCCAACTGATGGTAACATTGCGGGACGAGGTTGGCTGGGAAATAAATTCCTGTACTTTCGAGTAACCTTCCTCTTTTGTCTCTTCGCCGGCCTTTCTTCACCTGTCGGTTGATCAGCAGGCTGCTCCTCAAACACTACTTCTTCACCGGTTTCCAAATCTTCAACATTTAAGTAGGTATCAGCTTCCTTCTCTGCATCAGTCCTGGTGTCCTCAGGGACTACTTCCTCTTCAGTGTCTGATTCATCACTGGTTTTCTGATACGGAAGGTCCTCGACATCTGAGTCACTTGAGGTGTTCCTCCACTTCCTCTTTGGTGGAGCCTGATAAAACGGATTCGCCACATGCCCAAAACAACGTTTGTGTGGGGGCCTTGTTGGACGATCCTTGTACGACTTGAGACGGTTCAAAGTCTCATTCTTCATGTGGTCTAGCTTTACCACATCTCCGTCATTCTCTTTCAACAGCCCCGGTGCCTGGTCATCAACTATCATCTGCACAAACCTCGGGTACCGTAGAAACTTCTCACCCGCCCCTTGTTTTATGGTGATGTTTTCCACCATGTGACTGAATGTCATTTGAGAGAAATTGAAGGGGCGGTTCATCACGAGTGCTGCCACGGTGAATTGCATGCTCTCCCTTATCTTATCAAAACTTGTACGTTGAGGACCCAGACAGTGCATCACCACGTGCGCCAGATATTTGAATTCTGGGCACAAATTTGCTTTGAGAAGCAGACCGGCATTGAGATCGCCGTCATACTTCATGCGTGCGAAACATCCTCTCGTTGCTGCAGGATGTAATGTGGTCGGGTCAGAGTCTGTATCTGCAAACCCGCAGACATCTCTAAGAATCTGGGCAGAAACAACAATTTGATGCCCTCGGACTGTGGAGCGTATCACCGACGGCTCGACGGACTTGTCGTGCGTGGCGTTTCTCCAAAACTCCTGTTGAACCGACATTATCGGCTCAACGATCCTTGAGATAGGAATGAAGATCCTTGACCTCTTTAAAAACTTAATCATCTGCGCAAAGTCCTTGCCGTGACTTGATTTTTCATCTAAAAATGCCACAATGTTGTGTTTGATCGACGTTTTGTACGGAGCAATAACCTGTGCAGCTTCAGCCATTGAATCTGTATACATAGACATGTTAAAACAGACAGATATCTAAAAGACTGAATTTGTTAAAAAAAAAAATTTTTTTTTTTTTTTTTTTTTTTTTTTTTTTTTTTTTTTTAACTTCTGGACTGGTTCGATCGAATTATAAAGGATTCGATCGAATGAACTAATCATCCGATCGAGTGAGACATATATTCGATCGATTTAGACTGGTTCGATCGAATGGACTCATTCGATTCCTTCAACCAGAACCCAGATTTCAACGAGACCCGAATCGGTTTTTCGACCGATTAACCACAATCAACATGTGCGAAACATTGAAAGATGTTGTTTACATGTTTTCCAATGACCCTCATGACCCGAAAACTAAAAAAAACTCAGTTTTATTGTCGGGACCGTTTCCGACACCAAAAACGGCCCGAAAACCTATCGAAACGCGGACGAAAATCAATAAAACTTACATTTTTGAAATCTACGCGAAAAAGTGAATAAACTGGTCGGATCAAAAAGAGGTTTTAGCACGATCGATTTTGAGAGGGAAATTTCAAATTCTTTTCGGATGAAAATGTCCGATCGAATGACTTCTGCTATTTATACAGATTTTTGACTCATCCGATCGAATAAACTTGTTCGCTTGACTCATCCGATCGAATGAGACACACTATTCGATCGGATGGATTTCTTCCCTCAAACTGATTTTTCACAATAACTTATCCGATCGATTTGGCACATTCGATTGACTGACTCGATCGAATGGCTACATGTTCGATCGAATGAGGAAAAGTTTTAGAAAAATTTGACTTTTAAACTTCTTATTCCCCGTCATCGATCACGGTGCTTTTGAACCTGCAAGAAAACTTAAACTTTTGACATTTGGTTAGTTAGCATAGAAATTTTCCGATTTTGTGAGCTCAGTTCCTGTAGAACATAAAGATCATAAAACGTTAGTAAACACACAGAAAATATCAGGTCCAACCAACTTCGGTTTTATTGCAACTTCTTCCTTCTCTCATTACACACTTGGTTGCGCAGATAAACGTTTAGCAACCTGCATGAGTTTTTCTTTCATTCCTACACACTGAATAAACATTTAGTAGGAACAGACAGGGATCAGACTACCTGTCACAATGATTTCTCATCGACTTTCAAACATTAAGAATAAAATAAAATAACCAAAAATAAAATCTTAATTATTTATTTACAGGGAGGGACAGGGATCAGACTACCTGTCACAATGATTTCTCATCGACATTAAAGCAGAATAAAATTAAAGAAAAATTAATTCAGAATAAAAATGTTTTTGAATTTTTGTCTTGTTTCTTTTTATAATATTCAAACTGAAATAAACATCTGTACAAAAAAAAATTTAAAACACATTATTTTTGGTTGAGAAGGATCTATAATAAGAAATCATACAGACGTATATGACTATCTACTGAGACTTTTTTTTTTTTTTTTTTTTTTTTTTTTTTTTTTTTTTTTTTTTTTTATTTTAATATACGAAGTTGAACAAGACATAATGAATATTCTTTTTGTGAGAAAGATCCGAACAGGAATCATACTAATTAAGTGACTGTCACATAGATCCGTGTTGAGCTGTATTATGACATAAAGAAACAGGTTATGAGCATGAAAATAACTTAAAATGGTTTTCATCGTTTCTGTGATACGAGTTAGGTTCAATTATGTCTCAAAATTTAAGTGAATAACAACTCAGAGATTATGATGCCTCCTATCTATTCTCAAAGCGTATTTGGCTTTCCCCAAGTCACCCCGAATTGACTTTGACCCATAGTGTCTGATTAAGGTTGTAAGTGTCTTCATCTGCTTCCCGTTTTCTTTCTTACTCCATGATTGAGAAGTCTTGACATTGTTAACTCTAGAATGTTTCAATAACTCATAAAGAATAATTTTTTTTTTTTTTTTTTTTTTTTTTTTTTTTTTTTTTTTGAATGTTACATAGACTTCAGAGTAGTAAAACAATTGCAAGTCCCGAATCTGGATCACTGCAGTTTCTTCATGCACTATCTTTACGGGAATCAGAACACTTATGGGCTCGTGTATGACTGGGTAATCGCTTTTCTGCCTATCATTCGGAAAGATATATATGAAGACAAACAAAACTCTTAAGGAGTTTCCACGTAAAATCGAGTAGATTTAGTTTGTATCACATCTACTTTTACGCACCATAAAAAGCTACCATGACACACAATGACTGTTCTAAAGCCTTTTAAGCCTAATAACTTCACTAGTTAAGCACACAGAATCAGTATATCTATCATTTTCCAAGGTTGGATCAATTTCTCATTTTCTGAATATAAATGAATGTCTTTTAAAAAAACGTTTAAATTATTTCGCCCCGATCAAGTCAAAGTCTTCAGGTAAACGGCTATCCTGAAGATCCAATGGATCAACTGGACCGACCACATACGAGTATGTGTCCTTCTAACTAAGTATAACCGACTATTTTTCAGCGAAAGAATAAAAACCATCAAAACCCGCCCCTATCACTTTCAGTCATCTGGTTAATGGCTATCCTCATAATCTACTAGTAGAAATAAGGACCAAAACACATCCGAAAATGTGTCCATCAAACTGAGGTAACCGACATAATTTTAAGCGATAGTGATGTATAAAAATTTAATATAAGAAAAATGAAAATAAGCTGTACAGAAATAGCAAATCTTTTTGATGTCTCAGTATGATAGCGTCTGTGTACTATCACCTTTCTTGTAACAAGATCAACTTCTCAAAATTTTGAAAAATTTTTTAATGTTTTTGGGTTTTTGTATTTTATATTGTTTTTGGTTTTTCTTGAACCTTTTCTCCCCCTAGAATTTATAAAAAACAAAATCTTTTTGGATTTTTTTTTTTTTTTTTAAATTTTTAAGAAAAGAAAAATGAAAACAATTTAAATGATATCTTCAGGAACATCATCTGATATACGTTTAACGCCATTGATCTCTAGTAAATATAAAAACCGTGGTTTATCAAATGCTTTAGTGAAGAGATCAGCGCGTTGTTCCTGAGTGGGGATTTTTATCACATCGATTAACTTCTTTTCGTAGCAGTCACGAAGGAAGTGATATCGAATTTCGATGTGCTTCGTTTTGCTAAAATGAACCGGATTTTTGGTAATTGAAATTGCAGCAGAATTATCAATATATATGGGAGTAGTAGAGCATTCAATACCGTAGTCACGCATTTGTTGCTGAATCCAAATAACTTGAGAACAGCAACTGGCAGCCGCAATATATTCCGCCTCAGCTGTTGAAGTGGAGACTGACGTCTGCTTTTTGCATTGCCACGTTACTAAACGACTTCCAAAGAACTGACATCCTGCTGTTGTTGATTTGTAATCGAGTTTACAACCGCCATAATCCGAGTCACTATACGCATGAAGATCAAAGTTGTCATCATAAGGATACCAAAGACCCCAATCTGGAGTACCCTTCAGATAACGCAAAATTCTTTTGACTGCAATCAGATGGGAGACCTTCGGCTTTGACTGGTAACGTGCACAGAGACACGTAGCAAACATTATGTCTGGCCGAGAAGCAGTCAGGTACATTAGAGATCCGATGATCCCTCTATAGTGAGTTGGATTGATCAATTCACCCTTCTCGTCAGGATTAATCCCGTGATTAACCTCTAAAGGAGTTCTCTGTGAAGAAGAACTCAACATCTCAAACCGTTTCAAGATGTCATTGACGTATTTTGTCTGGTGAATGAAGATACCGGAATCTTTTTGATCAACTTGAAGTCCTAAGAAGAACTTCATCTCACCCATGGAGCTCATTTCAAATTTTTCTTTCATCACTTGTTCGAACTCCTTACAAAGTGTTTTATTCGTGGACCCGAAGATGATGTCGTCCACGTACACTTGTACCATAATTAGATCTCCTTCTTTTTCTTTTGTGAATAGCGTGCAGTCAATGGTTCCCCTTCTAAACCCGTTGTTCAGAAGGTGTTTGGATAGTTCTTTATACCAAGCTCTCGGGGCTTGGTGAAGACCGTACAAAGCCTTGTTGAGCAGATAGGCTTTGTCCTTGTGATATGGGTCTTCAAAACCTGGAGGTTGTGCCACATATACGGTCTCTTCGATGTGACCGTACAAAAAGGCACTCTTGACGTCCATCTGATATACTTTGAATTTCTTGAAAGATGCATACGCCAAGAACATCCGGATTGCCTCCAAACGAGCAACCGGAGCATATACCTCATTGTAGTCTAGGCCTTCGATTTGCCTAAACCCTTGGACCACCAGCCGGGCTTTGTTGCGAACAATCACTCCACGATCGTCACGTTTACATTTTAGTACCCACTTAGTGCCAATTTTCTTCTGACCTTTGGGGAGATCCACCAGCTTCCACACACCAAGTCTTTTAAACTGCAATAATTCCTCTTGCATGGCTGTGACCCAGTTGGGATCTTTCAGCGCATCGGTGGTGCTGTGTGGTTCTTCTTGTGCTAAGAAGCATTCATGGGCATTAAGAGCAACTAATCCTGACTCCATCATTTCTGTGTAGAGACCAAAATTCAGCTGTCGACGAGTTTTGACACCCTGTTGAATGTCCCCTATAATGTTGTCTTGTGGATGATCACGTTCAGTCCTAACAACCGGATTGTCAGGAACGACAACATTTTGTTCCAAGTTAGTTAAGTTCGGCTCAGGAACTGGAGCGGTTTGTTCCATGTTGTTTGTGTTCAGCTCAGGAACTGGAGCGATTTGTTCCATGTTGTTTGTGTTCAGCTCAGGAACTGGAGCGATTTGTGGTGCTGCCTCTGAAGTAGACGTTAGAGGCGGATCTGTGATAGACACATCTTGATTTGACGAGGACGGTTGTGAAATAACATGTGTCGGTGCCGGTCGTACAAAGTCTGTTGGTGTTTCATCTTCAGATTCGGAATCAGATGACTCAAGAACTTGTTCTGTTGACTCTGTGGAAGAAGACGTTGACGGACCAGGATGAGATGAGCGTTGCTGTGATTCATCAGGAGGTGCATTTTGCGCCTCATACATCATTTGAATAGCAACATCATTCAGATTGAATGACTTGACCCATTTGTCAAAGTCAAACAACCAGTCTTCACCTGTCCCTTTGGCTGGTTCTGTGTAGCGTTGAACATCGACGTGGTACCATTCTTCAACCAATTTTGTTGATCGGTTGTAGACCCTTTTGAGAGGAACGCTATAACCCAGAAAGTAACCCTTAATAATCTTCTCCTCGAACTTGTTATCAACTTGCCTTTTGAGTAACGTGCAGAGAGCCCCAAATGGTTCCAGGTGCTCTAAGTTAGGCCTTCGACGTTGAAGAAGCTCGAAACTAGTCTTGCCGTGGCGCTTGACAATGCCAACCCGATTCAGTGTGAAACAGGCGTTGGCAATTGCCTCATTCCAAAACGTGACTGGCAACACTGAGTCAGCTAACATGGTTCTTGCTGTCTCGATTAACGTACGGTTTTTCCTTTCAGCAACCCCGTTCATTTGTGGAACATACGGAGCACTGAATTCTTGAACGATGCCTTTTTCTTTGCAGTAAGTATCAACGTTTGCGTTCTTAAACTCTGTACCGTTATCTGACCGAATTCTTCGAACCTTCAGCTTGTATTGCGACTCAAGAGTCGTGACTAGCAGACTAATACACCCAAAAGTTTCAGACTTCGCTTTTAGGAAAAACACCCATGAGAATCTTGAATATTCATCAGTGACCACTAGACAGTATGAGTGCCCAGCAATACTTTTGACGCTGATTGGGCCAAAAAGATCCATATGTAGAAGTTCCAACGGCATATCAATGGAGTGGAAACTCTTAGACTTGTGGGACCTTTTTCGTTGTTTTCCGGCTTTACACTGAACGCATGAATCAGGGAGATGAAAACTTCTTAGATTGACTCCCTCAACCATTCTATTGTGCACCAGCTTGTTCATGTTCCTGACGTTTATGTGTCCCATCCGTTTATGCCAAATGACAGTATCACGTTCGGATGCCTTGGACACAAAACATGTTGCAGTTGGAGATGATGACCCTGCCTTAGCCATATCCAGAATGTAGAGATCACTCTGGCGTGCGGCTGACATTAGAACTTTGTCTTCAGGAAAGTTGACGTCCTTAGACAAGATGTGGCAGTCTCGTTCATCAAACATTACTTTGAAACCTTTGTCGCAGATTTGACTTATGGACAACAGGTTGTTCTCCAACTCTTTGATGAAATTAACTTTCTCAAACGAAACTCGCCCATTAGACACAATTCCTTGGGCCGTGATAAAACCTCCTTGATTTCCTGCAAAGGAAACTGCACCTCCTTTTATTTGTCTGACATTTGAAAGAAGATTCATGTTTCCAGTCATGTGCCTGGAAGCTCCTGAGTCTATGATCCACATGTTGAATCTTGGATCATATAGAGCAACCTGCACACAAAGACAAAAGGTTTAAATATCATTGGAAACCCAAGCCCTTAAGGTCTTGGGTTTTCCATCTTCATCACGAATGAACAATTCAATCCATTTACCCTCATTAACACTGTTTTCAGATTTGACGTTGTTATCAACAGTGTTAGTTTTCTTTGGTTTCCAAAAGTCAGTCTTCTTCTCAACATGTTTGAGATAGCTGGTTGAAGACTGGGTTTCACTTGTCGAAGTGGAAACCTTTGAAACTGAGGGGTTTGGGAATTGGTGTGGTGAGGTTGGCTGAGGTTTCCGAGGAGAAACCGACCTCGGTGTGTGAAACCGTTCTTGACCTTGAATGTCAATGGTCGGTCTCCTCCTAGGAGGTGACTTGACATACCTCGGATCCGGAGTCGATATGTACTGCTTAGGATCCGTGTACTTATAGCAAAATCTTGCTATATGCCCTACCTCTCCACATGAAAAACAGTAATTTCTCCCCCTTTGACTTGGTGGAGAGAAATAACTCTGGTTTTGTCTGTTATCATAGTACCCCCTGGATTTGACATTTTGGGGTGGAGTTTGTCTAGGAGGGTGTTTTGGGAAATTATGTTTTTCATTAACGTTACCCTCCTTTACAAACTGGGTACTATGTTCCACATAGACTTTCTCAGATTTAGGATTAAACTTTTTCTTCTGAGAACTTCTTGTTGTTGTTGCCTTTGACTTAGATGGTGGTGGGCCCGATTTAGTTGTAGAACCTAAGTCTGTGGCATCAACATTTTGTTTGGACTCAGGAGCCGGGTCAATGACTTCTTTACCCTTAGACTTAGAAATTTGGTTTGTGTCCTCGGGTATATAATCATTTGATTCATCATCCGGCACAGCTCCTGGTGTGCTTGCAAATTGATTCAGGATCGGGGGTGGGACATTGTTGTATCCCACTCCTTTTTCCTTTTTGCCTCGGAACTCGGGAATAATGTGTTCTAATAAATAAGATGAATTTGAATAACTTTTTAATTTGAAATTTAATGATTCAAAATCAGCTTTCAAGTTTTCCAATTCTTTTTTCAAAACATTATTCTTATTTATGTGAAAATTGATAGAATCTTGTTGATTAAGAACACATATTTCAAGTTCCTTGTTCTGACGCTTAAGGCCATCAATCTTTTCTTTAAAAACAGACTCTTTCTGCTTCCAAGCCTTATTCTGTGCAAGCGCGTCAGTCAGTTCCATTAAAGATCTTGAGGCTGCTTGTTTGTAAGCCTCGAGATCTTCAATTCTCTCTTTTAGAGATTGAATTTCTTGTTCATACAACTCACATTTTAAGCATTTAACATTTACAGATTTAGGAGTTGAAGGGTTAGAACTTACCTTGGCATTTGATGAAGTGTCTGCCATGAACGCGGAGCATAGTTTCCCCGCTCTACCCAAAAACGATGGAGAAGTTACTTTAATTTCTGCTTCTTTGACTTCTTCATCCTTAGCAGTCTCCTTGTGAATTGTTGAACTTTGAGATGTTTGAGGAGTGTTTGACTCGTTCTCATGATCCTCTTTCATCTCCGTAACTACCACTTCAGCCTCTGCATCTACTACTTGAACTTCAGTAGCTGGTTCCTCGACTATATATGCTTCGTTTTTCGAGGAAACCACAGACCCAGAATCTGAGTCTCCATCTAGATCAGCCATATTTATGTTGAAGTTCCAAGTTTCACCCTCATCTCCTTGAACTGCAAGAGCAGTTTCATTGTTGATGTTGTTGGTTGCTGTTGGGTTTTGAGGGACCAGTTGTCTCTCAAGATTGACATTTGCAGCAGCAGCCGTAGGAGTGGATGTTGAAGAAGTGGTTCGGAAAGGGTATTGATGACCTTCCCGTCTGGGCTTCGAACACTCCTTGGCGAAGTGACCAAGTTCACCACAGTTGTAACATTTGACTTTGTTTTTGTCAAAGCCGAACTTGGATTTGTTGTTGATAGTGAGGGCCTGACCGGTTTTCTTTGTCCATTTCTTGGCCCTTCGGAACGCACTGCCAAGTGCCCACATAATATCTATGCGTTCCATGTCGTCTTCATCCAATTGTTCGTAGTCATCGCTGTCCAGATGACTATTTCCCAACTTTCCAGCTACCATCAAACTGTATGACTCTATAATCGTACCCAGAGTTGCCATGTGTTCTTTGGCAACCTCAACAGTTACAGCTCCCAAGCCCTCTGTATTTAACGTTGCTTTTTCCATGGGCTTGTTTCCGGAGTTTGTACTTGCATTACCGGGAGTTGACGGTGGTGGAACAGACGATCTTGTTTCAGTCCCCTTTGAATTCGACACTGAGGAGACGAAAGCAGTCTTGATCGGTGCATGATCATTTACATCTGACAACGGAGATTTTGACATGTATAACGATTTGTCAGGTGTTGATCTTGGCTTTCTTGAGGAGGCTCTCAGTTCAGCATCCTCTTGTCTGATCTCTTTAATGAAATCAGAGAGAAGAATTGTTTCGAGTTGGTGACTTCTTCTCATCACCGTTAGAAAGGTGCTCCAACTGGGTGGGAGACCTTGTGCTAGACATCTCACTTTCTCAGTGCCAGTAGTTCTAACGTTGTAGGCCTTGAGCTCAGACATGAGATGATAAAATCTCGACAGCAGTGACTCGATATCTTCTCCTGATTCCGGACCAAACAAATCGAATTCACGCTTTAGTTCCCTAGCGTGAATATCTCTCAGTGAATCCGACCCTTCACATCTTTCAACCAAGGCGTTCCATAGTGTTGACGCTGTAGTGAATTGGTTGAACTGGTGAAACAAATCGCTGGAAAGGGCTTGTGATAGTAGTGAGAAAGCCTTCTTTTCAGCTTCAAATGCTGTCTTCTGTTCATCAGACAGCCTGAAATAGCTTAAAGCTTCACCATCGTCGTTGGTCGGATGAACCCAAGCTGTTTGAACAGCTTCCCATAATCCAGGATTCACACCGGTTATGTGAATCTGGAATCTAGTCTTCCAAGTGTTGAACTCGTTTAACGCCATTAGCTTAGGAGGCTTGTTATAGCTTCCCGATTCCGAGTCACTTTCGAGGATTGACTGGATCCTCTTGGTTGTGCTTGTACTTGAAGACATGTTTGCTTAACTCCGAGAAGACTGAAAAACACTTAAAATTTGCTAAGTGTTGAAAAAACAGTCTGCTGATCGAATGTGTTGTATTCGATCGGATGAGTGGTCTATTCGATCGGGTGTGAGCTGACTCGATCGAATGTCTGTTTGGGTTAAGGTTCTGGTGTTATGAGGCTGATTCGATCGAATGGGAACTTTTTCGATCGAATAGGGTGTTAGGTTCGGTCGGATAAGTATCTGGTTCGAACGAAACGGGTTGTGTATCTTGTTCGATCGATTGGGAACTAGTTCGATCGAATGGGGTTTTGGTTCGGTTCTGATGTTGACTTAGTCGATCGGATGGGTTATGACAATCGAATTTGACACTGATCGAATGGGTTGATCAAATGGGTGACTAAGTCGATCGGTTGGGTACTGGTTCGATCGAATGATTGGGACTTATTCGATCGAACGAAGGGAGCGTATGTTGAGGCGGGAAAAGCTGGTTCGGTCAACGTTTAAACTTGTTCGATCGAATAGGAGGGCTATTCGATCGAATGGGTTCCAAAAATAGACTGATTCGATCGGGAAATCTGGATTTTCCAAAATTAGAAGATTTTGACGAAAATTCGGATTTTGAAACAAAAACAAGAAATCTTGACGATCGAGGACCACTTTATGACTATTTTTAAACTTATAACATAAACACAACTTAATTCCAACCCAAAAACGGATCAAAACAACCTAAAACTCGAAGAACACGAAGAACGCGAAGAACGTTCTTGACGAAAACCCGAATTTTAACACGAAATCCTTTGATCAAAAACCAAAATATGACAATATTAACTGTTTTTGACACAAAACCGATGAACACAAGACCAAAAACCAAGATTTTACCGGAAATTTTACGTAAAAATAACGAATTTGACTCTAAAAACGCGATTTTTACCACGAATCTACCGAGAATCAAGAACCAAAGGCTCTGATACCACTTTGTTAGGACCGATCGGGAGACAGTTTCCCAACGATTCTCGGGGGCAACGTGTTAGAGTGCGGAATCCTACTAACACGGCGACTCGGTGGTAATCAACGACACAAACGGTAGCAATTCCTAGGATGATATGACGACCAGGTGCGGAGGAAAGGACCGAAGGGGTTGACGGGCAGAGAGGATTTCCGGGGAACAGGTCGGCTGTGTATGTGTGTTATGTGTGCTCTCCTTTCTGAAAATCCCTAAGTAACGTTTATATATCGAAGACTCATTCGATCGGATGAGTCTCTCATTCGATCGAGTGAAGCTTTGTTCGATCGAATGAGCCTGGTTCGATCGAATCAACCTTTTGTTCGATCGAACCAGTTTTCGTTTGACATTTACAATACGTTAACTAGGTTTCACAATCTTTAGTCTCACGCCGACCTACCCTGATAGAACTGGGGACATATATATGACATTTCATGTCCTAACATAAACCAAATCCGAACCTCACTAACCTAGTGCGAACTCACAAACTCATAACAAACAGGTTCAATTCTTGTTTAAACAGTCTCTGTTTCACAAATTTCCAATTACCTTAAAAAACACAATCAATTCATCATGAAATGCATCTATTGAATACGCTTATATCACCTATATCAACGAATTGTATCGTAGATTAGATCCCTAGGCTCTGATACCACTTGAAAGAACCTATACAGATCTAGATCTTGATAACAACGATACACATGTTGATTCTAATACGATTAGGCTTGCATACGTTATGTGTGTGTAGTTTATGTATTGAGTGAACTATTCGGCAGAGTAATGAGAGAGAAATCGTAAATATCAGAACTGTTTCATTAATGATAAGTTATAGGGTATTTATAAGGGATGACCACATTCGTTAAGTTTACACTTAACGAATGTGTCATTCGTACAGATACTTTAACGAATAACATACTTATTCATTAATACTTTAAATGATAGCGAATGGCCCTCATTCGTTATCTCATTCGTTAATCTAGGTTAACGAATGAGCTTACAATTAGACGAATGTGTTATATTCGTTACGTGGTAACGAATGTAACTTACATTAGAGCGAATGGCCTATTTAACCATATTTACATTATAACCCCTATACTTTAGACTTATTACATTAATGCCCTGATAAAGACCGAGACGTACAAAACATGTATCAACATATTATTTATTTATTTTTGCTTTTTATTTTGTGCCTACATCGTTGATCCCAGTTAAATTCTTGTCAATTTGTTGTCGCAAATCTCTTGTTTTTTCTGCCGCGTTTTTTGTTTTGTTTTTTTAATATGTAAATTTGCTGTACTTGGATGTTGAAGGATTTAATTTTTTGGTTTACATTCAGCTTCATAAGCTAATACTGAAAGAATTCGCGTTAGTTCACCACTGTGACTTGGGGGTTTTTTTATTTTATTAAGTTATATTTTTTACTTGGTCGTTAATAAATTTGGTTTGGGGGTTTTGGTTTAGTGTTGTAATCCAATACTAAACGAATTCACATCTACTTGCAGTCGCACCGCATGTATTTTACCAACCGACTAGACGCCATTTTAATTATGTTTTTTTATCTATCATAAACTATATAGTGTCAATACCATTATTCAAACTACAATCTAGGTCAGTTTCTTGTAATTTCATAGGTGACTGATTATATTAATAAGGAGAATTGGATTTTATTAATCCATATTATTTTTGTTGGTTGATAACAATCTCATATTTATTACATTATTACCATAGATCCCACCTTTCACACTATATGTTTTCCTTAGACCCTATTAAAAAAAACCTAATCTCGTTAAGTTATTTTTCTAATTTCATGTTGTTGTATTAGGGCTTTTGACTGAAAGGAGAATACGAGTCAATTGATATAACATGTATCTCTAAATGATGCTCCTCAAACGGATTGATTTTTGTTGATTGTAAAACCCAAATTGAAGTACCGTTTTCATGGTAAGTCTTATATCAGTCGACTTGTATCTTTCTTCCGATCAAAAGGTGTAAAACAGAAGTCTGAAATTCAAAAAATGAAAACAAAATGTAGTATAAAAGGTGAGACCGGTGACAGCTAAGTTAGTATTATTATTGGTTATCCTTAAAAAAATGGAATATTAAAATCCATTTGTTTCTAATAATAATAATAATAATAATAATAATAATAATAATAATAATGTATTTCTTTGATAGTTACTTAATATTGAAAAATAGAATTGAGAAATTGAAAACATAAAATTAGAAAGAAAGAAGTGAGAGAAATTTGATGTGGGCCACTCAAGTAACGATTCAACAGCATAATTTCGCGGGTAAATTACCATTAATCACCACATAATCTCTTGTTCCCATTTTCTCTTCTCAACCAATTTGGATTGCATTGCATTGCATTGCATTGCATTTGTAGGGTTTCAAATAACAGCCACCCACCCCCCAAAATGCTCTCTTCTTCTTCACCAATCAGCCGTCAATTCGCCGATCAAGGACAAAACTAACACGTCTTGTGGATAGGAATAGGATACATAGAAGACGATCAGGAGCTCAGTTTTGATCAGTATGAGTGCCTCCAGGTTCATCAAGTGCGTCACTGTCGGTGACGGAGCTGTTGGGAAGACATGCCTATTGATCTCCTACACCAGCAATTCATTCCCAACGGTCATTTCATTTCATTCCATACTTCATTCATTTGATTTTTAATTACGGTTGCTAACTTGATGAAATTGTACAGGATTACGTGCCGACCGTGTTTGATAATTTCAGTGCCAATGTTGTTGTCAATGGCAGCACTGTCAACTTGGGCTTGTGGGATACTGCTGGTAATCTTGTTAAATGCTAATTATTTTTCTGTTAGCAGTCATGAATTTAAAATTGGCGGTCAGACCCGCAAGACCCGACCCTATTCTAATTAACCGGATCCGGTCTTACCTGGTTTATGTAAAGAGAAAATGCTCAGACGCCCGTTTAATACTCACCCCTAAAAGTTGGCGTACTTATTATTTGTAGTGTGTGAAATTGGCATTGTGTTATACAGGACAAGAGGATTATAACAGGTTGAGACCGTTGAGTTATCGCGGGGCTGATGTTTTTATTTTGGCATTTTCTCTTATTAGCAAGGCTAGCTATGAAAACATCTCCAAGAAGGTGGGATATTTGTGTTTTTGTCTTATTACCCGTTTACGTAGAGACGGGTCGATTTAGGTTATGTTTTATGTCTGGCAGATGTAAAGAAAACGGGTCGAAAGTCTTCCTAAATGTATTCAAATGCATACAGCCTCCTAAGCTGCTTTACTAAAATGGATCTATTTTTAGTGTTTGCTTGTTGACCCACCTTGACTCAACCCGTAGTAAAAGATACGGGCTGCGCATGGGTCGGTGTGTGCCGGCTTTGTGAGCAAACCGAACAAACAATTGAAAATTCGGTTATTGAAAACCGTTCATTTCGGTTTTGCCATTTGTGCTTGAAATTTTTGGACAATAAGAATCGGCCCAAAATAATGAATCTGGTCATGATTCGTGAAACTTTGTGCCTAAATCTTTTTGTTAAGTGATTATCACACATTTTGACCTTAAATTTATGGGCTACATTTATAATTATTTAACATTAAAAAAAACTATGATTTATAATAACAAAATTTGGTTTAATAAGTTGGTTCGATTTTTAGAGGCTTGGTTCGGTTTTTTTGGTACATACAAAACCGAACCGCAAATTTGGTTTTTGAAAAATCATATAACCAAATCATCGGTTTTAGGTTGGATTAGTTTGTTCGATTATGTCGGTTATTTCAGTCACCCCTGACTTTTCTTCACCCCCTCCCCCCACCCTCTCTCTCTTCTCAATCTCTCTATCTCTCTCTCAACCCCTAAATAATAGGTATATCATGGTATGCTTACCTTTTGTACCATATGTTCTCAGTGGATTCCAGAATTAACGCATTATGCTCCCGGAGTCCCTATCGTCCTTGTCGGGACTAAAATTGGTTAGTTAAACTTATAATTTTCATCTATATAAACTAAATGATTTGATGGTTCAGATTATTTGTTAATTTTAATGAAACTCTGAATTTGGATGTTGGTGGATTTTAGATCTTCGTGATGATAAGCAGTTCTTCGCTGACCATCCTAATGCAGTTCCTATTGCAACTGCTCAGGTAAAAGTTACTACTACTAAACTAAAACTATTGTCATATGAAAGTTGCAGCATAGGCTTATGTAGTAAATTACTAAAGTATCCTTAGTTGACTGGAATGGCTCGGGTTCGACTATGGCTCCATAATGCAATGGAAAGATTGCATACAACGACTTTCTTCCATACCCTTGTAAACCGAAACATGTTTGGCGCAGTGATGCTGTTTTTAAGGAAGTAGCTTATTTCTTTTTATCCGAACATTTATTGTTTTTGACTTATTATAGGGAGAAGAACTGAGGAAGACAATTGGAGCTCCCACATACATTGAATGTAGCGCCAAAACGCAAGAGGTATGTTTAATCTTATGTAGAGATGGCAATATAAACCGATTTATGGCTTAATCGGTTGATTTGGGCTTCTTTTCTATTCTCACGGGTAAAATGGCTAAGATCAGAAAAAATAGCTAGAATAAGATATTGTTATTATTATTACTATTATTATTATTGTTTGTAATAATATATCTGTTGCAATCATATTCAAGACATTAGTTATCATAGGGTTAAAAGTAGAAGAACCAAAAAATTGTCCGCAGATTGGGGTGGTCCAAACCCATTTTAACTCATTACCCAATCCACCATTTTACCTGTAAATGGTTAGCAGTGTTCTTATATGGTCCTATATATACACCAATGGTGGTATACAGACGCCATGTGACATCATCTTACAAGTCGTGTGACAAGGCAAAAGATGGTCATTTGATTGAACACATATACGGGCCGTATGAATGTATGATAGGTTGAAAAAGGTTATATGACCGTATGACTTTGCTGGTGATCACATTAGTCATTCTTTGTCAGTGAAACACATCATATGCCTTGTATTGTTTGGCGTTCATACGACTCATATGGCCAGTATGATCACTTTTTGCCCTATTACGCACCCATTTGACCATACCGGCCGCATGGCATGTCATTGGTTTTTATTCTTATGTGTTTATGTTGTCAGAATGTGAAGGGTGTTTTTGATGCTGCCATTAAAGTTGTGCTGGCACCCCCGAGTTCAAAGAAAAAGAAGGGAAAAGCGCAAAAAGGATGCTTTATATTGTAATCAATAACAGAGTCCATGGAGAGATAGAATCTACATCTTCTGTTTTTACCATTCTGCCCTTTCGCTCGTCAAGGAAGTCTTTTGAGGCTAACCAGTGATCTTTTACCAGAAACCGTCATTTGGCTCATTGTGTCTCCATAAGTCGCGCTTCCCTTGTTAGGCCTTCCAGGTTCATCCTGCTCCGGGTTCTGATTTGTTCTTATGTGTTAGTTTTGTTCGAGATCAACTTATTAGATTTGAAAAAGAAAAACAAATAAAACTCGTCTTCGATTTTTTATGTATTTATTTTGTTCATTTTATTTGATTGTTAAATACTTCTGTTGACATGACATTTAGTATTCTCAAGGCTCAGGAGTTGGGTGGTGCCTAATTCTTGAGCGTTGAGAACACTAGATTTAATTGTTGATGATATCATATGGTGTTTTTATTATTATTATTATTATTATTATTATTATTATTATTATTAATATAACATGAGAACTAGAACAAATCATTAAAAAGATGAACAAAGTTAAAGATTGGACATAAATAAATAGCTGATAAAATATATTAAAACATGTATTTAATATAGAAATTAATGACTTTGAGATAAAAATTAACAATTAATAAATGAATAAATAAAAAAATGTCATATGTAAAATTGATTGTTTTTCTGTAAGTGATAACAGTTACAATAAAACTTCAATGTTTTTTAGTTTAAATATGCAAATAAATGAGTGTGAAAAGTGTGTCGACTTCCCCCCCATTTGAAGATGTTGAAGATACCAGAAACTTGATACACTGGTATTAGGGTGGACAGGGTCGAGCCGAGCAGTTCGGTTTGTGTGGGGAACCACCCCCTTTCGCCGAGTAGTGTACCGAGTAATTGTGAGCTAGCACGGGAACTCGGAGCCACGTAGTCAATATACTCCCTATACCCTCTCAGCTTAGAAAAAAATGAAAGGGCCAAGAAAAAGGTCATTGGGTTTAAACGAAAAAAAAAACAAAGACTAAAGCTTGCTCTAAATCAATACTAGCCCATTCTGACCCAACTGTTTGTTAGCCATCTTTTTCCGAGCCATTTGAACGCGAGCCAACCGAACCTGAGCCATCACTTTTCGAGGCAACCAAAGACGAACTGTCAGTTTTCACATTGTTTTTTTATTCTTTTATTTTGTGTATTTAGTTAGTATTGTGTTTTTTTAAGTATTTTTCTATTTGTTTATTTAGTAGAACTACGTTTTTCTTATCTAAATAATTTATATTTAATAAAATAAAAAAATAATAAATCTTGAGTGAGTAGCTTGCGTAAACTACCCCCTAAATTGATTTGTTTGGAGTAGTTTGGGGTTGTTTTGAGGTGCTATTGAGTAATTGCGTGAGTAGGTTTAGTAAGTGAGTAACACCCCCCCCCCCCTCCCTTATACTATAAAACGGAAGACACTTAGATCCAAGATTTGCAGTGAGATATGTAAAAACAAAACATTAACGGGTCGAATATGTAAAAAGGTTAAAACAAACCATAACAAGGTTTATCACACCACCTGACCCGTTGATACGTTTCTGTCCTTTACTTATAGGCTTTGCACCTCCAAACATAGTGACAATTACGTCCATTTTAAGTTGAACTCCTTTTACCCCCTTTCTCCTTTACCCAATTGTTTCAAGTATGAATCTCATGCAAAGTTCGCTTTGTGGGGGTGACTGTCCCCTGACTGATCACCCCCATCAAGCCCCATTTTTTTTAAATATGTATTTTTAATGTTTAAACTCAATTACTCCGATATAAGCCTATTTTTATAAAAAATAAAAAATTGCACAACTCACATTATAACTAACTAATAAGCCATTTAAAAATTTAATGACTTAATTGCAGTTTAGGTTCCTGTGGTGAGATCCAAAACATAGTCTAGTCTATTAATATAGTGGCAGCTACGTCCATTTTAAGTTGAACTCCTTTTACCCCATTCACCTTTACCCAATTGTTTCAGGTATGAATCTCATGCAAAGTCGGCTTTGTGGGGGTGATCGTCCCCTGCCTGATCACGCTAGCAGACCCCATTTTTTTTAAATATGTATTCTTAATGTTAAACTCAATTACTCAATTGACATAAGCCAATTTTTATAAAAAAAAATAACAAAAAACAAAAATTACACAACTCACATTATAACTAACTAATAAGCCATTTAAAAATTTAATGACTTAATTGCAGTTTAGGTCCCTTTGGTGAAACCCAAAACGTAGTCTAGTCTGTCTTTTTTTTTTTGTAAAAAGACAATAATACCCTTTCAATTTGCAGTCTAGTATGTTAATATATGTAATTTCCACCCTCTTTCTCTCTCAAACTTAACACTTTCTTTCTTACACACAAATGCTCATCTCTGATCTTCATCTTCATCACCGACAATAGCGATTATCTGCTCTATTTTTCTTAGTTCACTCCATTCTCTGTTTTTTTTTTCCAAAACCTTATCTCCATGTTAGGGGTCATTTTATCCCTAGAGTGATCCTGAACAATATCCTTATAGCTCGGATTCCTAGCTAGTTGGGGGGTCTTGAACTAACCAGCTATAATTATGTCTTTTATGATATGCTTGTAGGTTACTCAAAAGAATAATGGCCTACAACAGTTAGCTGACTTATTCTGCCTGAAAGATTGGAGGACCAAGTCAAAATGCACGTGGGATTGAAGAACAAGTCTTCGAACGGTCACTTCAGCTATGGATCCCGTAATTATTGGACAATTAGTTATTTTCATGCATTACAAATAAGGCTTAGTTGATCGAAGGAGGACACGATACACACACTCAAAACACTCTCTATAACTACTTGCTTTGATCAACACTTGCTCTCGAGTTGTACTCACATTTTAGATTAATAAATTGAGGCAGGGGATAATTTTCCCCTCCCGAGGTTGTTTTTCGAGAATCCTCACCAGGATCTTAGGTTTTTTCCTCGCTACATCGCCGTGTTCACCTTTACTTTTACTGCACTTACTTAGCTTGTTATTGAGAAACACACTACCTCACTTCACAAAATTGCTCAATTATTGCTTCGGTGATTTTTGACCAAAACAGTTTGGCACCCACCGTGGGGAAAGTGGTGTTTTTCATTCTCAAATCCATATTCACTTTCATTCTAACCGTTACCTTACAAAGCTACACTCAAAAATGGTATCTCAATCAAAAGCTACATCTTCATCCATGCCGTCCGCAATTTCTGGAGCCACTCAATCATTTCCTCCTCCACCTACTGCCCAGAAGAAGACGACCAACGTCGACGTAACATCTCAGGAGCTAGAGGATCAAGCAACTTGCTTCCTCCTACAGCAAGGAATTCAGCTGGCGTGCCGCTCCAATGTTAAGATATGTTAACAATGAGATCGACCATTAGAAATTTAATGGCATTGATGTTTATAATGAGATTGACCACTAGAAGCGGAAAAGAGATTACAAGAACAAAATATGAAAATACATAATTGATGAAACGTGATCGTCTGAAACGATAATGCATTATTCTCTCATATTTTTTTGTATTGTATTAAACATGCGTGATACATATATGATCATAAACAATAAGTGTATAGATCATGATTATCTAATGGCATGACGGGTTAGACCACACCGAGTCAAGGATGTGAAATTTAGAAGAACCAAAAGATTCTTCCAAATAATTATATATGTAATATTGCTCTCAAGGGGAATTATTTGTTTACCATCCGAAGAAGAGTGTGGATCCCTAAATGTAATGGAATTGAGAAAAGGATACACATATCTTAACATGATACCATTTAATGTTTTAAAATCGATGCATCATCTAAATGATTATCAAATTCACAACTTGAGGTTTGTGAGATTTGCGACTTAGCTAATGAGATAGCAAGCACATTATTCCAGATTATCAAATTTGATTTGGTATCAATGATCATTTAAATAAGTGTTGAACTTATTATAGCTTATGTTCACACACAAATTTCTTTTGTTGAGATAAGTGATCATAAGAGCAACAATTAATGTTTATATTTAGGTACATGTATTTTACAATCACTACCCTTAATTCACATCAAGCCAAAAGTAATTATACTTCCTTCCCATTACAATTGGTTTTTGGTCAGAAACCAACTATTTATCATCATAGATTTTTTGGTTGTGCGATATATGCTGAAATTTGTAACAACTCGGTTTTCCACATACTGATTCAAACCCGTTACTCGACCCGTTTTTAAATTCGGGAAATTTTTAACAATAATCACATGTATCGAGGAATTTCTATATAATTTATATTTATTTATTATATTGATTTAATATATAAGTAACTTTGGAAAGTGTACATATTTAATCCGAAATCTAAAGTTTAATCCTTTATTGCTTCCATCACAAAACTTATAGGACTATGATGCAACGTTTTGTCTTTTCAACCCATATAACCAGACCCATGACCCGTAACCCGTATCCGTTTAACAAAATCATGACCCGATGGTTGCTTGATCATTAATCTTCGCTCTATAATCAAAATTGATTTTCCTATATCGTTTCTACGATTTAAACCGTCCTAATCCCTCATATAATTAGGTAAGAATATCAAAAACTGATTTTAATTCTAAAACAAACGAATCCGGTTTAAACCCAACGCGTGATTTGCTACCTAAACGTAATCATAGTTCAATTAAACGCGTTTGCACCTCCTATATAAATCAACGATCCAAACCCCTAACCCTAATTGATTTAATTATAGCCGTAGCCCCTATTCGGTCTTGTTCTTGTCACCAGCTACCATGTTCATTATTCTCACTGGTTTAGTCATCAATCAAGGTAATTAAAGTATGCAATATGTTCGTATATCAGCGATAAACAAAAGCCCTAACATTAATTGAACCCACGTTAAGCAGATTTATCGATTTCATAAACTAGGGTTCTTGATCAATTTAGTTTAATTAATTTCTGTATATATTAATCCGTTTATAACTCTAAACCAACTGACACACCAGTGCAGTTGGCTGGTGTGTGTGTGTGTTCAACCATGAGCCGGCCATTAGGTCGCAGGTTCGAGTCGGGCCAGTAGGTGTTTTTGGTATTTTTTTTATTTGATTGTTTTAATTTGCTTTAATTATTTATAATATATTATAGTTAATAATAAATATTCAACAAACAGTATTTTATGTAAACCGACATCATAAAGTAAGCGTTTCGTGTCAATTAGTTTCGTTACAAGTTTTTCGTATACATACATATATATATATATATATATATATATATATATATATATATATATATTAATAATAAATCATTATTATTTTATTATTTTATTAAAAACCGACACCCATATTGAAGTTCTCAAACGTTTTTATCAAGTTGCTTATAAATTATTACAAATATATTATATATATATATATGTAAATATATATGTATATATATATGTATGTATTATTTATTTTTAAACTAAATTATAACAAATGTATTAAACATGTTAATATATTTTTAACATCGGATTTCGTTAAAAACTCCAAGATATAAATTTTACGATAATTATATATTTAAACATTTATTATAATAGATCTCAACTTATATTTATTTAAACTAATTATTCGTAAACCCAATTTTATGACAAATAATGATTTTTATAATTGAAATAATAACAATAATCTTTAGAGATCAATTGTTCAATCCATAACATACTAATCATAATTGAAACCCAAATCACATCGAAATCCTAAACTCATTATACGTATTACATCATTTAAAATTCATTCAACATATTATTTAATTAGGGTTCTTGTCGATAATTCGTGAAGAGCGTGATTTCCACATTTTTGTCATAAACATTCCCGTTTGGCTTATTCGATCAAGTGAGTTTGATCATTCCCCTTTTTATCAACTATTTTCAAATGTTTTGGGGACATATGCGTATTTACTCATATTTTCTATTCTATATATATACACACAAAATCGCAAACATAGTCATTGTGTGAATATCAGTTGAATGCTATTTGTCAATCTACATGCTTAATTGTTTACTTGACAACATTTGGAGATTCTCATTAGTATGATCATACGACCGTCTTAGTAACCGGAGCCCGATTCGCTTGGCAAAGGTAAAACGACAACTTTAGTCATTGTAATCAATGCCTGATTCGCTTGGCAACGATTCATTGGCACTAGAAAGTCTTGGTTTTGTCTTTGGTCACGATTTGGCTATATACATGCTTTGTTATGATTTGATTGATTACTATCACATGATTGGTTTGCGCATTTATCATTTATCAATTATCAATTTTCTATATATACATATATAATTATTTGTTGTGTCAAAATTGGTGATCATCTCAATCAACATGTGTTGTTGACAAACTCCATTTTCTACGCATATGCAGGTTGCTTAGATTGAAGTATGGATATTTAGTCAAGACCATAGGTTATAATGAAGACGATCGTTAAAATCATGTTTATAATTATTTATTTGAATTGTTTTGTAATGTCTGTAAATGTGGGTGAATATTTGAATTAAAATAATTAATTAGATATTGTCATTTATAATTATGATAGTATCTTCGAGGTGTGAGCAATCGGATCATGCCCCGGCATTTCCGCCTTAGGTTGGGGTGTGACAAAAGTGATCCACCACAACGCACAAAGATGAGACCTCAAAGGTGGTTGGGAATATATATTGGGTATGTATCTATGAGTAAATAATTAGAGCCACTAATGTGAGATATGTTTACGACTCACTGGTTTTCATTTTAAGTGAACTAAAATTCCCAACATTAGGGGGAGACTAAAAGTAGTTGGAAAAAGAAATGAGTAGGAATGAATTATCATTTGATACTCAAAGTTAAACATGTAACAAAGTTCATAACATAATTCATTTACAAAGATTGTTGAATCAATTACTAGACGTGTTCATTGACCTAAATAGAGTGACTAACTAAGTGTCAGATACCAACTGCTAATGCTCCAACTAAATATTATGTCCAAGAAAGACAACCACATACTGATAACGAGTTTAATGTACGCCTGAAGCGTGGTAGACTAATCGGTTCCAACAAGAAAATTTCCTCGAAAATTGGAGCACGTAATGAAGATGATTAAATAGAGGTAAAGTAAAAATCCCTCTTGAAAGAATGTATCATGTCAAAATATAGAAGGAATCGAAATAAAATAAACGTCGTTATACTTTTGTATACAATGCAGCGCTTAAAATTATGAAATGATGAGGATCAAGATTTAAGATTTCCCTATGAATGAAAACATATTCACGATTGGCCAAAGTGAAAAGACACAAACAAGGTAGAGTCGTATTCTCTAGTATAACAGAAAGTTTTTTTTAGACCAGTAGTCCATCCAAAGGGGTCTTTTATGTAAATTATGAATTAAGTTATATAAGGCAAAATTGTGGGCACAAAGATTTTGCAAAGATCCTTGATTGATTTTGTGGAGACACATTCTTCAATGATGGAAGCTGTCACACCCCAACCTAAGGAGGAAATGCCGAGGCGTGATCCGATTGCTCACAGCTCGAAGATACTATCATAAATATAAATAACAATATCTAATTAATTATTTTGTTCAAATAACACACACAAATATCAAATACAATGAAACAATTCAAATAAATAGATACAACCATTTAAATTCAAGTTTGTCTTCATTATAATCCAAAGGTCTTTCTAAGTGTCCATCCTTCAACTCAGGTAACCTGCATATGCGTAGAAAATGGAGTTTTGTCAACAAATATGTTGAGTGAGATGATCACCAATTTTGACACAACAAATAGTTATATAATAAATAAATAATAAATGATAAGTGTTAAATGCGCAAACCAATCTATGTGATAATAATCAATCAAACCTTAACAAACCAAAACCAAGTTATACTTGTGTGCCAATGAATCGTTGCCAAGCGAATCGGGCATTGATTACAATGACTAAATTGTCGGTTTACCTTCGCCAAGCGAATGGTGCTCTGGTGCTCCGGTTACTAAGACGGTCGCATGATCATACTAATGAGAACCCTATACAAAAGGGGATACGTTGGACCTCCCAGAATCTTTATCAAGTAAACAATTAAACATGTAGCAATTAACAAATAGCATTCAACTGATATTCACACAATAATTATGTTTGCGATTTTGAGTATATTTATAGAATAGAAAATATGAGTAAGTACGCATATTTCCCCAAAACATTTGAAAACAGTGTATGAAAAGGGGAATGATCAAACTCACCTTAGACGGAAAGCAAGTGATTAATAAATTCGACAAACGAACTAATGATTTAAGCGAGTCGTCCAATACGCGTCCAACGAGATTAATGATCAGAATCTGAGACTTTTTGATATGAAACTATAAATAAAAAAGAACTTAATGCCGCTGGAATCAATCCAAACGGATGAGTAGAACTCTAGTTATGATGATTTTAATGGTTAAACGAGTCGAGTCTGACCAGAATCCGAACTTTGATTCGGGATTCGGGTTTTGGTCAGAACCTTTAAAATTTAGTTACGAGAAGAAAAGTCTTTTGGACCGAACGTTGAATCCGACCAGAAGCATGAGAAAACGATATGTCAAACTTGTTGACTGTTTTTCCCTTTAGTGGGTTTTAAGCGAATTGACCAGTCAACACCCTTCAATCACCGAAATTGATTGAAGGCTATTGACTATGGAATATGTATGAACGATTTTACAGTTTACAACTTGCCTGGAAAGTAAAAGGGTTGATGAGAAACGGAAGTCAAAGATCCTAAAGCAAGCAAAGTCAACGAACAAGTCTTGAATCTTTAACGATCATGCAAAAACCGGAGGGTTTACGAGCTGAGCAGAAGGTAGGATGGTTGGAGGATGTTCTTTTGGGTTTGATTAAGGTTTACAGCAGATGGTTATGTCTTGTTTATATAAGAATAGCTAAAACGAACCAAATATGGGCTTTTTGGCCCGTTTAAGCAAGTATATGTGATTTAAGGAAAGAATCAACGATTTATAAATAAAGATCTGGTCTTGGACAGTAAGAAACGATTTGGGATTCATATTTTAGTTATAGGATGTTTACTTGGCCCTTAATACTCTCTAATATGCCTAAAATAAGCGATTTAATACCTTAAACGAACTAGAAAACGAACTAAAGTTAAACGATCTGTGCTCCATGTGCCGCGTGACGGGGATGTTGGTGGTGGCCACGCGGCGCTCCGGCCTTCATTGGGTGGACTTTTCATTTTTGGCAACATAGGTCCTTGTAGTTTGAGAATTGGACAATTAACGAATCTTTTATAATTAAATTAAGAAATGAACTACATATGAAACCTAAATGGTTTTAAATGAATATTAGAAACTTAATTACTTATAAATTCTTGATTTTGATTAATGTTAAAGATCTAAAAATATTTCGTGTCGGGTTAAACTTAAACGAATGCGGTTTCAAAAAACCCGAAATGTTACAGTCTCCCCTACTTTAGGGAATTTCGTCCCGAAATTATGGAAAACCAAAACATTATCGTTTTGAAAACAAATTAAACTTTTTAAGGAAAATATCATAACATAGAACTTCTAATAACCGAAGCAACGCTTCAAATGACAATCCGATAAGGGCTCTTATATATAGGATGTACCAGCGGCATATCCACCATGTCCTTATCATTACATCATTCGTACCGTTACCCAAGCTACCTTAGGTTCTAAATCATGACACATAATTGTACGTATTATGATTTCTATGCTAGGACTTGGATAATTATGTTCGCGACTATAATTACTCTTATCGTCGGATGGTCCGCATAATTCGTTTCATCATGTGGGTTATAAAACATTTAAAATCATTATTTTATAAGAAACAAACGTTTTGAATAAAATTTTTAAGAGAAAACAATTGTTTTTGATCATTTCTAAATATAACTTCAAATGATAATTAATAAATTTCTTAGTTAAATTAATAAAACCGTGAGATTTCGAAAACCTCTTTTGCTTTTAAAAGTAAAATTTTGAAAATTGAAGAAAATAGATTTGGTGAGACAGATGTTATTGTGATAATCGAGATTAAGGAAATGAGATGGAGATACAAGATCCTAATAGATTAACTTCGATAAAGGAATTCTATTTAGGGGATGAATTACGCAAAGATTTAATTTATAACAAATAGTTAATGGCATGCGGAGTCCTTAAAGATCGTATTCTTTAGGAATGAAGTTCTTAAGATCGAGAGTACAAATTTATTTGGTGATACGAGTTTAGTTGGTTGAGAACTTATGAGATTTAAAGAGGAGTTAATTATAAATTTATAGCTTTTCAAGTTGGTGATTTTGAGATTAGATTAATTCGTTTAAGATATTCTAAAATATTATAATAGTTAGTAATTTAAATATTAATGAAAATGCGGAAATGTGCATCGTTAAAAGATTAAATTGGGAAACGGATATTCCCGAATCACCGAGATAGTCCTATTCCAATTAAATCTTTAAAATTAGATAAAATATAAAGTAGGTGATTGAAGATGTTAAATTAGATTAAATTGGGAATTAGTGGATAAAATCGTTATAATTATTTGGAAGTATGTAAATTGAATTATTGCAAATGGAAATTTAAGTAAATAACAAATTTTAAATTAAAGTGAAGCATATAATAAAATAAGATAAATGCGAGGCTAGAAATGCATGAACCACCATGACTATTCTAACAACTACATATTTATCATTTAAAACATTCAAAATTTTTAAAAAAAAATCAAAGTAGGGAGTTGAAATATTTATGATGAAGGTTCAATCAAAAAGTCAATTTAATAATAAAAGTTAAATTAATTAATGAAAAACTTTTAATTTAAAAAAAATGAAAATTAAATTTAGAGAATACATAATTTAGTTTAACAATAATAAAATTTACAATAATTGAATTGTAATAATAATGATTTATAAAGTGGAAAATAAGTTATGAAAACCATCATGCTATTGAGGAAAACAAGAGATAATAAAATATTTATAGTTTAAAGTTGCGGTTAAGGATTTAAATGTATTTAGAAATTTATAGTTTTAGGGTATGAATATATTTAAGAAGATATAATTTAAATAATATTTTAACGGATATGAGTTAGTATAAGATTTCTTGTTCAGTGTATTTTCGTTTTGTCGAGATTGGTGATCGTTTGGTTAACGGAATGCAACAGCAAACTCTTCGTCGATTCTAGTAGCAGCAGACTCCTTGTCGATTCTAGTAGTCGAACAACAATCATGAGAAGCAGGTTAACGGCGTTGATTACGATGATTTCCTAAGGAAGATATTCTACGAGGACCAAGGATGAAATTTTAATGAAATGATGAGTAAGTTGTGGGAATGAGTTGATATGAAATAATGGGGATGCGTATGTATATGTATTAGTACTAGTGAAGACTCGAGTACGAGTCAAGAATTAAAATAATATATATGAGTTGAAAGCATTTAAGTAAATAATGTTTTATAAAATTTTCCAAAAATAAAATAACCAAGCATATCAAACGAGTTGACCTCTCATGAGCTTTCCATGGCAATTTGAATGGCACAACTAAATAAACAACAAAAAGTTTGTGAATTGGCCTCCCATGAGCGTTCCATGGCAATTTGTTGGCCCAATTCAAATAACGTGTAATAAACAATTGAATTGTTCGGCCCATGAGCGTGTACATGGCATTTAACTGACCCAACTAATTAACGAATTATCAAATCAATGGAGTTGTTCGGACCATGAGCGTTACATGGCGTTTAACCGACACAACTAAATATTGAATCAACGAATCAAATATAAGTAGTTGGTGTATCTCGAGAACCACCCCGGACGATACGTTTCAACCAAAATCAAATTGAAAACGGTTTAAGAAATGAATAGTTGGAGTGCCCATGGATTTTTCACCCAACTAAGCATCTAAAATAATTTGAAAACACAATTTGGAAGTATAACCGTTTAGCCGGTTATGTTTACCACGCAACCATTTAGCCGATTACGGGTACCACTTGAAGTTATGTGGTTGTACGAGATTTGTCATACCCCCACGCTTCAAGGTGAAAGAACAAAACAAAACATGGGAATTCTTAAGGAATTTCCCACAATAAAAGGTAATCTACTAAAATTAAGAGAATTTAAAAATATTTTGAAAGTTGAGGCATAACCTCGGATTTTGTGTGTGTGCAACAATTAAACAACATAAATATTGTTTAAATAATTAATCTAAGCAAGCTGTAAACAATTTATTAATTAGCACATAAGGTAGTTTAGATAAGCACCTATAGGGTTCCTAACATATGTCTAAGACAAATTCTAACGACCTATCTTATAACTTTCGGCTCTGATACCAATCTGTCACACCCCAACCTAAGGCGGAAATGCCGGGGCGTGATCCGATTGCTCACACCTCGAAGATACTATCATAAATATAAATGACAATATCTAATTAATTATTTTGTTCAAATAACACACACAAATATCAAATACAACGAAACAATTCAAATAAATAGATACAACCATTTAAATTCAAGTCTGTCTTCATTATAATCCTAAGGTCTTTCTAAGCGTCCATCCTTCAACTCAGGCAACCTGCATATGCGTAGAAAATGGAGTTTTGTCAACAAATATGTTGAGTGAGATGATCACCAATTTTGACACAACAAATAGTTATATAATAAATAAATAATAAATGATAAGTGCTAAATGCGCAAACCAATCTATGTGGTAATAATTAATCAAACCAAAACCAAGTTATACTCGTGTGCTAATGAATCGTTGCCAAGCGAATCGGGCATTGATTACAATGACTAAACTGTCGGTTTACCTTCGCCAAGAGAATCGGGCTCCGGTTACTAAGACGGTCGTATGATCATACTAATGAGAACCCTATACAAAAGGGGATATGTTGGACCTCTCTGAATCGTTATCAAGTAAACAATTAAACATGTAGCAATTAACAAATAGCATTCAATTGATATTCACACAATAATTATGTTTGCGATTTTGAGTATATATATAGATTAGAAAATATGAGTAAGTACGCATATGTCCCCAAAACATTTGAAAAAAGTATATAAAAAGGGGAATGATCAAACTCACCTTAAACGGAAAGCAAGTGATTAATAAATTCGACAAACGAACTAATGATTTAAGCGAGTCGTCCAATACGCGTCCAACGAGATTAATGATCAGAATATGAGACTTTGTGATATGAAACTATAAATAAAAACAAACTTAATGCCGCTGGAATCAATCCAAACGGATGAGTAGAACTGTAGTTATGTTGATTTTAATGTTTAAACGAGTCAAGTCTGACCAGAATCCGAACTTCGAGTCGGGAGTCGGGTTTTGGTCAGAACCCTTAAAATTTAATTACGAGAAGCATACATGTAGAAGATAATGTACGTGATGAGTATAATATCTCAATAAACTTCTGTAACAGCCCAGCTACCGCCGTACCATAATATTGTCGCTTTGGCCGGGAGGTTTCGCCATCGCCTCACGGATTTGCTTTTGGTTGCTCAGATGGATATTTCCCATGAGGTCACCCATCCTGATACTACTCCCACCTGAGCACGCTTAACTATGGACTTCTCTCATCCACTACCATTAAGCACCAAAAACGCGTTATGATAGGGAAGGTATCCACCTTCTTATAAAGAAGGCTTAGTTCACATCCCCAACCGATATGGGATGTCACAATCCACCCCCCTAGGGGTCCAGCGTCCTCGCTGGACCTGGCACACCGATCTGGCCCTGGCTCTGATAACAACTTCTATCGCACCCCGAAAATCTTATCTTATCAGTGGAAGACTTAACTAAGTTAATTTTGGGCAATGAAAGATGCCGATAGCCAAATCACGATACAGAACGCTTAAATATATTAAAAGGCTTGCTTATTCATTAGAGTACACATGTCATATGTTACACAGTTTATTATTATTACAAGCCTATAAGTTCCATGTCATCCAAAACACACGCGTTCCCAGTTCCATCCCATTCATTCCTCGCGATGCCGCCATATTTCTCATTTACCTGAAAAGTATGTTAAAGTAATTTTTTCAACACGAATGTTGGTGAGTTTCTCAATTAAAAACCGAGATGTAACTGTTCTCGACTTTACATCAATTTATTCATCATTCTTATTAATGATAATTTTCCATCATTCACCATTCTTTTCAATGGGAATTTAGTTTCCAACTTTTTACCAAACATAACAATATATTTCTTAAACAAAACATGTTAGTTGTAAATGAGCAAAGAGTACAACACATGCATGACTATCATTATGATAAACCTGATGTATACCAAAATTAAAATATTCCCACCTTTTCAACCAGAGGGACTGGAAGAGTGGGGGCGTCACCTCGAGAGATCTACTTATATTTTTAGGCCATTTCTCTCTAGGTTAACGGTTTTTCCTTTCATAATGAATCATCACATTTAATACAATTTGTAAAAATATAGCTCTTAGCTTACATACTTTTCACCCAAAAACATTTATAAACTAATAAAACGAGGGGATTTGCAAGAAAACTTACCGTTTAGGTCGGTTGTTCCAAATCGTCTCGTGTCCTATTCATATAGTACACAATTAATAAATCATTCATATTTTAAGTTATTTATTCAACTTAAAATATTTCACACATTATATTACTTAAAAATGTCTTATTTTTTTATTTGTATGTTTATTTTAGTTTTAACGACACATTAGCGAATCCTTTCAAGTCCAACTCTATATGATCATTCAACACATACAAAGTCTCCAAACTTATTAACTTACCCTCAAGTATCACTAACACATTTTATGCATAAATATTTCATATAGCAAATAGACAAGTAATAATATATTATTATATTATTTAATATTGTTTAATATTAGCTAATAATATTAAGTTTTATAAATTTATATTTTAGTGGCTGGAATATTTACCATTTTATATCATTATACTTATTACACTTTAAAAATCGTCTTCCGGTTTGGTCGATTTTGTCGGTTTTCGTTAATCGGCGAGCAGGTTAACTTTTCTTATAAAAATTGAGCTTTTGATTACATTTAAATACTTTAAATGTGAAAATATGCAAGTTTTATAAGTTATTTTATTAAAATAGTCCATTTCTTATTTTAGTTATTAATTTCACAAAGCTAGTAATTTTTGACGTTTTTGGGTCGGTTTCTGCGACACGATCCGTCAAAGACCGATTTATTCCATCTTGGCCTCAATATATACATTTACTTATGTAAGGTGTACGTATTATTTGGGTTTAGGGGCTGTTTTAAAAGAGTTCCCAAAACCGTTGTCGGTTCGCGTTAAAAATCGTATATTTCGACCGTTAAAGCTACCGACAAGTAATTTAAGCCATATTAAACACACCAAACACTTTGTACACTTAATGCATATATTTCTAACATATAATTTGAACCAAATTCCAGGTTTAAACACTTAATGTAGAACACCAATCTTTTAGAAATTTTCAAATCTCACATGCATAAGTCTTAACTTACTACTTTTAGCAATATATGGGCATATCCTTTTTCACCAAGTCTAACATGAAGATGATATGCTAAATTTCCAGCTTCTAAGTCTCAATCTATCATGTCTCTTCCAGCTCATGTAATGCCAAAAATTAGCTTTTACACATCCTTTTTACTACACTAAAATCCAACATTGAACATGCATAATATTCTTCCAAATCATTGGGTGTCATATTAATCATTTAATTAATCATTCTCCATGCTTGTTATGATAGACACTTTTCTATTTTCATCATGCATACTCAATACTAACATGCATCCTAAGTATCAATACTTTCATCACTTTCATCAATAAGTATATCTTTTAATAAAGTTTCTATTAATAGTAACTTTATTAAGTTAAACAATTTAGAAATTCATCAAATGCTTTGCATGATATTATAAACATAGTCATTTCATAACAATATTTCAAATGTTTACAAACTAGGCATCCAAGTCAAAACTCAAGTCAACTATGCACTTTCTCCATCTATATTATAATAAACTAATATAGTACCCACGTGCATGTACCTCTTTCTTTCTCTCTTGATTCTCTCTCAAACCCCAACAACAAACTCCATTTAATTCTTATTCTTTCATCTAACATAAGCATCATAGCAATAAATATTATACTCACAACATCATCAAATTTCTTTCTTATTTCACCTAAATATTGCATGTATGTCATTATATCTTCATATTAACCATTAAAACAAAAGAACAGATAAACTCCTTTTACCATCATGTGACCATTGTCTGTACCAAAAATTACAACTTAGACAACAAGATTTATACAAGCATGTAAGTGTTTAATATTTTACTACATATACGTATATATTTTCGGCCATACATACATATACTTAAATTTTCCTTTTCCAACTTTTACTTCTTTATCACATGTTTATTAGCATCAAGCTTCAAAAGTAAGTTAACCACTTATTTTAAGTCCAAAGGAGTCCATAGGTGCTCTTGCATGTGGGTTATTTAGTCCATAAAAGTCCATAATACCATTTTCTTATTTTCACTTTATGTTACTTAAATCTTTGAAAGAGCATTAATATAAAGTCAACTCTTTAGGTTTCTTGAGTGTATGTCTGTATGCATGCATGTGGGTTTTGGGTTCCCACACACACACACCCCTACGGTGTTGTTGACACACACACACATGCATTCACTTTTTAATCCATAACTTGAGTTTTTAGTGTATTTATTGAATGTGTGAAACATTTTATTGCAATATTTAGAAAGAAATGAACATTATAAGGCTTCAACCTTGGGTTTTTGGAAGGGAATGGAGAATGTGAAACCCCGGAAAAATTAGCCTTAAACCGCGGTTAATGTAACAGTGCTTATCTGAATAAAATAATGTAATAAATAAAATAATAATATTTTATTACAAATTCTTCAAAAATATGTGTGTTATATTTAGTGACATTCGAAAAGTTTAAATTTGTCGAGTAGCGGACACTGCGCGTAACGAACACCGGCGATACCCGGGAAAGTTGAAAAATCCAAAATAGTCAGGAATGGCCTGAAACATTATATTGTTAGTAAAAATAGTAGAAATGAGTGAGAAACTTATTATTAGAATTTTTCGTTGCGTGAAAAACAGTAAGTTTGCAGTTAAGAGCCGGTACCGGACACCGTATAAGCCCGAAACAAAGTATCACCAAAAATTATGTATTTAGGCTCGTTACGTCAGGAATCTAAAATCGGATAAAGTCTGACAAAAATTATTAGCAACGGAGTTTGTTTGGATAGTTATGATTCGTTAAACATTAAACTTAGACTTAAGTTAATATATTATGTTGGACCATGGCCCACCAAATCTTCCTTTCACATGCATGCTTATGATTACCAAATTGAAACAAGAAACTTCTTAAATTCTTGACAACTAACCACCCTAAAACACCAACACATCAAGCCTACATGCCATATTCATCAAACATTACAACTCCTTTTTCTTTTAAAACCCAACCGATCCATCACTCCCTTTCACCTTCATTCTTTCATTTTTCTCATTCAAGGCATGTGGAACTCTCTCTAGAATAATATATCTTCACAACACTCACTTAAACAAACATTGAAAAACCCACCTTACCACCACCACTTCCAACCCGTCGCCACCCACCACCACCCTCACTTCACCCTACAACTTCATCTTCATCCCATTTCATTCTCTAAAGATCAAGTAGCTTAAAAGGGTTATGGAGAAAGAAGCACCATGGGTCTAGGAAGCTTTTAAAATAAATAGGAAGCTCAAGATTCTTCTTTATTTCCTCTTATTCACTTCTTCCCATCAAAAAACCCAAGGTTGAAGCCTTATAATGTTCATTTCTTTCTAAATGTGGCAATAAAATGTTTCACACATTCAATGAATAAACTAAAAACTCAATTAGGGATTAAAAAGTGAATGCATGTGTGCTCAAAATCGTAGGGTGTGTGTGTGTGTGTGGGAACCCAAAACCCACATGCATGCATACACACATACACTCAAGAAACCTAAAGAGTTGACTTTATATTAATGCTCTTTCAAATATTTAAGTAACATAAAGTGAAAATAAGAAAATGGTATTATAGACTTTTATGGACTACATAATCCACATGCAAGAGCACCTATGGATTCCTTTGGACTTTAAATAAGTGGTTAACTTACTTTTGAAACTTGATGCTAATAAACATGTGATAAAGAAGTAAAAGTTGGAAAAGGAAAATTTAAGTATATGCATGTATGGCCAAAAATATATATGTATATGTAGTAAAATATTAAACACTTACATGCATGTATAAATCTTGTTGTCTAAGTTGTAATTTTTGGTACATGGATGGTCACATGATAATACTTGGTAAACGGAGTTTATGTGTTCTTTTGTTTTAACGGTTAATATGAAGATATAATGGCATGCATGCAATATTTAGGTGAAATAAGAAAGAAATTTGATGATGTTGTGAGTATAATATTTATTGCTATTATGCTTATGTTAGATGAAAGAATAAGAATTAAATGGAGTTTGTTGTTAGGGTTTGAGAGAGAATCGAGAGAAAGAAAGAGGTACATGCAAGTGGGGTACTATATTAGTATATTATAATATGGATGGAGAAAGTGCATAGTTGACTTGAGTTTTGACTTGGATGCCTAGTTTGTAAACACTTGAAATATTGTTATGAAATGACTATGTTTATAATATCATGCAAAGCATTTGATGAATTCCTAAATTGCTTAACATAATAAAGTTACTATTAATAGAAACTTTATTTAAAGATACACTTATTGATGAAAGTGTTGATACTTAGGATGTATGTTAGTATTGAGTATGCATGATGAAAATAGAAAAGTGTCTATCATAACAAGCATGGAGAGTGATTAATATGACAACCCGTGATTTGGAAGAATATTATGTATGTTCTATGTTGGATTTTAGTGTAGTAAAAAGGATGTGTAAAAGCTAATTTTTGGCATTACATGAGCTGAAAGAGACATGATAGATTGAGACTTAGAAGCTGGAAATTTAGCATATCATCTTTAGACTTGGTGAAAAAGGATATGCCCATATAGTAAGTTAAGACTTATACATGCGAGACTTGAAAATTTCTAAAAGATTGATGTTCTCCATTAAGTGTTTAAACCTAGAAATTTGGTTCCAATTATATGTTAGAAATATATGAATTAAGTGTACAAAGTGTTTGATGTGTTTAATATGGCTTAAATTGCTTATCGGTAGCTTTAACGGTCGAAAAATACGATTCTTAACGCGAACCGACAACGGTTTTGGGAACTCTTTTAAAAGAGCTCCTAAACCCAAATAATATATAGATACCTTAGATAATTAAATGTATATATTGAGGCCAAGATGGAATAACTCGATCTTTGACGGATCGTGTCGCGGAAACCGACCCGAAAACGTAAAAAATTACTAGCTTTGTGAAATTAATAACTAAAATAAGAAATGAACTATTTTAATAAAATAACTTATAAAACTTCCATATTTTCACACTTAAAGTAATTAAATGTAATTAAAAACTCAATTTTTACAAGAAAAGTTAACCGGTGCGCCGATTAACGAAAAACCGACAAAACCAACCAAACCGGAAAACGATTTTTAAAGTGTAATAACTATAAAGATATAAAATGGTAAATAATCCAGCAACAAAAATATAAATTTATAAAACTTAATATTATTAGCTAATATTAAACAATATTAAATAATATAATGATATATTATTACTTGTCTATTTGCTATATGAAATATTTATGCATAAAATGTGTTTGTGATACTTAGGGGTAAGTTAATAAGTTTGAAGACCTTGTGTGTGTTGAATGATCATATAGGGTTGGACTTGAAAGGAATCGCCAATGTGTCGTAAAAACTAAAATAAACACACAAACAAAAAAAGAAGACATTTTTAAGAACTAAAATGTGTAAAATATTTTAAGTTGAACAAATAACTTAAAATATGAATGAATTATTAATTGTGTACTATATGATTAGGACACGAGATGATTTGGAACAACCGACCTAAACGGTGAGTTTTCTCGTAAATCCATTAATTTTATTGGTTTATAAATGTTTTTGGGAGAAAAGCATGTAAACTAAGGGCTATATATTTTACAAATTATGTTAAATGGGATGAGTCATTATGAAAGGAAAAACCGTTAACCTAGAGAGAAAGGGCCTAAAAATATTGGTAGATCTATCGGGGCGACGCCCCCCACTCTTCCAGTCGCTCTGGTTGAAAAGGTGGGAATATATTGATTTTGGTATGCATCAGGTTTAGTATAATGATAGTCATACATGTGTGGTACTCTTTGCTCATTTACAACTATCACGTTTTGTTTAAGAAATATATTGTTATGTTTGGAAAATGTCGGAAACTAAATTCCCATTGAAAAGAATGGTGAATGATGGAAAATTATCATTAATAAGAATGATGAATAAATGGATGTAAAGTCGAGAACTATTACATTCCGGTTTTTAATTGAGAAACTCACCAACATTTGTTTTGACAAAATTATTTTAACATACTTTTCAGGTAAATGAAAAATATGGCGGCATTGGAGGAATGGATGGGATGGAATCAGGGACGCGTGTGTTTTGGACGACGTGGAACTTGTAGGCTTGTAATAGTAATAAACTATATAAAATATGACATGTGTACTCTGATGAATAAGCAAGCCTTTTAATATGTTTAAGTGTTCTGTTTCGTGATTTGACTATCGGCATCTGTTATTGCCCGAAATTAACTTAGTTAAGTCTTCTGCTGCTAAGATAAGATTTTCAGGGTGTGACAGAAGTTGGTATCAAAGATATGGTACAATATGGATTTTTGATATGTGATACAAAAATTGATGTGTTAAATGTGCAAGTTTGTGGAGTAAAAATCTGGAAAAAGTGAATTTGCATGCATAATTTGTCAAGATGAAAAGAAATCCACGATTGATTGAAAAATGCATGGAGTTATGCTTATTTCGTATGGACTAATATAGTCGGATTGAACGTGGTACAATCAAGAATTATTTTGATAAAAAGGGAAATAAGTTAGAAGCAATTAGCGATACTTATATTAAAATTTTACTCTTAAAAAGTTCATATAATCATAGTTTACAGTGATGATGTACGTATCATCGAGAGAAACTGTAGAACTTTTAGAAGAAGAATTTTTGAAAAAACCTTAGCATGATGTGATTATTACTCGACCTACAGTTTGATTATAAGTGCAATTATATATTTATCGATCCATAAAATTACATCAAAAAGATGTTGAGACATTTTACCAAAGACAAGATTCATTCTTTGAGTACGTTAAAGGTTGTCCAACAATGCTCTCTATATCATTTCCTACCTGAATATGAAATCTTATTAGTTCGGAAATACCACAATTAAATGCATAAGTGCATTATATTGTATTGTTAGCTATACATGATTATTATTTTCTTTATTTATATTTATCGGCATGTGTCCAGCTAGGAGACATTAGAATGGGCTAAAGCATATATTTCAGGTATGAAAGATATGCGTTTATATTTTACTAACACGTCAAAATAAGTTTGTTAGTCTTGTCATGAAGAGAAACACAACAGGGTATCAATACAATAGTATATGGTTATGAGATGACACAATAGAAGTTTTCACTTGAAAATCATGCAACATTGTTCAACTTAACAATTCGCATGTCAAGGGACAAAGACACAAATGACTGAGTACAAAAGTTTTGAAGCTTTCACATAAGATCAATTTTTACCATTTTAATAGATACTAAATCAGGGGGAGACAATACGCGCTGCACTCTTTTCCCTTTAGCTATGGTTTTGTCCAACTGGGTTGTTCTAGCAAGGTTTTTAACGAGACAACATCTCCAAGCATATGAAGTTGATAACCAAGGGGGAGTATTATGAATAATTATTATTTTGGTTATCAATACCTAATACATATTAGGCTTTTTCTCCAAGTTATTTTTTCTTATATATACATCTCATTATACCTTATTATAATATACACATGATTAATGAAATCTCTATCTTTCTTCCTACATCTCTTTCTCTTATTGCTTTTGCTAATTAGCTAGTTTCAAAACATAATTATATTTAAGAAGATAGATGATATTTATCAATAACTTAATAAAAAGATTATTAATTTACAAATTACTAATGTAAACAGTTAATCAATTGAAAGTGTCGGTAGACTACATGAAAAACCTTTCTAGGTAAACTTTAGTCTAAACTAGTTTTTACCCGATGCTTTACGCTTAACAGCTCGAATAACATGTCTGGTAGGTCAAATCTGTTTATTTAGCCATCGCTTTACAGTGGCGCACTAATGTGGGTTTTCTTGATTAACATATAAAAAGTTAAAATATTTAAAACGATATTTATTCTGTCGGTAAAACCCAAGCATTAATAAAGCCCGAGCCATAGTCATAAAACGTTAGCAAATTATAGTTGTAATTATAATAATATAAAATATTCATACATGGATAACCTTAATGCCTTCCATTAAAATTTAAAATTAATAAATAAAGGCTTCTCACTATATCCAAAGGAAATGAAAAAAATGAAACAAAAGTAAGTGAAAAAAGTTCGGTGTCCTCCAAACGATTACAAAAAAAAGGTACAGCAAGCTAATAAGAGCATTCCCAGCAAGTCTCTCGTTCCCATCTCTATAGTTACTGTCACACCCCGGCTAGCACGATGCGGAAGCGTAAACCGAGAATGTAACAGACACCTCTGGTATCAACACATTGTTTATAAAGAAACATTACAAACTAATTTACAATATATTACATTTCCTTGTTTTGTCATCGTTTTACAATCTAGGTGATACAAACCAAACTAGTTCGTTAACTATACGATATTACTACTAACTTCCTTGCTTCTATTCACATAGCATCAACTACACACCTTGGCAAGTAACAGATCACCAAATCATTCCGATTTAGGTATACCTGAAAATCAATTTAAAACAGGTCAACTACTAGAGTTGGTGAGTTTCACGAGTTTCAGGAAAACAGTTATGAACATTCACAAGTTAATACTTGCAATCATGATATAAGTATGTATGTATGTAAATGATGTAATTATGCTAAGCTACAGTGAAGCTTTGACTATATGTGCTGCGTACATCCATTTTCCACGCTCAATCAACCACTGTGGCTCCCCTTCCGCCCACAACATGCCCCGGTAGCTATATCTAACACTACATAGCCTGTTTGTATAAATATGGTCATGTGCAAACGGCGCTATGTGACACGACAACCAGGCCGATTCCGTTTGGGTTTGTCAAACCAATAGTACTATTCACAAGCCACCGGCTCGAAGTTAATCACTGTGATCGTGGGGACTTTCGTGTGTTAGCACTTAGATAATTCACATCAATACATGTTTCAGGTATGTATATGTAATCAAACATGCTTTTCACCCCAAAAGTTCGTAAAACAGTTTAGAAGTGGGGTCATGAAACTCACTGTTTAGTAGATAATCAGTAGCACGTCGGTTCAAGGTTTGTATAACTTGCAATCACGGTTTCCTATAATCAATATTATAATAATATTAATATTTTAATATTATTATAATCGCAATACTAAACTGGGTTGTATAACTAATCTGGGTATAGCTGGAACGCCCAAAAAGTGGCAATAGGCTTAGGTTGTGATGTTGTTCAATGTCTAATACTTAAAACTGAACTTGGCTCAGATTCCTGTTTTTCTAGCTGGGCCAAGTTGTTCGTTTACGCGTTCAGAAAACAGTTATGGGGAAGTAAGCTTGGGTAAATGTATTGGTTAATAAAATGATTAAGTTATAAAGAAGGATCACATACTGGGGTACCGGATTAGCCACGGTGCTCGTTTCCGTTTACTCAGTTTGATTTAAGAAGAAACGCGCACAATCTATCCGGATTGTCCAGGTTTCTCATAGAAAAGTTCGTTTTTACTTAATTAATCCAAAAATATGATTTTTTATTACTCTTGGTGTTTTGATATTCCCGCAGGTTCGTTAATCGCGAACTTGCCTGTTTTTATAAAAACTGAATTTGTTTAATCTTCAAATTAGTATAATTAATTAACCGTTAATCATTTAATTATGAAAATTTAGCCACATATCAATTAAAATATGTATATTTTTATAAAAATATTTCTGGAATTATTTACTGATTTATTAATTTAAAAAAATTCATTTTATCAGCTATATTTCGCCTGAAAATCGTCCGTTTATCCCAAAAAATTTCCAAAAATTCCAAAAAAATTCCTGAATACTAAAATTATGTCCTAAAACAACCTGTATCAATTCCAGAATGTAAAAATCTCGTGCAATATTCTTTTCGGCCCAAATTCGGCTATAAAAATTCACACGAACGCATATACACAAAACACCTTTAGACTTCTCCAAATGATCCCAAAATTCATATGTGATCAAAATACATCAAATATGAGTTCCCATAAAAAGTTCATAATTTTTGGAGCATTTTAACTATTTTTCCCCATTAAACGTCCCAATTCGGTAATAAATTCGCCAAATATTCTCGGATGGTCGAAAAATTACCAATTTTGAAAAGGAACTCAATGACATGGTCCCTGATGTCCCTGCAAAATTTCAAGTCCTAATAATATGCAAATCACAACTTGAACCTAAACAGCCCGTAAGCGAGTGTTTCGGCATTACCTTAGCGGTTTTGGTTCGTTTCCGCCTTTCTAATCAACTTTTCAAGCTCTTGTGCTCATATGTAGGCTAGATACAAGTCCTATATCACAAACCAAGCAAGTTTCATCAATAGAACAGCCCTTTAACTTAGGGTTTCGGCTAGTGCACAAAAATGAACTTTTGAACCGTAAAAATGTCATTTCAACCCTTTAATCCGTGTTTATGGCAAAAAAAAACTATCAAACCAGGTTCCTTACCATGTGTATGATCAAAACATGTTTATGGACCATTTTTAGGATTTTTACATGGTTAGGAATGATTTTTGGCAATCAAGACATGTTTTTATGGTATTAATCATGGTTAAACAAGTATAAAAGTAGCTTATTTAAGTTGTTTACCTTAGGGTTTGAAGAGTTTCCTGATGAAGAAAGGTTTTTCCAGAATTTGCTTGTGGATGAATGTGTAAAAACATCTTAAAACTAGTTTATATGTGAAAGAAATAAAAAGGGGGAGGGGGTTCCATTGTTGCGGCCGCAAGGTTGCTTGGGCCCCCTTGGGCCCATTTTGGCCCAAATAACCGATTCCAAAGGCCCAAACACGAGAAGTCCAGTCTAAATTTGGTTCGGGTTCGGTTTTTGGCGCGAAAAACTTATCAGGTGCGACAAACAGCGCGAAAATGAGTGTTTTTCGGCTTAACGGATGATACAATGCTTGGTTTGTAACTATCTTTCGCGTTTAAATATATAGCGGGTAGTTAAACGAGCATGTTTTTGTTTAACTTGTTTGCTATCGAACTAAGGCCATATTACTAATATTTTAGCTTATATTAAACATATAACACTTATAGATGCCCCCCCGGGATTTCTGGGTCATAACCCGACCCGTTCGGTTAATCGTTCGTTTGTTACGCAAAAGGCGTTTATTTGCTTAATCGGTAAATACGTACTGAGGTGTACCTTGTTTTGGTTCAAATGTCACAGTTAAACTAAAAAACACTACATTTATCTATCATGTTTAATTAAATAATACATTTTTATAAATTTATCCTTATAGTTTATCTTTCCTCTATTCAAAACCAATTTAAACAAATATTAAAAAAAATAATGGCAAACAAACTTTCCCCAAATTTACAAAAGTCACTAACTTTTCTATCTCTCTCACTCACTAAGAGACCTTGTATGGATTTAGATCGATGATAACGACGTGATGTTCATGATGTGATTACGATTACAATGAAGCTTATACGTTACTGTCTGTAGTGTGTGTGAACTGAGAGAATTTGGGCAGCGTAACAATACTCAATCATTCAAAAATGAACTTCTATATCATTACCGATAATGTTAAGCATATATATAGAGGATGAGACATTCGTTAACTTAAGACTTAACGAATGTGTCATTCGTTATGTTAACTACAACGAATGAACATAATGATTCGCATTACATTTATCTTAATGTATAGCCCTTCATTAGTTGTCACATTCGTTAAGCAAGGTTAATGAATGTAGCTTACATTATAACGAATGTGGCTCATTCGTTACGTGGCCTTACAATAGAGCGAATGTGGTTTATTTACCAAAATACCCCTTACATTATCAATCATTATAATAATAATATAATAAAGACCAAGACATCCAAGTCGTGTATCAACAAACTCCCCCTCGTCTCGAGCTCTTTATTCTTCACTTCTGGAACATCTTTGTCTTCCAGTCGTTACAACTATGAATCTTGAATGCATAACAAACGCGAACAACACATTGAAATTGCATTGCAAGATCGTAGTCACATATGTTAGCGAATCGGATCTGACTATGGAATAACGCGTCATTGTCAGACTCCGATAAGTTAACTAGCCACATCGGATTTATAACACGTATGAAACTTGTGTTAAGTCTCGATCCCAATACAATTACCGCTTCACCCGTCCTATTATCATAGTACCATTGGTCGAACGTAGTGAAAAGACTCTGAGGGAATATCTTCATCGGAGCCCTCTTCATCGTCTTCGGCAGCTTGACTTGCAAGATCATTTTTCTCTAGCCGGTGCGTGTATCAAACTCGTCAATATACTTATGCGTTGGCACATGTGGCTGTTTCGCGTAGAAGATGAGCATAGAACCATGAAGCCCATTGGTCTTTGCCCCGATTAACAAATGGTCGGTTGGCTAAGGTTCTCACATCCCATCTTGGCATAGTCAAAATATCGTGAGGGCACTTAAAATAATAAATACCGAACTCCCACTTGACGATATATAATTTAAGCTCCGCATCGTATTGCCAAGCAACTAAATCACCCTTCACATCCTTCGAACTCCTGTACTTCTTCATCTAGTATGCCGATGCTCGAGCCTTTGCTTGTTTGACTTCCTCCTGCTCATTGTATCTGAAGGTCTCGATCATCTTGTTCATTCATTTAACAACGTGTCCGAACATACCATCCAAAGCACGTTTCCTTTTCTTCTCTTTTGCTGATAAGTGACTTGTCTCAGCCTCTTTATTCCACCTATCTCGTTCTTTACGTAGACGTTGCTCTGCTGCTTCAAAATGTTCCGTAGTTAAAAACGGAATACCCGAATCAGAATTTGTCAATGCATACATCTTGGGATACTCCTCAGCAGTCACGTCTTCAACCTCAACCTCCTCGTACTCAGGCACATTCCCACGTGGAATGCCTGGATTCATACTTTCGTCAAACTCAATCTCCACCTCCACAAACTTTCCCAACTCCCCTACCTCATACTCGTTTAGATCAAGAAGCAAGGCAATTGTTCTTTAGTCAGTGAATGATCACCAAACTCACCCTCTTCGATCTCATCCGTATTGACCATACTGTATACAATCCCGTTCATACCAACAAATAAAATCATATTAGCCTATATGAAATCAATCGGCTTAGCTCGTGTATAGTCTTTGTATGGTACGATCTGCGTGTTATTACCCTCACTACCTCCACCAGCACTCAACCCAGCTTGAATACTTGCCGATGGTGTATTGCTATCACCCGGTTGCTGGTCACCTACACCACCTGCATCCGGATCATCATCATCATTCCTCCTCTTTTTCAGCTCGTCTTTTTTTCATGTAAGTTGAAGGATGATCTCATCTTATCTATCCAATCTCTCCCCTTGAGCAGTAACCAGGGCCTTCAATTCCCTGTTCTCTCCCTAAGCAGCTGCGCCAGCTCGTGAGAAGCTCGATCTGCTTGCATTTGCATTTGTGGTAGATGTAGCAGATTTTGCATATGAAACAGCTGAGCTTGGGGAGACATGCCATAGAAGTTCGGATGAACTGGTTGCATAGGCCCCTGAGGACGATTGAATGACATGAACGAATGCTCAGGTCTTGGCAACGCAGTTGGACTAGCCGGTGTAGTAGGAGTAGGAGGACAAGGACTTGGCATACGAGCCAGTACAGTCTGCAAAACATCTCCAAAGTATGGATCCGACATAGCTGTCGTCACCAATGTCATTGTGGGAGGCACCGGAGACACAGGAATAGGCACCGGTGTTGGAGATATTGTAAACACCGGAGATCGTGTATCAATTGGAGGAGTAGGAGATACAGGTATAGAAGCTGGAATAGATACAAGTGCAGACGGTCTCACAGATACAAACGGTTGACTGGAATCTCGATTCCTGAGCCCCGTCTCACCCTTTGCTTCTTCGGTTTGTCGCCTTGATCAACCATCAGCGCTTTACCCTTACGCTTACGTTTCTGCTCATAATTTAACTAGGAACTCGGCCCCTGACCACCATCACCACCATCTTCATGCTCAGAATCTGAATCATCGTGAGCCCCACGATCATGAGATGGCGCTTCATAATCTATGTTGGCGAGATGGCCAATCAAACGCTTATAACGTGGCCGATCATGACTGCTTTGACCTCTATAGGAATGTAATCGCCTCATTGTCTCAGCATTCATGTTTTCCAACTTCATCAGATCGTTCAGATTAGTTGGATTTTTAAATAATGTTAGCTGGAGATCGTCTATGATAAGCTGAAGGAATCTCGGATACATCAAGAACTTGTGTCGACTAGTGAGATTCTCCTTCAAGTGATAAAAAAACCAGTTCAGAGAAATTGAACAGTTTATTGAGCACCAACACAACAAATGCCAATTACAGCATCACGCGACATACTCGTAACCACCTTTTCGACCACCAAGGCAATGGATCAATAAATGCATAAGATACTTGTACTGCTCGCACAAGTTCGCCTTGTTGTACATCAACCTATTCAAATCCCCCTTGTACTTTATCCTCCTGAACAAACCACGTATCAACCCTTTATTAAACTCACACCTGTCATCCATCGTATTCCAAAAACCCAACACATCTTGAATTACACCCACACCTACCACCACCGGCTTATCTTGAATTGTTGCTTCAATCTGATTCTCTCGCTCATTATACTTAGCAGTTTTCCAGAAAGCACGAATAATACTTTGATAGAACAAAGTATCTGTAGATATCGCCTTGTAGATTCTGGATCGTAATAAGAAGCTGATCATTCCTCTAAATATCGGTGAATCTTCAAAATTATCGTGTAAAAAGGCACAGATGCTGAGCTTTTTATCCCACGATAACAGTACTGGAGCTTCTTCAGGTTCAGCAGCTTGCACTGGATCATGGACCTCAAGTTGTTGTTCAGGAATAACATCTGATTGTTGCTCAGGAATAGGATTCGGAACGATCTCGTCAGCCATAATGTTTAAAATGAATAAAATATTAGTAAAATATTGAAATAATATCCTACTGCTTAACGAATGACCTTCTACATTCGTTAATATACACTTAAACGAATGTCCTCATTCGTATAAGTTTAAATTTAACGAATCAACCATATTCGTTAGATCTAACGAATTAGCTTATTCGTTAATTATTCATTACATTAAACTCACATTCGTTACAAATAATGAATCAACATCCCATTCGTTATGACAAACGAAAGAGAGTCATTCGTTATCAAATAAATAACCATATTCGCTAACCTAGCGAATGACTTGGTTATTCGTTAACCTATAACAAATCTGATATGATTAAGTTAATTTTGACTCTCAATAGTCAAAGTCCAAATAACCCAGATAATGAGAAGTCAAAACCAATGAACATCATCCCATTACTCAATCGATTCAGATCAACAATACCGATTAATCCTAATAAATTAAGTCGGAATTACTTTTAATACATTAATCATCATTCAAACATCATTAACCTAACACAAATCCTAAGCGTTTGATTAAGATTTTATGTTAGTTCGTATCAGTTTAAAATTTTAACAATTAACCACCCAATCTCAGTCAAACTGTAATGAAACTTGTATCATCCGACTCGCCGTTACCTGTATATTACCTATATATCAGTCAATCGAATAACAACGAAGGTAATAATTTTTGAGAAAAATTTACAAGAGTTCTTTTAGGAAATGGATGAAATAGTGTTAGGACGAATGGGTTTCCATTCGTCGCTTTGGGATTATAAACCCTGCAATCATGTCACGCGAAACAAGGAGATTCGTTAAATTTGAAATAACGAATGTCCTCATTCGTTAAATTAAAAATCTTATTCGTTAAAATATAACGAATCAGATTTAAATTCGTTAAAACTTAACGAATGATACATTAAAGTTCCATTCGTTAACTGTTTATACGAATGTCTTCCATTCGTTAGCTCAGCGGAAGCGAATGTCTTTCATAACGAATGAGGTCATTCGTTATGTATAAATGACGAATGGCTTGACATTCGTTAAAACAAAGTTAACGAATCACCTGCATCATTAACGAATGAGACAAACTCTCATTAATGATTGAAATAATCATTTAAAAACCAAAATAGGTTTTTAAGAGTGAATTAAATAATCAATTAACCCAATTAGGGTTCAAATTGAATACATTAATATACCCTATCACTCAACGATCGGTAAAGCTTAACTTAAAACGGACTTTTACTTTAAGAATACGTTAAACACGATTAACTTAAAATTTTGGGGTAAAAACTTTCTTTTTGATTTTGATAATATTCGCCGGCTCAATAAATCAAAAATAAAGCAGAAAGATTCAAATCTTTTTGGATTTTGAAATTTTGTAACCAAAAATAACATGCAATAAAAATTAACATCTATTAAAGCAGTACATGTTTTTGTGAGTTTGAGCAGGAAATTATATTGACAAGGAAATCTCTAAGTAGCACTTCAATTTTGATATTATTGTATACCCCAGCGATGATTGCTAATATAATTATCCTCTTAAACTATAAACAGACTTTTCAGAAACTTTACGATATTATTAATGGTTCAGTTAGGCACGAATTTTATGTGCACCCCACCTATCAGATATAACATTTTTATCTCTTATACAGTGAGTATTCACATGTGTGTTTTATTTGACATTAAATTTTCGATTAACTGTGACTCATGCAAAAATAATAAAAAGAAAATAAAGCAGAAAATTAAAATTTTTCTTTAAAATCGGTATTACTACACGCAAATAAGGTTCCATTTTAACAAAATAAAAAGATAAAAATAAGTTGAAGTTGCATAAAATCTAAACTCTCAATTCAGATAATACCGTATTATCGCGCGGAGAAAGACCGACATTTCATACGAAACACCAAGAAAATAAAGCAAAATAATCAAATATTAATCCTCAGGTTAAATAATCTTATCGCGCAGGAGAGGATCCAATATTTGAATAAAAATAAAGAAAAAATAAAATTGAATTTCTTTGCAAAATTAAAGATAAAACAAAGCAGAATTTTCTTCAAAAATGAACACATGAACACACAGTAATCTTTTTCACTTTTTGACTTTTATTAAATCAGATATGGTATCATACTTCAAGGTGTTATTCTACTAAATTCGGCGTTCGTTATATTTATATCTTATCAGTTCCTATATAGTCTGTCAAGCCTATCATTGCATATCATATTGCTGGCCCCACGTATTTTTTAATCTAATTTATTCATGTACCAGATCAAACCCATCAATGTACTATCATTTTCCCTTTTAGCTCAAAAACTCATTTTGAGGAGCATTTATCAATGTTTTTGACTTTTTCAATATTTGAATTTTTTTGGAGTTTTTAATTTTTCTATACAAACTAAAATCACAATATTTTTGTATTTTTATCATTTTCTCCCCCCTAAAAACTACAAATAGAAAATATCAAGAAAAATAAAACTAAATTGATTCAACCGAGCTTTCGAATATCAGTTAACGATTTTAAACCATTTATACCAAACAAGTATTGAAAACGATTGATCTTGCATCCTCCATAGTCCGAGTCAGTATAAGCCGTCAAATCAAACATATCGTCCTTGGGGTACCACAACCCGATGTCTGGATTTCTCCTCAGATAATGTAAGATACGCTTAACTGCCGCCAGATGAGTCACTCGGGGACTTGATTGGTACCTGGCACATAAACAAACAGCAAACATAATATCAGGACGTGATGCAGTCAAATACATAAGAGAACCAATCATTGCTCGATACAGGTTCAGATCAACGATATCCTCCAATTCATCCGGTGACAAATTGTGACCCATGGGAAGAGGTGTCGAAGAGATTTTTCGGTAGAAATCTTGAATCGGCTCAAGACATCGTTCACGTATTTCGTCTGATGGATAAATATCTTGGAATCAGACTGGTGAACTTGCATTCCCAAAAAGAAGCTCATCTCCCCCATCGAGCTCATCTCGAATTTCATCTGCATCGTTGTCTTGAAATCTTTGAACAAGGTGTCCTCGAACCAAAAATGATATCATCCACGTAAATTTGAGCGAGGAGCAGATTGTCACCAACATTCTTGTAAAATAAAGTACAATCCACAGTTCCCCTCTTGAAGCCACTATCAATCAAATGATCAGCCAACGTGCTGTACCAGGCTCTCGGGGCCTGGTGTAAACCATATAGAGCCTTGTTTAAATGACAAACACGCTCAGGATAGTTAGGATCTTCAAAGCCAGGAGGCTGTTTCATGTACACTTCTTCGTGTATTTCCCCGTTCAAGAATGCCGATTTAACATCCATCGGCCATGGACAGGAGAGATCCTTGGTTCATAAGTAAATGTCCGGCCTCTTAAATCACCAACGCGTTTTGGGTTTAACGGTAGTGGGCGAGAGGAGAGCTCCATAGTTAAGCGTGCTCAGGTGGGAGTAGTAGCAGGATGGGTGACCTCCTGGGAAGTCTCCACCTGGGCAACCAAAAGCAAATCCGTGAGCTCTTCGTGGGCAAAGCGGACAATATTGGTGATGTGAGGGGCCGGATGTTACATTCTTGTAGGTTGCGTAGGCTAGAAAAATGTGTATCGCTTCCAGTCGTGCTACAGGAGTGTACACTTCGGTGTAGTTAATGCCTTCTTGTTGATTATATACCAATACGACCAATCGTGTCTTGTTTCTCACAATAACCCCACGGTTGTATTTCTTGCACTTATAAACCCACTTAGTCGGTATAGCCCTTTTAACTCGGTCGGGTTTGTTAATAAGATCCCGTACACCTAGTCGTACAAACTGCTGTAGCTCCTCCTGCATAACTTCAACCCACGAAGGTTCCTTGAGTGCCACTGTGCACTTGTCGGTTCGATCTGAGATAGGAAGCAAGTGTATTGTGCAATGGTCAGAATCTCTGTTGAATGCAAATCCGAATATGCACACAACACCGGATCTTCTGAAAGAGATACGTTACAATCAACTTTGCCATCACATACATTAGCCAACTGATGTCTCGTTCGAACACCGTTATTAACATCACCAATTATCTATTCCTGCTGATTATTAGTGTGAATCCGTAAAGAAGGATTCGCAGGTACAGATACATTATCACCAAGATTGGTGATATTTTCCTTGGCTGTGTCTAAAGAAACAGTCGACGATACATCTTCAACTAGAATCGGCTTGTTGGTTTCTTGAGCCTCGTCCAATGGTACTGAAGAAGAGTCGACGAAGTCAGCGTCATCGGAAGATTTAGAAACATCATTTGATGTTTCTAATACGTTAGGAATTTCGTTCACATCGAAATTAGAAGAACTCAAAATCAGAAGACAATCTTCCTCCAAATATGAACGTACCAAGTCTTCAGATATTTCATCAATTGCTGGAGTAAACGAATTAAATAAACCGTCATAATCGAACATCCAATCAGGACCCTTGCCGACTGGAGGTGTAGTGTAGCTTTGAAAATCTACATGATACCATTCCTCTACACATCCCGAAGAAAGATTGAAGATTCGCTTCTTAGGAGAATTATAACCCAGAAAGTAACCTTCAAATGTCTTTTCATCAAATTTCCTGGTATCTCTCTTCAATACCGTACATGGACACGCAAATGGTTCCAAATACTTTAGATTAGGCTTACGGTTCTTCAGAAGTTCATAACTCGTTTTCTTGAACTTCATAACCGTTAGGACGCGGTTCAATGTATAACAAGCAGTATTCACAACTTCGTTCCAGAATTGAACGGGAAGCTTAGAATCTGCCAACATCGTCCTAGGTGCCTCAATTAACGTTCGATTATTCCATTCTAACACACCGTTCTGTTGAGGAACATACGGCGCACTAAATTCCCGACGTATTCCATGTTGAATGCAAAAGAAATCCAATACATTGTTTTTAAATTCAGAACCATTATCACTCCGAATTCTCCTCACTTTTAATTTGTAAAGTGATTCGATCTTAGTGATAAGATTCTGAATTAAAACAGGTGTCTGATTTTTAGAACCCATAAATGACACCCATGAGTACCTCGAGAAGTCATCGGTCACAACCAAACAATACGAATCACCTGCAATACGGGTACGGTTCACCAGACCGAACAAATCCATGTGAAGTCGTTCCAGTGGCGTGATAATCGAGTTAATCGTTTTGCACGGGTGTGACTTCTTCTTCTGTTTCCCCTTTTTGCATGCAACACAGTGATCGTTCAGCTTGAAGTTCTTGAGGGTCGCACCATCCACTAAATCATTTGCAATAAGATGATTCATTTTGCGCCATGCGTCGATGCCACAAAATCGAGTCTTTCTCCGTTGCCTTGGAGACATAACACGTTTCAAGGGTGAAACGTTTAAGTTAGCACTCATGTCAAGGACATAAATATCATGTGATCAAGGAGATTGCATGACAACCATATCTTCAGGAATCGTGTACCCCGGTAGTAGGATAACACATTCCTTGTCGGTGAAAACGGTTATGCATTTCTTGTCACATATTTGTGAAACACTCAAAAAATTGTGGTCTACCTTTTCACAATAATTAACCGTCTCAAATGTAATCCTCCCATTTGAGACCTCTCCCTCCTTTGTAATCATTCCACCATTATTACCCGCGAATACAACATATCCTCCTTGAATATCTTTGACATTGTTAAGAAGGTCGAGATTTCCGGTAATATGCCGAAAGCATCCACTGTCTAATATCCACTTGTCACCTGATACAGACTTGGATGAACTCTGCACAAAAAGTAAAATGATTAGTTCAAAGAGGCAGCCCAAGCCTTAGTCTTGAACTCTCCTTTTAATATTTTCGGAGAAAAATTTACTTTAACACTCGTGTTTGGCACTTGAGAGTATGTAACAGGTTTCTTGTTTTTCTTCTTTAGATAACCATCAAGAATTACTCTTGAGTCCGTGTTTTTACAAATATGTTGAGCAAAGTCAACAGATTTGTTCAATACATTAGGAACATCAACCCGAACCACTTTCCTCGGGTTGGCATTTGAATACATTATGAACGACTCATCAACTTGAGATTTTTGATTTTTGAATTCAACCACTGGACTGGTTTGTTTAGTTGATGACTTGATGTTTTCAACCTTAGCTTTGCATTTCTTAGCCACATGACCAGTTTCACCACACTTAAAACACAAACGTGTGTCTAAACTTTTCTGTGGTGGAACAGTCGTCATGTTTTCATGCGTAGGTTGATGAACATCAATTGTTGGTTGCTTCACAGTTACCGATTTAGAAACCTCATGTGTTAATCCCTTTTTATGTTTATAAAACTCAAGATTGGTAGTATTCAAAGAACTTTCCAATCCCGGTGATTTTACAAATTTTATTGGTTGAAAAACATTAGCAACAGGTTTCACTTGAACATTTGTTGATTTAGACTTACGAAATTTTTGTTCAAGTTCGGCAACTTTAGAAGTGTCATCATTAAAAACACTTTCAATCATTTCTGGCTTAAGAAGATTAAATGGAACTTCTTTATCCAAAAACACTTTTGATAAGTCTTTTAATTTAAAAACCTTTCCTTCGGTTGATTCAAGTTGAGGATTAATGAATTTCATCAAGTCCTCATCAGACACAGTAGGCTTGTCTGATTTCTTTACCTTAAGCGATACTTTTGGGTTTTTCAAGGAATCTCCAAAGGTTTTCGAACCATACACAGCTTGTTCGAATTCCTCAGGTTCACACAGAATATGATTGTCAGAAGGTATGTTATCGTTTTTGACAATCACATCCGGTTCATGTAATTCCTCAATAGAACCATCTAATTCATTTTCAATAAAAAAAGAATTACTCTTGATATGAACTGGTTCTTGAATTTTTGGTTTTGTTGTCTCAACATTTTCAGTTTTGGGTGGATCAACAATGGGCGTTTCTGAGTTTGTAGATTGCTCCACAACAAGAAAGCTCGTATAGTTTCCTTTGAATGGAGGAGGAATCTCAACATAACCAACCCAACTTTACCATTTTTCTTATGTACATTATTGACTTCAATTATTTCATTTAAAAAAATTAAGAGTCTCTAAATTTTCCAAGTTTATTTTTTAACTCCATAATTTCATTCTCAAGTTTAGTAATGCTGGTTCGAAGTTTGAGAATCTCCTGAAAATGTTGTTCAACTACCACAATTTTACAGTTAACCTCTGCTTTTAGATCATGATTTCTTTCAAACAACTTTTTGATTTTAAGTGTCGATTGATCCAACAATTTGGATTTTTTTCTGAAGCATTCATTAATCATGGAAAGCTCGTTCTCGAGTGTAGTATTATGTTGTAAAGCGGACTCAAGTTTAACTTTGAGTTCACTACAACCATTACACTCGGTAACAATTTTGGTAGTTACTTTCTCATGTGATTCATTCAAAGATACATTAAATGAAGAGTTAGTACAAACCTCTTCAATCTTTGCCATGCAGGCAAAAGATTCTTTTTGCTCAGATGTTGAGTTATCAGAATCAGTCTCAGAATCAGAACTTTCACTCCCATCTGTTAAGTTATCGCCACTCACATCTTCAAAATGCTCTACTGGTTCTACCACAGCAAGATTCGCTTGGTTAACCAGTAATCGTTGTGACCAATCCAATGCTTCATTCGCAACAAGGGCTTGTGTGCTGGCCGCTTTAGTCTGATCCCCCTCTGACGGTTTCTTCTTTTCAGATCTAGATGAACTTTTTCCCAAAGACCTATCAGCATTACGAGGACCCGTGTATTCTTTCTTCGGCTTATCACACTCTTTGGCAAAATGTCCAAAGTCTCCACAGTTGTAGCATTTAACTTTTAACTTATAGAACCCAACCCTCTTGTTTAGAGTGGGTAGGTCCTTTCCGGTTCATTTCATGAAACGTTTTACCTTACGTACAATCATCGCCATGTTCCATTTCAGGTCCATGAGCTCTAGATCATCAGGATCAATCTGGTCATAATCCTCATCAGTGAGTTTGCTAGTATCTATCTTACTTCCAACTAGTTGTTTGTAAGATGACATAAAAGCACTTAAAAATGTGAATTGCTGCTCCGCTTCCTTCAGATTTACATTAGACAAAGAGCTTGATGAACTTGAACCTAAACCCGAGCTGGCACCTGATGCCATGAAACATACATTAGGCCCGACATTACTGTTAGGTGACTCTTCTTGAGAATTCTGTGTGAAGAAAGCTGTGATCAGGACAGAACTTAAAGCATTGTTTGCTGGTAACGAACCACCATAGAGAGTAGGATTTTGATTATCCTTTAGTGAGTTTTGGCATTTCAAGTCGTACTCTCTTTCTTCTAACTCGTTAATAAACTGTACAGAAGTAAGTTGATCATTACGAAAATAACCATTCTCTTTCAGCACAAGTAAGAATGTTGAGTATGAAGGTGGCAATGCATTCTTCAAAGTATCAATCTTGTCCACCTCAGTTGGTTCAAGTTTAACAGCAGACATTTCTGCCACAAGATGACAAAAATGACTTATCATTTCTTCCATAGTTTCATTCTTCAACAGAGTAAAATTTCTGAATTGAAATTTCACTAGAGTCTTCTTGCTCTCGAGTGTGTTCCCTAGGCTTCGAGTTTTCAAGGAAGCAAATAAAGAAGCACAAGTCTTGATATTGCTGTATTGATGAAAGATGTGCTCAGGTAACGCCATAGTGAGAGTTGAGTAGGCTTTGGTCTCGCTCTCAGCTTCCTTGACCTCATGAGCTTCATAACAATGATGAGCCTTTTTAGTACAGCCAAGTGATTCACTCCCCACAAGTGGTGCCTTATAAACAACATCCAGATATCTCACACTACTTGGATGTACGGATCCAAGATGAGCACGAAACCTTGGCTCCCAACGTGAGAAGCCAGACAATTTCAGCAGTTTGGGACATTTATTATGAGAACCAATCTCATTGCCCATTGATAACAATTGCTGCATTAAGGCGTTCTGCGAGGCTAAAGCATACTACTAGGCTTGATTTTGAGAAGCCATGATTTGACAAGGTCTAACAGTCAAGGGGCTAAACTTGTCAAATGATAAAACTTACAATCACTGTTCACGAATGTGAACTGTTTAAACGAATGGAAGATAACGAAAGTAATTTGATAACGAATGTGAAAAGGTAGAGAATGTGAATTGATAACGAATGAGAGGTAGCGTATGTGATTAAGTAACGAATGTAACCAGGTAACGAAAGTGATTAGAGAAAGTGAGTAGCGAATGTTTAGTTAACGTATGAGGAACAAGTGAATGATGAAACACTGTTTTAACGAATGAGGATTGACGAATGGTCCAATTTAATGAATGATCAGTTAGATTTTATAACTAATCAAGTTAACGAATCAATCTTTAAAGACTAACGAATCAATATTCAACGGATAACGAATCAGCCTTCAAACCTTCAAACCATTCTAAATATCAAACCTAAGTCTGAATTAACCAAACTCTATATCAAAACACTCGGAATTCAATTCCGAACCACACTAGATCAATCCGAACTCACAAACAATCCAACTCAAACCTCAATTAAACTGTTCAAAAACACCGTAAACCGCCATTAACACCAAATCACAATTCCGTTTCAATCCTTACTCAAACCTCCATTAACCTTCCAATTACCTTAACACTAAGTTCAAATACCTTTACACAAACTCACTTACGTTTAACACCTATCCTCTATTTCACCAGAAAAACTGATTATTGATGAATTAGATCAATTCATGTTCCAATTGATCAAAACAGAGACGAAATCATACAATTATCTATAGAACAATCACGAAGATCCGATCCAATGGCTCTAATACCACTTGAGAGACCTTGTATGGATCTAGATCGATGATGACGACTTGATGTTCATGATGTGATTACGATTACAATGAAGCTTATACGTTACTGTGTGTAGTGTGTGTGAACTGAGAGAATTTGGGCAACGTAACAGTACTCAATCACTCAAAAATGAACTTCTATATCATTATTGATAATGTTAAGCACATATATAGAGGAAGACTTAATGTTAACTATAACGAATGAACATACTCATTCGCATTACATTTATCTTAACGAATAGCCCTTCATTCGTTGTCACATTTGTTAAGCAAGGTTAACGAATGTAGCTTACATTATAACGAATGTGGGTTATTTACCAAAATACCCCTTACATTATCAATCATTATAATAATAATATAATAAAGACTGAGACGTCCAAGTCGTGTATCAACAGTCACAACTATTCTTAACCTTATGCTATAATTTACAAAATCCTCTCACATAAATTTAAGGAATAGGTAGGGAATGCTCTAACAATTAATAACAAAACAAATAAATAGACAAGTTGTATTATTTGAAAGTTAAAAGCAAACAAAGGCCCACCTGCTTGAAGCAGGATTCGAGCCGACCCTCCATCCCAACACTGTTTTAACAATTAAATACCAGACCATCACATCACATTGGGTAATCTCTCAAATAATTTATCTAAGAGCATCTCCACCAGTAGGGAAATAATTGGTTTTTGGTGACCATGGGGCAAACGAAAGGAGGCGGGTGGAGACAAACGTTTGTGTTAGGTTTAGTTTGCATTCTCAAATGTTTGGGAGGTGGGTTTGTAGTGGCCCCACCACAACCACTACACACAAATCATATATATACATATTTATTATATTTTAATGGGGTTTAGATTGGTTTATGGATGGAGGAAAAGTAGGGTTTTTTGATGAAAAGTTTAGAATATGATTTGACGATGAGGTGGATGTTTAAATTGGTTTATGGGTGGGGATACTCTAACACTCAAAACATCAAGCTAAAGTTTGTGACTGTAACTTATACTCTATATAGATATAGATAATGACTTGATGGTTTCTTTGAAATCGATTGAAAGGGTATAAAATTTGCTAAGTGGGAAGAGAGGGGTTTTCGTGTTTAAATTGATAATTTCCTAAAAAGTAAAAGGGAAAATATCATAAAAAACCAATGTACTTTTTATTTTTTTCTTATAAAAGTCCTTCAACAATTTTTTACACGTAAAAGTCCCTATACATGTTATTTTTAAACAAAATTGTGAATTGTTTAAAATTAATTACAATAATGGCTCTTGAGTTTTACCATATTACAACTTTATTTCCCAAGTTTGAAAAAGGTTACAACTTTAGACCTGTTATTTGCATGAAAGTAGCAGCCTTGGTTCTCGAGACAGATGGAATTAACCTTTTATTTGTTAAATGAATATCCAAATTACCCATAACATAATAAATCTAATATAAACAAACTATATTATTTATTTAAATTTAAATGAATTAATAGCAGATCGTGAATTTCTTTTCTTGTGGCATCTACCCCCAGCTTGTTCATCCTACCGCCCCTTTGCAAATCCGGCTAACCAACACCACCGCACCAGCCACCAGATGTTGCTCCTCGTAACTCCTACCGCACCACCATACCCAAAACTTGCCATCGCCATCTGCAGTCGATCGGGGATTATTGAGACCACCCCCAGCATCGCCCATGTTTGAAACCCACCTGAACTCTAGCTAGTGAGGTGTCGCCGGTTGGTGGCTATCATTCTCCGATCTTGCGTTAACACGAGCATGATAGGGGAGAGGTATGGTTGTATTGAGTTTTAACACTTTAGTTTAGATGTATTTAAAATGATTTTATGTAATTGTTTTATATTAGTGACCATAATTTTTTTTAAATTTATGTAAATAACGAAAAAAAAGAAGTTAAGTTCATCCATCTTGAGGACTAAGGGTAGTACGTTCATGTAAACAGCGGGTCTACAGTTGTAACATTTTGAAACTTGGAGACTAAAGTTGTAATTTGGTAAAAACTCAAGAGCCATCCATGTAATTAATTTTATATAAATTCATAGTTTTGTTCAAAAATAACATGAATATGGACTTTTATGTGTAAAAAATTGTTAAGGGACTGCTATAAGGAAAAACATAAGTATATTGATTGTTTATGGCATTTGTCCAAAGTAAAATCTATATCTATCTATACTCTCTAATAAAAAGATACAAGTTTTGTCACTTGTCATTTCCACATTAAACCTCATCAATTTTAACAAATTTATAACAGTAAAATAATATATAACATTCTTAAAAGTTATGTTTCAAAATTTATTAATTTAATATTTACTTCCTATTTTTTTTTAATTATTTGATATTTATAATATCTTTTTATTTTAAAAATGTTTTAATTTTAAAAAGGTCTCAAACTAGTGGCTATTATATATGAAAGTTGGGGAGTAGAAATTGAAAAGGCGTAGAATTGGCGGGGGGCTCCCTGGATTGCGTTAGCCTTCATTCACCTGCTGCAAGTTTCACAAACAACATAGTGTTTGTGTGTGTGTGTTCTCGTGTACTAATACTAATACTAATACTAATACTAATACTAATACTAATACTATACATGGTTTAATTTAATGGAACAACTTCTTCCTCACTTTGAACATCATCGTCTCTCACTCTCACAAACTAATCTCCTCTTCAACGCTTTCCCCAGAACCCATTTCATCTTCCGTAAAAACCAGTCGCTCATTTCTTCATCTTCTTTACACCTTAACCCACCTGCAGCTCAGTCCAATACGCCAATTAGAAGCAGCTTGGATAAACATGAGTGAAGAAACACTAAGTGACCCCGGGCAGATTATAGGTAATCTGGGGATTAAGTAATGTTTCCCACGAAGGTTAGGTCCAGCAGAGTAAGTTGTACTTCAGGGAACCTGCAAAACAGACACCGTAAGCTCGTCACTGAGAAGGGGGGGTTCCTCCTTGTGACCACCCTCCGGCGTGAGAATCAGTCTATATTGCTCTTTGAATATAAAAGTATATGAATACTATTAGAGCAGTTATCAAGTAAGTTATACGAGATAGTAGATGATGAAATGATAATACCATTTGCTGTCTTTTATAGCCGAAGGTGGGTTTCCAAGGGGTTTAGCCGGCCCAACACGCTACCAACTGTAACCTATGCACGTGCCCTACCTGTGAGTGGTGGATAGGTAGCGGCTGACACAGAGCAGGCGTGCCGTGTACTCTTCGTCTTCTACCAACTGCAGGCTAGGCACGTGGTCTGGCAGGAGTTGGTGGGTAGGCGGCGGCTATTGGTCACAGTGCTGTGGCGTGCTGTCTGCCACGCTGCTGTCAGTGAGCTGTCGCATTCTTGGTCAGATCTTTTGTCTTTACCTCGTCAGGTATCACGCAAAAGATCCTCCATACGGACTGGCCCATTTTGGCGGGAGTTTTCCCCCTCCCGCCTTTGCTCATTCTTTCAGGTGACACTGAATATTTGTAAGTGTTAAGCCTTATGCGTGTAGCTATGCTGTGCGGGTAGCCTTCCCTGATGGCTTGTATCCGCAACTGCGGGAACAGGCGGGTTACTTTACCATTGGGAGGCTTTTCCCTGCGTATGCAGCTTGCATACTGCGCGTAGGCTTCTCTGAGCATGGTGGGTCCTGCGGGAGTAGATGGTCTTTGCGCAGACATCCCTGTTCAAGGTGAGTCATGCGGGACCAACTGAGCCCTGCTGGGACCTACCTCTTCAAGTCCCCCCAGTCCAATGTTCTTCTCACGAATGTCTAATAAAGTGAGGTGAACTTTTGGACTTAAGCAAAGGGTTTTGAAAAGGGGTTTTTGTAAGGTTTTCCATGGGGGTTCTTCCCGCGGAAGTCCTTGTCACTTGCAGAAATTCCCGAGTTTCCTGCTTGGTCTTTGGGTATGATGCGGGTAGGTCTGTAACCTCCTCGCAAGTCAGGAGCATTGAGTCTTAGTTGTGCGGATTCTCCCTGTGGTTCTGGTAGTTTTTGAACATAGTGATCAATTATGTTTAAACCACCAATTCCATCTTGGAGCCTCAAACAACGTAGTACTCGATGTTCCCGCAATGCGGGGATATTACTTCCGTTTTCACAAGCATTGCCCAGAAGATCCTTCCTGGTTTCAATTCTCAGCGGGTGCTAGGTATGTGAAGGGTTTTGCCTTTACACTGTACCTGCGTCCGTCTTACGGTTACTTTACTTCCAAGGTATTCCTGGCGTCCATTCCCTGCGGGTGCTAGGTATGTCAAGGGTTTTGCCTTTACACTGTACCCGCACCCGTCTTATGGTTACTTGGTTGCCAAATATTTTAGCTTCAATTCCCTGCGGGTGTTAGGTATGTGAAGGGTTTTGCCTTTACACTGTACCCACACCCGGCTTATGGTTACTTGTTTGCCAAGGTAAGGGATATTTTCCCGCTTACTTTTTTGAACCTTGGTCTTCAAATTTTTAAATTTTGAAATTTGAAGAGTTGGATGGATAACAACCCAATACCTCAAACGTCGTGCGACGGTTTCTTCTGACTGTGTCAGGACGTGCCAGAAGTTATGGCGACATGACATTATGTGGTCATTCCAGTTGCTTTTTCAGGCGCGTGGGCACGGGATTTCGGGCGCGTAGCCGCGAAATCTCTGGCACACGTCCTTTTTGACAGCTGTTGCCAGTTTGCTTTTGCCACGCGTCATAGTTTCATTGCACCTTTGATTTCTCTCTCTTCCGTATTAAATTCATCGCATTAATTGCGATTGCTATATAAAGGGGGAGAAGGTTATTTGCAATTCACACTTTCCACTTTCATCTCTTCTTCTCCAGTAATTTCCGGCGAATTTCTCTTTTTCAGTAAAGCATTGCTCTGAAATCTCTTCTTTCTTCCACCATGTCTTCTCACGATGCTGATGATCAGAAGACTGCTGGCGAATGCCAGTGTTATCTTCCTGTCGAGCTGTACCAGTATATCGTCAGGAAGTTCATGCTCGAGTCTCTCGAGCCTGAGTTTCCTGAGCCCCACCATACTGTGTACGATGCCCCTAGTGGCAAAATCGGGGTTTATGCTGCATTCTTTGTCTACGGGAACCTTAGGTTTCCGTTGACAAAGTTTGTGTACCGTGTCCTAGAGAGGCACGGTGTGCACCTGACAGAGGTGCACCCCATGGCCATTGCCAAGGTCCGGCACTTTGAGTGGGTGTGCCGGATACTGGGCCTTGAGCCCCTTGTTGACCGCCTGATGACCTTCTATACTTGGAGGTGCATCCAAGGGTGGTACACTCTTACAACCCGTATCAAGGGTTTAAAGATTTGTACCACCGAGCGGAGTCTTCGCTCATGGAGAAGAGAGTTCTTCTTTATATCCGCTCGAGCCATCCCTATTGCCATGAAGTTCAAGAATGGCCAGCCGCTTCCGAACCTTCCCGCCATCAACTACGAGGAGGCGGAATGGTTCGCGAAGATATCCCGGGTCCAGTCCCCGGTTTTCCGTTTTCCGGAGTCGGCGATGGTGATGCTGGGGATGAGCCGGGTGTGGAAGGCGGCGAATGCGGATAAGGTTCCGATCGTCCTTGAATATGGTTCGAACTCTACCCCTTATGGTATGTCTTGTTTCTTTTTTGCTGACTACGATTTTTTCTAACTTTCTTGTTGATTTCAGAGGGTAACGATCTTCAGTCGCTCCTGAATCCGCGGGAGGAAGATGGTCCTGCGCGGATGGGTACTCGTGCTCTGGACGAGAACGAGTTGCCCATCTTAGAGCAGACTGCGGGTCGGTTCGTGGAGGTTTACCCGCCAGGCCAAGAGATCCTGAGCCACCGACGGCCAGGTAAGCCTATCTTCTACCCTGAACCTCTCAATGCTGTGCCTGCTGCTGGAGTTCATGACATTTCTTCTTCTGAGGAATCCGCAGAAGGTCCTCCACTGGTGCGGAAGAAAAAGGCTGCCGTCGGGAGAGGCAAGGAGAAAGTGGCCTCTACGGCCGACCCGGTAGTCCTATCTGACTCGGAGTCAGATAACGCAGAGGTGGCGGGGAAGCCCGGTGGTGAGGAGACCACCGCTCCGGAGGCTGCAGGTGTTACCTCCGGGGAGGCAGCGACGACGACGGTTACCGGTGTCAAGAGGCCGGCTCCATCGGGTTCGCCCCCGCTCGTCCGTGCGTTCAAGCTCAAGAAACCCCGTAAGTACCCCCATAATTCCTGTCTATATTTGTTGTTTCAAATAAATTTTTCTAACACTTTTGCTTGTGCAGGTGTGGATGTTGACGCATTCCAGGGTGGAGTTGGAGTAAGTATTCCCCCGCCAATGACGGTAGGCTCGGTCAGCCTTCCCGAGGCGTCGACCCAGGCGTCTACGCTTGCTTCCGCTGGTTCCAGCCTTCCTGAGGCTGTTCCAGCTGAGAAGGTGTCTCCGCCGGCCGTGAGTGCAATTTTTACAGCATCTTTCACGGAGCCGGCGGTTACTGTTGCTGAGGAGACGGCGCCAACAATGGCTACCACGGCGGCTGCCACTATACCTGCGCCACCGGCGCCGACGGCCGGACCATCAGGTACGCGCCGGGCTTCCCGCCGATCTACGCCACCTTCCCGTCTGCCTGACCTGTTGGATGGATTTCCTTTAGGTTCAGGTGATGGGTTTGGCGGCTATCGGCCTGTTATTGACCCTACAGGTACGTAGGGTTCTTTTTTCTTTGTATATTTTTGTCATCTTTTCCTAACTGCCTTTGTTTCTTTTGCAGTGTCGGATTCCAATGAAGTGTATGTTCCAAGATGGAACATACGCCGAGGAACAACCCTTCGCACCCCTGTGGAGTGCGTGGACTGGGCTCGCCACGCTGCTCCTCATGGTGCGTTGGGGGAAGCCATGGCTAGCTACCAAGAGGGTAGGCTAACCAATGAGCTTCGGGTTCTCCAGGCCCGAACGCAGCCCCGCGTCGAGCTGCTTTGTCGTGAAAACGACAAGTTAAAAGCAGCTCGCGCCAAAGATGTATCTGAAGCGCGGGCTCTTCGGGAGGAGAACCGGCAGTTGGCCGCTGCCGCAGCCGAGAAGGAGAAGGCATTCAAGGCCCTCGAGGTTGAAGTCCAGGCGCGACTCGAGGCCCGCTCCAAGGCTGCCCAAGCTGTGAATGAACAGCTTCGGCTGGCCAAGGAGACTGCGCGAAACTCAACTGAGAGGGCTGCCAAGGCTGAAGCTGTTGCTGAGCCACTTCGCGAAGAGAATGAGCAGCTTAAATGCAAATTAAAGGCTCTTCAACATGCTCATGACGCCTTGGCAATGGAAGATGCCAAGAAGCTGCAGGAGATCCTTGACCAGAGGGGGATGCTTGACCGTACTGAAAGGAAACTCAAAAGCGTCGAAGAAGCTGCCGCCAAGGAAGTTCAACTTGCCAACCTTGATAAAAGCGGAGCCGAACGTGCTTACAAAGAAAGTCAAGCTACCCTCCAATGGCTGCTTCGAGAAGCGTTGCCTGAGGTATCTTTATCTTTTTCTTTACGCTTTCCGCTCGTAATTAGAAATGTTCTAACTTGTAATATTCTTTTGTAGGTTGTGCGTCGGGTCCTTTCAGAGACCTCTTACGACGATGCAATGAGCGCAGCCCTCAACGCTTCTCATGAGGATGGGCAGAAGACTGGCTTCCTGCTTGGTCTAGGGTTTGCTGAGAGAGGCTTTCCGCCCTCCAACTTCCCTTTATTCAATGTTAATACTGAAGCTGCTTATGACCAAGCTGTGAATCAGTACGCTGCCTTCCCGCATCCAGTGGTGGAGAAGGTGAATGAAGCTGCTGCTGCTGATGATGGGCTAAGCATCCTTAAGGCTTTCCTTGGGCAGCCGCGCTCTGACGGTGCTGGTCCAAGCGGAGGTGGCCCTGAAGCCTGATCTTGAAGATCCCTTCCCCCTGCTAGGATAGACAGCCTTGTATAGATTTCTTTTAGGCGGGTAGTTACCCAGCCATTCTTGTAATCGATTGTGAAATATTAATCTCTTTGCGTATAAGATTGTTATTTCCCTGGGTTCTTTGCTTTATAAACTTATGACTTGCATACTTAGTTTAAATTAGCAATTTCCCAAGTGTTTAGAATAAGAACCTTTGAACGTGGTTGATGATGGGTTAAAGTTTCGCCTCCTCCTTCGTGATTGTGCGGGTAAAACCGTCACTTGCACTTGGTAGGATGGCTATTCTTTACCCTCTATCTGACCTGCGTGTAGGTTTTCCTTTTCGAAATTTCTAAGGCATTAAGTTAAACCTTTGAACGTGGTTGATAATGGACTAAAGTTTTCGCTTCCTCTTTCGTGATTGTGCGGCTGTAACCGTCACTTGCACTTAGTAGGATGGCTTTAACTTTAGACCTATATCTGACCTGCGTGTAGGTTTTTCTTATCCTTTTAAGTGTTCATAAGTTAACCTTTTAACGTGGTAGACGGTAAGTTAAGTTTGGCTTCCTTGTTCGTGATTGTGCGGGTAAGACCGTCACTTGCACTTACAAGGATGGCTAAACTTTACCTACATCTGACCTGCGTGTAGGTTTTCCTTAGAACTTTTTAACATTTTGGCGTTGTGTTTATGCGGGTATTGCCGCCTTCCACACGCAACTACTTCTTCCCGTAAGGGAAGTTCATAGGTTACAAGCTATTAATACATCATGAAAGGAGAATCATTTCCATTAGAAGTGGCTCTAGGCCTTTTCTTTACAAGTTGGAATTGATCTACATATAACATTTGCGTAATTGAGCTCCATTCCATGTTCTAGGGATGGGAGTACCATCGAGCCTTTCGAGCCGGTACGCGCCCTTTCCCAGAACTTCTTTGATAATGTATGGCCCTTCCCAAATCGGGGCCAACTTTCCTGGGCGTTGTTGGTTCGAAGCCTCGTTGTTACGCAGTATGTAGTCTCCTTCCTTGAAGTTGCAGAGTTTTACCCGCGTGTTGTAGTATTTTTGCATTTGTCGTTTGTAGTTTTCTTCACGCACGGCGGCTAAGTCTCTGCGCTCTTCGGTTAGCATAAGGTCTAACCGTCTTTCCGCATCATTGTCTTCTGGTTGGATTAAGACCCTTGGTGAGGGTAAACCGATTTCAACTGGGATCATGGCTTCAGTGCCATAGGTGAGACTGAACGGGGTTTGTTAGGACATGAAATGTCATGTGTATGTCCCCAGTTCTATCAGGATGGTTCGATATGAAGATAACGATCGTGAAACTAAGTTAACGGACTGAAAATGTCAAAAGAAACTGATTCGATCGAATCAGTGACTGATTCGATCGAACCAGGTCTCGTTCGATCGAATGAGAGACTCATTCGATCGAACCAGTTTTCGATATATAAACGAAACTTAGGAAATTTCACAAGGGAGCACACATTCTACACACAGTCACGAACCACCACTCTGCTGAAATACTCTCTGCCCGTTCTTCACGTGTCGGTCCTTTCCTCCGTCCCTAGGTGTCAAACCGTCTTAGGAATCGTTACCGCGCGTTGTTGATCACCACCGAATCGCCGTGTTAGAGGATTCCGCACTCTAACACGTTGCCCCGTGAATCGTTGGGAAACCGTGTCCCGCACCGGTCCGACAAAGTGGCATCAGAGCCTTTGGTTCTTGATTCACGTTAGATTCGTGGTGAAATTCGTGTTTTTCTCGCGAAAATCGTTATTTTTGCCGGAAAATTCCGAATTTTTGGTGTTTTTGATCTTGGTGTTCGTCGTGTTCTTGTCAAAAACTGTTAAAATTGTCATATTTTGGTGTTTTGATCTTGGAAAAGTGTGTTAAAAGTTCGAGTTTCGTCAAGAACGTTCTTCGCGTTCTTCGTGTTCTTCGTGTTTTTGGTGTGTTTGATCCGTTTTTTGGTTGGTGTTCATCTGTTTTTGTGTTAAAAGTCTCATTTTGATCTTACTTTGCTCCTTGATCTTCTAAGATTCGTGTTTGTGGTTCAAAATTCGAAAATCCGTCAAAATCTCCTAATTTTGGAATTTCCAGATTTTCCGATCGAACCAGTCTATTTTTGGAACTCATTCGATCGAATAGCCCTCCTATTCGATCGAACCAGTTTGAACTTGGACCGAATCAGTTTTTCCCGCCTAGAAATACTCCAAGTTCATTCGATCGAACCAGATTCGTTCATTCGATCGAACCAGTCTCCAGTTGATCGAATAAGTCACACATTCGATCCGTCCATTCGATCACTGTCTTATTCGACTGTCAGAACCCGTTCGATCAAACCATACACTCAATCGATCGAATCTGTTAACCCATTCGATCGAACCAGTTACACATTCGATCGAATAACTTTCAGAAGATCAGTTCGGTTTTCCAGAGAGACATTCGATCGAATCAGAACATATTCGATCGAATAAGGCACTCGTCCGATCGAACCAGACTCATTCGATCAACAGTTCAAAGTTAACCAAAGGATCAAAAATGGCTTCAAGTTCGAGTACCAACAAGAGGATTCAATCGATTCTCGAAAGTGATTCTGAATCGGGAAGCTATAACAAGCCACCAAAGCTAATGACTTTAAACGAATTTACAACCTGGAAGACAAGATTTCAAATTCATATAACAGGTGTAAATCCTGGACTTTGGGAAGCTGTCCAGACAAGTTGGGTGCATCCAACGAATGATGATGGTGAGTCGTTGAGCTACTTTAGGCTATCTGAAGAACAAAAGATAGCCTTCGATGCTGAGAAGAAAGCCTTCTCCTTACTATCACAAGCACTCTCCACTGATCTTTTTCATCAGTTTAACCAGTTTACTACAGCGTCAACTCTTTGGAACGCACTGGTTGACCGATGTGAAGGATCTGATTCCCTTAGAGAAATTCACGCACGGGAGCTCAAGCGTGAATTTGATCTGTTTAGTCCAGAGTCGGGAGAAGATATTGAGTCGTTACTGTCGAGATTTTACCATCTAATGTCAGAACTCAAGTCCTATAACGTCAAAACTACAGGGACTGAGAAAGTTAGATGTCTTGCACAAGGACTTCCACCTAGCTGGAGCACCTTCCTGACAGTAATGAGAAGAAGTCATCAGCTGGAGACGATTCTCCTGTCTGATTTTATTAAAGAAATCAGACACGAAGAGGCTGAACTAAGAGCCTCTTCCAGAAAACCGAGATCAACTTCTGACAAATCACTTTACATGTCAAAACCTCCTTTGTCAGATTCAACTGATCATGCTCCGATGAAGACTGCTTTTGTCTCCTCAACGTCAAATCAATCAAAGGGGACTGAAACGAGATCTTCCGTCCCACTATCAACTTCTGGAAACTCAAGTACTAACTCCGGACCCAAGTCAACGGAGAAAGCAACGTTGAATACTGAAGGCTTGGGAACAGTAACAGTGGAGGTTGCCAAAGAACACATGGCAACTCTAGGCACGATAATTGAGTCCTACAGTTTATTGGTGGCGGGTAAGCTAGGAAATAGTCATCTGGACAGCGATGACTATGAACAGCTTGACGAAGATGATATGGAACGCATAGACATTATGTGGGCTCTTGGCAGTGCGTTCCGAAGGGCCAGAAAGTGGACGAAGAAAACAGGTCAGGCCCTCTCAATAAACAACAAATCCAAGTTCGGCTTTGATAAAAGCAAAGTAAAATGCTACAACTGTGGCGAACTTGGTCACTTTGCCAAGGAGTGCTCGAAGCCAAGAAGGGAAGGTCACCAATATCCCTTCCGAACCACTTCATCATCATCCACTCCTGCTGCAGCAGCTGCAACTGTCAACCTTGAGAGACAACTGGTCCCTCAAAATCAAACCGCAGCAAACAACGTCGACATCAACAACGAAACTGCTCTTGCAGTTCAAGGGGATGAAGGCGAGACATGGAACTTGAGCATCAACATGGCTGATGTCACAGTAGTAGATGAAAACTCTGAAACAGAGTCTGTTGTTTCCTCGACCAATGAAGAATATACTGTCGATGAACCAGCTGCTGAAGTCCATGAAGGAGAACCTGAGGTTGAAGTGGTATCTTTGGAGATTAAGGAGGATCACGAAAAAGAGTCAAATGTTCCTCAAACATCTCCATGTTCGACAATTCCCGCAGAGGCTGCTAAAGTTGAAGAAGTCAACGAAGTAGAGTCTAAAGCAACTTCTGCATCGTTTCTGGAAAAAGCTGGGAATCTTTGCTTTGCATTCATGGCAGAGACATCAAATGCCAAGGTAAGTTCTAACCCATCAACTCCCAAACCAGAAAATGTTAAATGTTTAAAATGTGAATTGTATGAACAAGAAATTCAATCTCTAAAAGAGAGAATTGAAGATCTCGAGGCTTACAAACAAGCAGCCTCAAGATCTTTAATGGAACTGACTGACGCGCTTGCACAGAATAAGGCTTGGAAGCAGAAAGAGTCTGTTTTTAAAGAAAAGATTGATAGCCTTAAGCGTCAGAACAAGGAACTTGAAATATGTGTTCTGAATCAACAAGACTCTATCAATTTTCACATAAATAAGAATAATGTTTTGAAAAAAGAATTGGAAAACTTGAAAGCTGATTTTGAATCATTGAATTTCAAATTAAAAAGTTACTCAAATTCATCTTATTTATTAGAACACATCATTCCCGAGTTCCGAGGCAAAAAGGAAAGAGGCGTGGGATATAACAATGTCCCACCCCCGATCCTGAATCAATTTTCAAGCACACCAGGAGCTGTGCCGGATGATGAATCAAATGATTATATACCCGAGGACACAAACCAAATTTCTAAGTCTAAGGGTAAAGAAGTCATTGACCCGGCTCCTGAGTCCAAACAAAATGTTGATGCCACAGACTTAGGTTCCACAACTAAATCGGGCCCACCACCATCTAAGTCAAAGGCAACAACAACAAGAAGTTCTCAGAAGAAAAAGTTTAATCCTAAATCTGAGAAAGTCTATGTGGAACATAGTACCCAGTTTGTAAAGGAGGGTAACGTTAATGAAAAACATAATTTCCCAAAACACCCTCCTAGACAAACTTCACCCCAAAATGTCAAATCCAGGGGGTACTATGATAACAGACAAAACCAGAGTTATTTCTCTCCACCAAGTCAAAGGGGGAGAAACTACTGTTTTTCGTGTGGAGAGGTAGGGCATATAGCAAGATTTTGCTATAAGTACACGGATCCTAAGCAGTACATATCGACTCCGGATCCGAGGTATGTCAAGTCACCTCCTAGGAGGCGACCGACCATTGACATTCAAGGTCAAGAACGGTTTCACACACCGAGGTCGGTTTCTCCTCGGAAACCTCAGCCAACCTCACCACACCAATCCCCAAACCCCTCAGATCCAAGTGTTTCCACTTCGACAAGTGAAACTCAGTCTTCAACCAGCTATCTCAAACATGCTGAGAAGAAGACTGACTTTTGGAAACCTAAGAAAACTAACACTGTTGATAACAACGTCAAATCTGAAAACAGTGTTAATGAGGGTAAATGGATTGAATTGTTCATTCGTGATGAAGATGGAAAACCCAAGACCTTAAGGGCTTGGGTTTCCAATGATATTTAAACCTTTTGTTTTTGTGTGCAGGTTGCTCTATATGATCCAAGATTCAACATGTGGATCATAGACTCAGGAGCTTCCAGGCACATGACTGGAAACATGAATCTCCTTTCAAGTGTCAGACAAATAAAAGGAGGTGCAGTTTCCTTTGCAGGAAATCAAGGAGGTTATATCACGGCCCAAGGAATGGTGTCTAATGGGCGAATTTCGTTTGAGAAAGTAAATTTCATCAAAGAGTTGGAGAACAACCTGTTGTCGATAAGTCAAATCTGCGACAAAGGTTTCAAAGTTATGTTTGACGACCGAGATTGCCACATCTTGCCTAAGGATTTCAACTTTCCTGAAGACAAGGTTTTAATGTCAGCTGCACGCCAGAGTGATCTTTACATTCTGGATATGGCTAAGGCAGGGTCAACGTCTCCAACGGCGACATGTTTCGTGTCCAAGGCATCCGAACGTGATACTGTCTTATGGCATAGACGGATGGGACACATAAATGTCAGGAACATGAACAAGCTTGTGCACCGCAGACTAGTTGAGGGAGTTAATCTGAGAAGTTTTCGTCTCCCTGATTCATGTGTGAAGTGCAAAGCCGGAAAGCAGATAAAAAGGTCCCACAAGTCTAAGAGTTTCCACTCAATTGATATTCCGTTGGAACTCCTTCATATGGATCTTTTTGGCCCAATAAGCGTCAAAAGTATCTCTGGGCACTCATACTGTCTAGTGGTTACTGATGAATATTCTAGATTCTCTTGGGTGTTTTTCTTGAAAGTAAAATCAGAAACGTTTGGGTGTATACAACTGCTGGTTACAACTATTGAGTCTCAATACAATCTGAAGGTTCGAAGAATGCGGTCAGATAACGGTACAGAATTTAAAAATGCGAATGTTGAAAATTTCTGCAAAGAAAAAGGGATCGTTCAGGAGTTCAGTGCCCCATATGTTCCACAAATGAACGGGGTTGCTGAAAGGAAAAATCGTACGTTAATCGAGACAGCAAGAACAATGTTAGCCGACTCAGTGTTACCTGTTACGTTTTGGAGTGAGGCAATTGCCAACGCCTGTTTCACATTAAATCGGGTAGGCATCGTCAAGCGCCACGGCAAGACAAGTTTCGAGCTTCTTCAACGACGAAGGCCTAACTTAGAGCACCTGGAACCATTCGGGGCTCTTTGCACGTTACTTAAAAGGCAAGTCGATAATAAGTTCGAGGAGAAGATCATCAACGGCTATTTTCTGGGTTACAGCATACCTCTCAAAAGGGTCTTCAACAGAACAACAAAATTAGTTGAAGAATGGTACCATGTCGATGTTCAACGCTACACAGAACCAGCCAAGGGGACAGGAGAAGACTGGTTGTTTGATTATGACAAACTGTTCAAGTCATTCAATCTGTATGAGATTGCTATTCAAATGATGTATGAGGCGCAAAATGCACCTCCTGATGAATCTTTGCAATCTTCAACTCATCCTGGTCCGTCATCATCTTCCTCCACAGAGTCTAGCGATCAAGTTCAAGAATCTTCCGAATCTGAATCTGAAGATGAATCTCCAGCAGATGATGTACAATCGGCACCAACTCAGGTTACGTCACAACCTTCATCGTCAAATCAAGAAGTGCCGAATGCAGATCAGCCTCTAACGTCTACTTCAGAGGCACCACAATCCGCTCCAGTTCCTGAGCCGAACTTAACTAACTTGGAACAAAATGTTGTCGTTTCTGACAATCCGGTTGTTAGGACTGAACGTGATCATCCACAAGACAACATTATAGGGGACTTTCAACAGGGTGTCAAAACTCGGCGACAGCTGAATTTTGGTCTCTACACAGAAATGATGGAGTCAGGATCAGTTGCTCTTAATGCCCATGAATGCTTCTTAGCACAAGAAGAACCACACAGCACCACCGATGCGCTGAAAGATTCCAACTGGGTCTCAGCCATGCAAGAGGAATTATTGCAGTTTAAAAGACTTGGTGTGTGGAAGCTGGTGGATCTCCCCAAAGGACAGAAGAAAATTGGCACTAAGTGGGTACTAAAATGTAAACGTGACGATCGTGGAGTGATTGTTCGCAACAAAGCCCGCCTGGTGGTCCAAGGGTTTAGGCAAATCGAAGGCCTAGACTACAATGAGGTATATGCTCCGGTTGCTCGTTTGGAGGCAATCCGGATGTTCTTGGCGTATGCATCTTTCAAGAAATTCAAAGTATATCAAATGGACGTCAAGAGTGCCTTTTTGTACGGTCACATCGAAGAGACCGTATATGTGGCACAACCTCCAGGTTTTGAAGACCCATATCACAAGGACAAAGCCTATCTGCTCAACAAGGCTTTGTACGGTCTTCACCAAGCCCCGAGAGCTTGGTATAAAGAACTATCCAAACACCTTCTGAACAACGGGTTTAGAAGGGGAACCATTGACTGCACACTATTCTCAAAAGAAAAAGAAGGAGATCTAATTATGGTACAAGTGTACGTGGACGACATCATCTTCGGGTCCACGAATAAAACACTTTGTAAGGAGTTCGAACAAGTGATGAAAGAAAAATTTGAAATGAGCTCCATGGGTGAGATGAAGTTCTTCTTAGGACTTCAAGTTGATCAAAAAGATTCCGGTATCTTCATTCACCAGACAAAATACGTCAATGACATCTTGAAACGGTTTGAGATGTTGAGTTCTTCTTCACAGGGAACTCCTTTAGAGGTTAATCACGGGATTAATCCTGACGAGAAGGGTGAATTGATCAATCCAACTCACTATAGAGGGATCATCGGATCTCTAATGTACCTGACTGCTTCTCGGCCAGACATAATGTTTGCTACGTGTCTCTGTGCACGTTATCAGTCAAAGCCGAAGGTCTCCCATCTGATTGCAGTCAAAAGAATTTTGCGTTATCTGAAGGGTACTCCAGATTGGGGTCTTTGGTATCCTCATGATGATAACTTTGATCTACATGCGTACAGTGATTCGGACTATGGTGGTTGTAAACTCGATTACAAATCAACAACAGCAGGATGTCAGTTCTTTGGAAGTCGTTTAGTAACGTGGCAATGCAAAAAGCAGACGTCAGTCTCCACTTCAACAGCTGAGGCGGAATATATTGCGGCTGCCAGTTGCTGTTCTCAAGTTATTTGGATTCAGCAACAAATGCGTGACTACGGTATTGAATGTTCTACTACTCCCATATATATTGATAATTCTGCTGCAATTTCAATTACCAAAAATCCGGTCCATTTTAGCAAAACGAAGCACATCGAAATTCGATATCACTTCCTTCGTGATTGCTACGAAAAGAAGTTAATCGATGTGATAAAAATCCCCACTCAGGAACAACGCGCTGATCTCTTCACTAAAGCATTTGATAAACCACGGTTTTTATATTTACTAGAGATCAACGGCGTTAAACGTATATCAGATGATGTTCCTGAAGATATCATTTAAATTGTTTTCATTTTTTCTTTTCTTAAAAATTTGAAAAAGTCCAAAAAGATTTTGTTTTTTATAAATTCTAGGGGGAGAAAGGTTTCAAGAAAAACCAAAAACAATATAAAATACAAAAACCCAAAAACATTAAAAAATTTCAAAATTTTGAGAAGTTGATCTTGTTCAAGAAAGGTGATAGTACACAGACGCTATCATACTGAGACATCAAAAAGATTTGTTATGTCTGTACAGCTTATTTTCATTTTTCAAATATTAAATTTTTATACATCACTATCGCTTAAAATTATGTCGGTTACCTCAGTTTGATGGACACATTTTCGGATGTGTGTTGGTCCTTACTTCTACTAGTAGATTATGAGGATAGCCATTAACCAGATGACTGAAAGTGATCGGGGCGGGTTTTGATGGGTCTTTATTCTTTCGCTGAAAAATAGTCGGTTATACTTAGTTAGAAGGACACATACTCGTATGTGGTCGGTCCAGTTGATCCATTGGATCTTCAGGATAGCCGTTTACCTGAAGACTTTGACTTGATCGGGGCGAAATAATTTAAACGTTATATGTTTTAAAAGACATTCATATATATTCAGAAAATGAGAAATTGATCCAACCTTGGAAAATGATAGATACACTGATTCTGTGTGCTTAACTAGTGAAGTTATTAGGCTTAAAAGGCTTTAGAACGGTCATTGTGTGTCATGGTAGCTTTTTATGGTGCGTAAAAGTAGATGTGATACAAACTAAATCTACTCGATTTTACGTGGAAACTCCTTAAGAGTTTTGTATGTCTTCATATATATCTTTCCGAATGATAGGCAGAAAAGCGATTACCCAGTCATACACGAGCCCATAAGTGTTCTGATTCCCGTAAAGATAGTGTGTGAAGAAACTGCAGTGATCCAGATTCGGGACTTGCAATTGTTTACTACTCTGAAGTCTATGTTAAAAAAAAAAAAAAAAAAAAAAAAAAAAAAAAAAATTACATTATGAGTGATTGAAACATTCTAGAGTTAACAATGTCAAGACTTCTCAATCATGGAGTAAGAAAGAAAGAAAACGGGAAGCAGATGAAGACACTTACAACTTTAATCAGACACTATGGGTCAAGGTCAATTCGGGGTGACTTGGGGAAAGCCAAATACGCTTTGAGAATAGATAGGAGGCATCATAATCTCTGAGTTGATACCCACTTAAATTTTGAGACATAATTGAACCTAACTCGTATCACAGAAACGATGAAAACCATTTTAAGTTATTTACATGCTCACAACCTGTTTCTTTATGTCATAATACAGCTAAACACGGATCTGTGTGACAGTCACGTAATTAGTATGATTCCTGTTCGGATCTTTCTCACAAAAAGAATATTCATTATGTCTTGTTTAACTTCGTTTATTCGTAAAAAAAAAAAAAAAAAAAAAAAAAAAAAAAAAAAAAAAAAAAAAAATCTCAGTAGACAGTCATATACGTCTGTATGATTTCTTATTATAGATCCTTCTCAACCAAAAATAATGTGTTTTAAAATTTTTGTACAGTTGTTTATTTCAGTTTGAATATTATAAAAAAAAAAAAAAAAAAAAAAAAAAAAAAAAAAAAAAAATTTCTGAATTAATCTTTTTATTTTTATTTATTTTATTCTGCTTTAATGTTGATGAGAAATCATCGTGACAGGTAGTCTGATCCCTGTCCCTCCCTGTAAATATTTTGATAAAAACCAAAAAAGATTTTATTTCTATTTATTTTTTTTTTCTTTCTCATTTTATCTATTTCTGTTTGTTTGAGAATCGATGAGAAATCATCGTGACAGGTAGTCTGATCCCTGTCTGTTCCTACTAAATGTTTATCCAGTGTGTAGGAATGAAAGAAAACTTCATGCAGGTTGCTAAATGTTCATCTGTGCAACAGGCTGTGCATGAAAGAAAGAATGAAGTGACAAGAAAACCCAAAGATGTTTGAGCCTGATATTTTTCCATTTGTTACTAATGTATTATGATCTATATGTTCTGTAGGAACGAAGCTCTCAGGATTGGAAAATGTCTACGAAAACTAACCAAGTGTCAAAAGTTTATGTTTTCGTGCAGGTTCAAAGGCATCACGATCGATGGACGGGAAATAAGAAATTTAAAAATTTATTTTTCAAATGTTTTCCCTCATTCGATCGAATAGGTTGCTATTCGAACGAATAACTCGATCGAATGAACAGATTCGATCGAATCAGTGGTTGAGGAATGTAAACAGTTGCGAAGAGACTCATTCGATCGAATAGAATCTCATTCGATCGAATGGTCCAAACGAACAAGTCCGTTCGATCGAATAAGTCCAAAAATAGTATAAATATTCAAACTCATTCGATCGATCAGTTTTATTCGAAATATTTTACGGATTTTTGCTCTCAAATTGATTTTCCTCAAACCCTCTTTTTGATCCGATCATATTATTCGATTTTTCACGTAGATCACGAAAATGTAAGTTTTACATGTTTTTAACCGTGTTTTGATCGAGTTCTTGATCGTTTAAGTTTTCCGGGTTCGGGTGTTCTTCATTTCTGGATTTTGCTTGAATGAGTCGAATCAGTTGATTCGATCGAACGAGTCTCTTGTTCGATCGAATGTGACTTATTCGATCACTAGTTCGATCGAATCAGAAGTCAATGGGAAATTCTATCTCATTCGATTGTCTGTAATCGAACCAGATCTCATTCGATCGAATGAATAGCTCATCCGATCGAATGTGTTGCTCGTTCGATCGAACCAGTCCAGAAAATTTGAAAAGTTTAAACGCATTCAGTCGTTTCGATATCTGTTTGTTCTAACACGTTTATGGTTACAGATTTAAATGGCTGAAGTTGCAGAAGTGGTTGTCCCGTACAAAACGTCCATCAAGCACAACATCGTGGCTTTTCTAGACGAAAAGTCGAGCCACGGGAAAGACTTTGCAACGGTGATAAAGTTTCTGAAGAGGTCGAGGATCTCTGGACCCATCTCTAGGATTATTGAGCCTATCATGTCTATCCAACAAGAGTTTTGGAGGAATGCCACGCACGACAAATCAGTCGTGCCGTCGGTTATTCGCTCCACCGTTAGAGGGCATGCAATTGTTATATCTGCCCAGGTCATTCGAGAAGTCTGTGGATTTGAAGATGATGAATCAGACCCGACCTCCCTACATCCTGCTGCAACAAGAGGATGTTTCGCACGTATGAAGTATGACGGCGACCTCAATGCCGGTCTGCTTCATAAGGCCAATTTGTGCCCCGAGTTCAAATATTTGGCACACGTTGTGATGCACTGCTTGGGCCCTCAACGAACCAGCTTTGACAAGCTGAGGGAAAGCATGCAGTTCACTGTAGCTGCTTTGGTGATGAACCGACCATACAACTTCTCTCAGATGACTTTCGGTCATATGGTCGAGAACATCACGTTGAAGCAAGGGAAAAGTGAGAAGTTTCTACAGTTCCCACGGTTCGTGCAAATGATTGTCGATACTCAAGCACCAGGGTTACTGAAAGAAAACGAAGGTGATGTGGTGAAACTGGACCACATGAAAAATGAGACTCTCAACCGTCTCAAATCTTACAAGGAACGTCCAACCAGGCCACCAATCAAAAGATGCTTCGGGCATTTGGTGAATCCGTCTTACAGGGCCCCTCCTAAAAGGAAATGGAGAAATGATACCAGTGACTCAGACGTCGAAAACTTACCTTTGCAGGAATCAAGCGACGACTCTGACACTGAGGAGGTGGCGGTCCCTGAAGATACAAGGACCGAAGCTGAAAAGGAGGCTGATTCGTTTCTAAATGAAGAAGAGTTGGAAACTGGTGAGGAAGTCAGAGCCGTGGAAAATCCGGCCGACATAGATGTAGGAGAAGAAAGGCCTGCAAAGAGGCAAAAGAAGAAGGTTACTCGGAAGTATCGAAGCTTATTTCCCGATCAACCGCGTCCCTCAATGTTACCATCCGTCGGGACTTCTGCTGCTCCTCCTGCTCAACCAGCACAGCCACCAACACCGCAGTCAGCTCAACAACCTATTCCTCAAGCTCAACCTGAAATGGCCATACCTCAAAAGGTTGCATCCGAACTTGCTGATTTGCACAAGGCGATGATGAAGATGTTACTGTTCAAGGCAGAGCAAGAAGAACAGAATCGGCTCAGAGATGAGCAGATTGCTAAACTTCAAGCTGAGAACGAAATGCTCAGGCTTGAAAATAGTCAGTTAAATGCTACTGTCGCTGAACAGGGATCTTCGATCAATGAACAAGGTTCTTTGATCACCGAGCTGAGAGAGTCAAATCTACGCCTTGAAGCAAGAGTGACTGAGCTGAAGGGTGATGTTCTTCGTCTGGAAGGTCCAACCAATGTCGATGTGGACACAGACGAACTGGACTCTTCTGATGATGGAGGTGAAGGTAGTTAAGAGTATTTTGAGTGAATGTAGTAAGGACTTAAATGTTAAATCTTTTCAATTAATGATTTGTTTGTAAACCTAGTTTCATATGTAATGATATTGTATTTAATGTTTATGATATTACATATGTTTACTTAAATTTGTTGTTACTTTGTGTTTGTGTAATCAAACAGGTGATGCTGATCCGTTTAATGTCCAACCGCTGCAATCAAAAACAGCAGCGGAATATTTCACGTTTTTACTGGACAATCCAGATGAGCAGCAATTCTTCGCAAGTGGAGACTTGGAAGAAGGTGAAATTTCTCACAATTTCACAGAAGAAGAACTGGAACATATGTTTGAGCTATACAATGAAGAAACAGGCAAGTATCTGGCTTTGCCTTCAACAGAACAAACATCTTCTTCGGCTGCTACACCTGACTCAACATCATCCACGGCCGCTGATCCCTCTCAATTCGATGAAGTCGAAATGGAAGACTTGACGCAGGAAGAATATCCAGAGTACTACACGTCTCAAACTGAAGATCTTCCTAACTCGGCAAGCTTCTTTCAAAATGTAACAGAGGAGGAAATACAGAAGAAGGCTGACGAAAGGTCAAACACAATGAAACAGCCTTCTGATGCAGATCAAGCCGATTTCGTTGAGAAAACTGAAGAGTGCAAGAAAGCTTTCAACGCTATTCTTGAGAAGATAAGGTCCAGACGACAAGCAAAGCCGACCATTCCTCACACAATGTCCTATAAGATGAAGGGTCGTAGAACTTCAGGTGAAATAATTGCTTGGGCGTGTCTGAAGGATCTTAATTGCATTGCTGTCAAGAGAGAAAAAGGGGTTGAGTACTTTCAACGTATCACTGACTTGAAGACTCTTCCTACTTTTGATCTAAACCGTCTTAACTATCTTGATATGCTTTATGCAAGTTCATCTCCATTTGCAACGTATTATCAGAGTGTATTGCGAATGGAATACAGCTCAAAATGGAAGATGATCACTCCACAAAGGCCAAAGAGATATACAAGTAAAAGGGAGATCGATCCGATCACCAACAGGCCAAAGATTGTTTTGAAGTACATGCCACCACTCACGATGAAGAAGATTCCTCTAAGAAAGATGAAGCAGGACTTCTACAAAGCGTTCAGGCATTGGTACTATGACGGAAGACTGCATGAAGCAGTCATCGTGCTCAACGACAATGGAAATTGGAGCACAATTCGTATCTTTGATCCTATGTGGCTCACAAACTTGTCACGAGAGGACGTCTACACGCTGTACAAGACAGAGATTCTCTACGCCCCCGAAGACATGGAGCAAGCTTTAACGTATAGAAATGTCATTAGGATCTGCTTTGCCTATGACATACATGCAGGATCAAATTGGAAAGAGCAACAGAAGAAGTATGCACAAGAGACTGAAGCTTAATTGTCATGTTTATTTTGTTTCTTGTTGTAATGAAAGGTTTAATCTTCTGGTTGTAATTGTTTTTGAGTTGAATGTAATTTGTTTTGGAACATTGTGATAGATTGTGCTTAAATGTTTATCTAAAGTTTCAATTGACAGCTTCTCAGGATATGCGGAACCTATGGTAAGTCTGACTGACTGGACCATTTGATCCTGAGAGAACTTCATGATGAAAGGAGTTCGTGGATGCAACATGCGCACCATTAGCTTTGAGAAAAGAGAGAGTGAGATAACTCCAAGGGGGAGTTACGATCGAGCAAGAGAACTCGATTGATTGTAAGTAAATAGAACTGGCTCCAAGGGGGAGTTTGTTAGGACATGAAATGTCATGTGTATGTCCCCAGTTCTATCAGGATGGTTCGATATGAAGATAACGATCGTGAAACTAAGTTAACGGACTGAAAATGTCAAAAGAAACTGATTCGATCGAATCAGTGACTGATTCGATCGAACCAGGTCTCGTTCGATCGAATGAGAGACTCATTCGATCGAACCAGTTTTCGATATATAAACGAAACTTAGGAAATTTCACAAGGGAGCACACATTCTACACACAGTCACGAACCACCACTCTGCTGAAATACTCTCTGCCCGTTCTTCACGTGTCGGTCCTTTCCTCCGTCCCTAGGTGTCAAACCGTCTTAGGAATCGTTACCGCGCGTTGTTGATCACCACCGAATCGCCGTGTTAGAGGATTCCGCACTCTAACACGTTGCCCCGTGAATCGTTGGGAAACCGTGTCCCGCACCGGTCCGACGGGGTTTCTCCCGTACTGGTCTTCTTCAGCGTTCTGTTTGCCCAAAGGACGTGTGGAAGCTCGTCTACCCAACCGGATCTATGTTCCAAGAGTCTTCTCTTTATGCCTTCGACGATGCTCTTATTTGCTCTTTCCACCTCACCGTTACCTTGTGGGTGTGCCACTGAGGTAAAGGTGTGGGTGATTTGAAGTTCTTTCAGCCACTGCTGTAGCTTCTTGTCAGCAAAGTTGGTGCCATTGTCGCTTACCAAATTCTGTGGAAGTCCAAAACGACAAATAATAAATTCCCAAATAAATTTTTTGATATGCTTTGCGGTTGTTTGGGCTAAAGGTTTCGCTTCTATCCATTTGGTGAAGTAGTCAATGGCTACCACTAGGAACTGAACATTCCCAGCTGCTGTTGGAAATGGGCCTGTCACGTCAATGGCCCACTTCTGAAATGGCCACGAGGAAGTGACAGGAACAAGTTCATTTTTCGGGCGATGCGTGTTGGGTGCGTAAAGCTGGCAAGATCTGCATTTTCTGATGTATGCCAACGCGTCCATATGCATCCCCGGCCAGAAGTATCCCGCGTTGTTTAGCTTGGCTACCACAGCGCGGGGGCCTGCGTGTACTCCACAGATGCCTTCGTGAACCTCCCTTAGGAGGTAGTCAGCATCTTGGTTGTCCACGCATCTTAACAATGGGCCAAGAAAGTTACGTCTGTAAAGGGTGTCATTGACCAGCTGATAATTCAGTGCTTTACAGCGTAGTTTTCTTGCCTGTGACTTCGACTCTGGTAACGTTCCTGCTTCAAGGTATTTTATTATTGGGGTCATCCATGTTTCTGTACCGGTTTGGATGACACAAATTTCCTTGTGCGGGACTGATGGTGTTTCGAGGAGTTCCACGCGAATGTCCTTTCCCAAGTGGGTGAAGGCCAGTGATGCAAGCTTGCTTAACGCATCCGCAGATTTGTTTTCGCTGCGCTTGACGTGTATCACTTTACAATCATTAAAATCGCGCATGATGGCTTTGGCTTGGGCAAGGTACAGGGCCATTGTGTCGTTCACAGCCGTGTACGTCCCGTTTATTTGGTTTGCCACTAGCATGGAATCTACGTGGGCTTCCAAATTTTTTACACCCATCTTTCGCGCAATCCTCAATCCGGCCAGGAATGCTTCATATTCAGCTTCGTTATTCGTACTTGGAAAATCCAGCCGAATAGCATAAGTATATTCCTGGCCTGCTGGATTTGTTAATTTTAACCCTGCGCCTGAACCCTCGTTACTAGCTGCTCCATCAGTGTAGAGTCGCCAGACTTCATCGATTTCGTGTGCTGGGGAGGGTTGAACCTCCTCCTGGCACTCTTTCTCCCGTGAAGCGGGGACTTCTGCAATAAAATCGGCCAGGACCTGACCTTTAATGGCTGGTCTCGGCTTGTATTGAATCGCATATTCTCCCAATTCAATTGCCCATTTGGCTAGACGTCCCGATAACTCGGGTTTGCCTAGAACATTTGAGAGTTTGAAGTTGGTGAGAATAGTGATTGGGTGACCCTGGAAATATCGTCTTAACCTGCGTGAAGCGTGTATAAGTGCCAAGACCAGTTTTTCCAGGGTAGAGTACCGGGTTTCCGCGTCTGCCAGCACGCGGCTAACATAATAGATTGGCATCTGGATGCCTTTTCGTTCTACAAGCAGGACTGCCCCGGTTGCTCTATCTGTTGCGGAGAGGTATAGGATTAACTCCTCCCCCGCTTGTGGTGCCGTGAGTGTTGGGAGTTCGATCAGGCGTGATCGAATCTCCTGAAAAGCTGCTTCCGCTTCTGGTGTCCAGCGGAAGTGCGTTTTCTTTAAACAATTTCTTAGCGTTGACACAAAAGGGAACGACCTATCTGCATGGTTTGCCAAAAAGCGGTTAAGCGCGACTAGTCGTCCATTAAGTGTTTGAGCCTGTTTTATGGTGGTAGGTGATTCCATTTTGACAATGGCTTCGACCTTTTCAGGGTTCGCTCTGAAGCCATCTTTAGTAATAATGACTCCTAAGAACTTCCCTTCTTCCACCCCAAATGAACACTTGCTCGGGTTGAGCTTCATGTTTATCTTTCTGAGCGTGTTGAAAGTTTCCTCAATGTCTTTCAACATCGCCTCTGGCTCGGGGCTTTTGATGACCAAATCATCCATATAGACTTCCAAGTTTCTCCCAATTTGGGCGTGAAACTCTTTGTCCATTAGTCGTTGGTACGTGGACCCCGCGTTCTTAAGTCCGAACGGCATCATTTTATAACAAAATGTGCCATCGGGCGTCCGAAAGGCGGTTTTGTCCTGGTCATCTATAGCCATGTGGATTTGATGGTACCCCTTATACGCATCCAAGAAGCATTTAAGGCGAAATGGTGCCACCGAATCCACCTTGAGATCAATTTCTGGCAACGGATAACAATCTTTGGGGCATGCTTTATTCAAATCTTGGAAATCTATGCACATGCGCCATTGTTTGTTATTCTTCGGTACCATTACGGGATTTGCAACCCATGTTTGATATTTGCTGACGCGCACGATGCCCGCATCAAGGAGTTCCTTGACTTGGGTTCTGCACGCGTTGGTTTGCTCGGGCCCCATTACTCTGCGCTTTTGTACGATCGGCGTAACGGCCGGATCGCATTTGAGCTTATGCTCTGCCTTTCCCCGGGGTACACCAGTCATGTCGGCTGGTGTCCACGCGAAGATGTCTGCGTTTCGCTGCAGTAAGCGCTTGAGTAAGGTGCGTGTTGGATCAACAATTGTCGGGCCAATGGTAACGGCCTGATCGGGATATTTCCCATTGAATGCCCACTGTTCAGGTTCAGTGATGGTTTGTTTGGCCATCTTCGGTTTGGGTTTAGAGGAGACAGATGCGATGCATACCTGGGGAATGCCCGTGATCATCGCTACGCCTTCAGTTGTTGGCCATCCCATCATGCCGTGGACTGAGGATACCACGGCGTTGAATCTTGCCATCCCGTCTCTCCCGAATAGGATGTCATACGTATGATGTGGTTTTTTCATCACAACAAAATCCACATCCTCCGTGCGTGAATAATTCCCATCGGTGAGAGTGACGGGGAAAGATAGGATGCCCAAGGGAGTGTTCATGCTGCCGTCAAACCCTTCCATTGAAGCGTAGACCGTCTCCAGGCGTTCCTTGTCTTCATCGTCGAGCTTGTCGAAGAACTGCCTGTACATCACTGTCGACGATGCGCCATTGTCAACGAGGGTGCGGGAGGTGATGTAGTGCCCCAGCTGGCTTTTAATGACAATGGGGCCTTCTTTGTTTGGGCCTCCCGGCACTCGCGGGAAGCGCACTTCTGCTTCCTTCCATGCGCATGGTTCGGTTATCGGTCTCTTTCTTCCTCTGACCTTACCCTGGACCATGTTGATGCTAATGTCGACGGGCTTTCGTCCGTTACCCCTGTACCTGTTGTCGTTCCTTCCTCCCTTCTTGATAGATGCCACGAGGTGTGCGAGCCTCCCATCCTTGACAAATGTCTCGACGATGTCCCTCAAGGATGTGCACTCCTCAGTGCTATGGCCCTTTGTCCCATGGAAGTCACAAGACTTGCTTTGATCCGCATTGGGTTTCTGTCGGATCGCTGGGGCTTTTGGCCATGGCAGTTTTTCCGTGGCAAATATCTCCGTGACGCTCTTGGTGAGTGGCGTCCAACGGTTTTTCCGGTTCGAAGGGTGCGTGTTGTCCCTTCCGCCAACCAGAGGGCGAGAGCTTGAGGGGGTGTCAAAGTTTATCCTTGACTGCCAAATACCTTGCCGCCTCTTTTTGTTTAGCCGGGCGGTTCTCACATTGTTCTCCCTTGTCCTCTGCGTGTAGAGGTTTGTATTCTGGGGGAGATCTCTTCCCAGCTGTTTCTCCGTTTCGGCAAAGCGTTTGGCTGCCGTCATTATGGCATCCCACGTGGATGGCATGCCATCTTTACCCGTCAGAGTGCGGATGAGTTCTGGGTATTCAGCGCCCTGAATGAAAGCGGCGCGAACGAGGTCTTCACTGATGTTGCCCAGACTCAGCTTCTTGGAGTTGAAGCGGGTGATGAAGTCCAGTAAGGATTCATCCTCTTCTCTCACACAGTTGAGGATCGTCCACTGCTCCTCAGTGTGCTTCCTCTGTTGACTAAACTGTTGACTGAACTTGTTCTGGAAGTCTGCCCAGTCATAAATGTGGTGGACCGGTAAACGGTCGAACCATGCTCTGGCTGCTCCTACCAGAGTCATCTGGAACATGTAGCACCATGTGGGTTCCGTCCAGTTACTGACGGTTGCCCCCGCAATGAACCTGTTCAGATGGTCATCTGGGTCGGATATACCATCGTATGTGCCAATATTGGACATTTGTTTGGCACTCCTCGGGGCGATTGCTTCTGCAATGTCCCTTGCAAATTTTGACCTTCCTGCGTTTGTGGCAGTAGGTCTAAAGGCCTTGGAGAAGTCACGCGAGCTTTTTTCCGTGACTGGTTGGAATGCTTCCCCAAAATTCCTTTTTGGCTGGGGATCCGTTTCCTTACGCTTCCCTTTCGCCCTATGGCGAGGGTTCGCGTCGGTGTCGGAATCTTCCCTCTCGGCGTCTGAGTACTCGTACTCACTACTCATGTTGAGGTGCTGGCGAGTACTACCGAATTCCTCAGCTTGTTGGACTGAACGCAAGCGTTCGTCCAATTCAGCCTGAAATTCTCTTTGACGTGCCTCGGCCCATGCCTTCACTTGATCAAGTGTTTGGCGAGGGGCTCGAGTTCGTTTTTCCAGCTGGGCATCAGTGAATCCCAGTGGAATATTTACTCCACTTGCCCCTACATGAGTGACTGGGGTAGTGTTCGTAAAATGTACTTCACTTGCCCCAGCTTGGGTGGCTGGGGTAGTGTTTGTAAACATTGTGTTGCCGGTGTTTACCCCAGTGGCTGGGGTTGTGGTTACCGGAATTTCTCTAGTCATCTTGGAAGTTTTGAAAAACTGGAGAAAGATGTAGTTCTAGCTTTATGCACGGATGGCGCCAATGAAGAAACACTAAGTGACCCCGGGCAGATTATAGGTAATCTGGGGATTAAGTAATGTTTCCCACGAAGGTTAGGTCCAGCAGAGTAAGTTGTACTTCAGGGAACCTGCAAAACAGACACCGTAAGCTCGTCACTGAGAAGGGGGGGTTCCTCCTTGTGACCACCCTCCGGCGTGAGAATCAGTCTATATTGCTCTTTGAATATAAAAGTATATGAATACTATTAGAGCAGTTATCAAGTAAGTTATACGAGATAGTAGATGATGAAATGATAATACCATTTGCTGTCTTTTATAGCCGAAGGTGGGTTTCCAAGGGGTTTAGCCGGCCCAACACGCTACCAACTGTAACCTATGCACGTGCCCTACCTGTGAGTGGTGGATAGGTAGCGGCTGACACAGAGCAGGCGTGCCGTGTACTCTTCGTCTTCTACCAACTGCAGGCTAGGCACGTGGTCTGGCAGGAGTTGGTGGGTAGGCGGCGGCTATTGGTCACAGTGCTGTGGCGTGCTGTCTGCCACGCTGCTGTCAGTGAGCTGTCGCATTCTTGGTCAGATCTTTTGTCTTTACCTCGTCAGGTATCACGCAAAAGATCCTCCATACGGACTGGCCCATTTTGGCGGGAGTTTTCCCCCTCCCGCCTTTGCTCATTCTTTCAGGTGACACTGAATATTTGTAAGTGTTAAGCCTTATGCGTGTAGCTATGCTGTGCGGGTAGCCTTCCCTGATGGCTTGTATCCGCAACTGCGGGAACAGGCGGGTTACTTTACCATTGGGAGGCTTTTCCCTGCGTATGCAGCTTGCATACTGCGCGTAGGCTTCTCTGAGCATGGTGGGTCCTGCGGGAGTAGATGGTCTTTGCGCAGACATCCCTGTTCAAGGTGAGTCATGCGGGACCAACTGAGCCCTGCTGGGACCTACCTCTTCAATGAGCTAAGATGGTTTTCTGGAAAACTGCGGGATTTCGCGGAGCTTCGATTGATTGACGAGGGTGAATCCATTCATAGGCAGATTATGGAAACTGGGATTGACTTGGATTCACATCTGTGGGTGTCGCTGATTCATTTCTATGCGAAATGCGGCCGATTGAGTGTCGCCTGCCAGGTGTTTGATGAAATGCCTCAGAGAGATGTCGTGCCTTGGACGGCTCTTGTTAGCGGGTTTGTCGCTGACGGGCGTGGTTTTGAAGCGCTTCGGTTGTTCTGCCGGATGCTTGAAGAAGGTGTTGCTCCGAATGAGTTTACGTTGGCTACTGTTTTGAAAGCTTGTTGTTTGTGTTTGGATGTAAAGTTTGGTAGGCAGGTACATGGTGTGGTTGTTAAATCCGGCTTCTTTTCTGATGGGCATGTCGGGTCTGCTCTCGTTGACCTTTATGCTAAATGTGGTGAGTTGGAATATGCAGAGAAGGTGTGTCTTTTCTTGCCCAAACGGAGCCCGGTTTCATGGAACTCGTTGCTTAACGGTTTTGCTTTGGCGGGTGATATTCAAAGGGTTCTGAAGTTACTTTCAAGAATGAAAGAAACTGAAATGGAGTTTAATAAGTACACATTATGCACGGTTCTTAAAGCGTGCGCAAGTTCTGGAAACTTGAAAGCAGGACAGCTTGTTCACAGTATGGCAATTGTAACCGGATGTGAAAATGATGAGTTCTTGAGTTGCAGCCTTGTTGACATGTACTCCAAATGTGGGCTTGCAGATGATGCGTTAAAACTGTTTTGGAATTTAAAATCACCCGACACTGTAACTTGGAGTGCTATGATATGCTGCCTTGAGCAGCAAGGAAGAGAAGAAACAGCAGCTGAGCTGTTTTCCATGATGATGTCATCTGGGCTAAAACCGAATGAGTTCACCTTTACGAGTATTATAAGTGCAGCTAAAGAATTAGGTGACTTACATTACTCACGGTGTCTACACGCGTGTGTTCACAAATACGGCTTTGCAAGTGAAACTTTAGTCAATAATGCATTAATCACAATGTACATAAAGAATGAATCTTTTGATGATGGTTACAAAGTCTTTAACACAATGAGTCGTAAAGATTTAGTTTCATGGAATGCTCTTTTAGCAGGCTTCCATGACAACAAAACTAGTGACGGTTCAAGAATCTTCCAGAAGATTCTAGAAAGTGGTTTTAAACCAAACATGTTTACGTATATAAGTACTCTGCGTTCGTGTACCAGCTCTTAAACAGCGAAGTCGGGAAGCAAGTGCATGGTAGAATAATTAAAGAAAATCTTGATGCCGATTGTTATGTGGGGACTGCTTTGATTGACATGTATGCCAAGTCAAAATGCGTAAATGAAGCTGAAAAAGTCGCTAATAAGTTGAAAGAAATCGATCTTTTCACTTGGACAACGATTATTTCCGGTTGTGCACAAACTGATCAAGGTGAGAAATCCATTTTTTACTTCAAACAAATGCAGAAAGACGGTGTTAAACCGAACGAGTTCACTCTTGCTGGCTGTTTAAGAGGCTGCTCTGTTATTACAAGCCTTAAAAGTGGTAAACAACTGCATTCTTTTGTGATTAAAGATGGACACGCTAATGATCCGTTTGTTGCAAGTGCACTTATAGATATGTATGGAAAATGTGGCTGCATTAACGACGCTGAAACAATCTTTGAATCAATCGACTCGCACGATACGGTTTTGTGGAACACAATTATTAATCAATACTCACAACACGACAAAGGTGAGAAAGCTATTGAACTTTTTGAGAATATGTCGACTAAAAATGTCTCACCCGATGAAATCACTTTCATCGGCTTACTTTCAGCTTTTAGCCATTTGGGTTTGACTGAATTGGGGGAAAAATACTTTGACTTAATGACTGATGTTTATAAAATTCATCCAACAATCGAGCATTATGCGTGCATGGTTGATCTTTATGGTAAAGATGGAAAGTTTGATAAAGTTGAAAGCTTTATTAGTCAAATGACGTTGACTCCTAATAACTTGATTTGGGAAACTGTTCTTGGAGCTTGCACGGTTTATAAAAATGTGGAACTTGGTCAACAAGTTGCAGAGAAACTTTTTGAAATTGAACCGGAAATTGGCTCAAATTATATTATGTTATCTAACATTTATGCAACCAATGGATGTGGGATGATGTGGCGCGAGTTAGAGCGTTAATGTCGAGTCGAGGCGTTAAAAAGGAGCCCGGGTCCAGTTGGGTTGAAGTTGATGGTCAAACCCATGTTTTCTTGTCTCAAGATTCTTCTCATTTGAGGATTCTTGAAATTCATCAAAAGGTAAAAGAATTGGAGGAAAAGGTTTTAAAAGCAGGATATGTTCCGAATACGGATTGCGTGCTTCATAATGTGTCTGACATCGAAAAACGTGAAATTCTTTCACGTCATAGTGAAAGATTGGCACTTTCTTTTTCACTTATAAGTAACGAGTTGAATAAAACAGTTACAATATTTAAGAATCTTCGAATATGTGGAGACTGTCATGAATATATGAAGCGTGTTTCAAGGGTTATAAATAAGGATGTTATTATACGCGATGCCAAACGGTTCCATCATTTTAAAGACGGTTCTTGCTCGTGTCAAGATTATTGGTGAACACGGCGCGTTGTTTATTCGGACTATGTGTCGGGTTAGTAAAATTTATACCATCTGATTATCTTTGGTTTGCATTATGTAACACCCTAAATTTATGCGTTTGGTTTCAGTTTTGCAGAGGTGGAGTAAGAGTAACTAACTTCCGTTAAGGATATGGAGGAGACAATGGGTGGTGTCGAGGGACAGTTTCTGGGCCGGTTTGAGCCGTGGTTGGGTTTTGGAAGGTGCAAGAAGCAGTGAGCAGCATGGTGGTGTTGAAGGACAAGGCAAGGGTTATAGTTATGCATAGGCATTTGGTTGCAAGCCATCTTCAAGATCCTTTAAAGGGTACTCTGATACATATAAGTTGCTTATATCAGTTTTTTTGGTTTTGTTATTTCTCAGTTTCAAGATGATAGTGTCATATATACTCTCTTTTCTACTCTGTTGTGTTATCAGATTCGAAAGAAAAAATATATTCCTGTTGTTTAAAATTTACTGAATAGAATATAATTCTTGATTTTTAATGTAACTTCTACCGATTTAAAGTATTATTTATTATATATTTAATATTATTAGAATCATAGGATATGTTGTTCTTGATTGGTTTGCATGATGAATCACGCGAGCATGTTGTGCAACATTCTTAACTTAATAAAAAGCGAGAACACATGCTTATGTACCATAGTTTCATATGTTTGGCACCCGGTATAAAATGGTGTGTCCGCTCCTAGTTTGATACTTGTTTTAAGAGGGTCGTTGAGTGTTTGGCAAACCGTGGCATCTCTTTATTATGACGTTCGTGACTTAAAAACTAGAAGGCATAGACAATATTTCAACCTACCTTTATAAATGGTACATGGTGGTTGTATTCATCTAGTTGTTAACGCCTTATAAACTTCCTTTGAATAGAGACAGACTAAAAAGATAATTACTTTAGTAGCAACATAGTCTGTTAAAATATGCATGTACAAATACATAGTACAATATTTATTTTAGGTCTTCTTCCAATTTCTTTTGGCAAAAACACGCAATGCATTAACGCCTTGTGTCAAAGTTGCATTATATAGTTAAAATGGTCGCTAAAATATAAAGGCGAGAACAACTTGCAAGTATTCTCGATTTAATATAAAGTGAGGGTGTTTGCCGGTAACAATGTATTCAACGTAAAATGATGTATGTGTCTGTTTAGAATATGCAGTTAATCTATAAGTGTAAATACAACAAAGGTTAAACCAAATATTGGTTGTCCTCACATAAGTTACTGTTCAATTTTTGTTTCATTTCATTGGACATTGTCTGTTAGGATCGGGCACACACAAACACGAACAACATTGCAAGAGAAAAATAATTGAAGATAAACACGCGAGATTTGCGTGGTTCGGTCTAATCTAACCTACATTCACAAGCTGTAACTATGGTATTTTATTATTGTTACTGCCTTACTCGCGAGGAAATACCTGTACAACGATTACAATATATAGAGACTGAACAAGAAAACATAAGCGGGCCCTAATAAAGAGAGATAGGGCCGGCCCAAAACCACGCATGTATTTTATCTTTATTAAACCTAATTATTCAATCTTCAAGTAAACTAAGCCCAAACCGAGCCCAAACTTCCACAAACCCAACAATCTCCCACTTGGAGGCTTGATAATCTTCAAACTGCCATCCGTTGTGAACACTTGTACCTCTAGTAATCTCCTCGAGTCACCCGGTTGTAGCGGGCTTCTCATCAGATTTCCTTGAGGCTCGTTGAAGCTCCCCTTAGCTCCAACACATCAGTCATGGCTAAAACTGTCACGGACTCGCCCTTTGTCCCCACCGGCTCCCACTTAAACGAACTGCTGGATGCTGAGATATCCTGAGAACAAATACTTTCCATATATAGCAGGTAACCTTATGAAGAGACTTTATCAGATGGAACACTGGTTCTTTTAACCCACTATCTTCTGGTAAACGTAACTGAAGCTTTGACTGACTGATTGTCAAAGCTCCCACTGCCACGAACACCTCCAACTGGTTTTCTTGAACCCTTCCATACACGTACAGTTTGAATCTGACCCGTCGCTCTAGGTTTAATTACTGCAAAACAAACCTTCTTCTGCCTACTAGACTCCTTGAACCGGATTTTAACTTTCTTTCAAACCAAGGTAGTTACTCCCTAAGATGGTAAACTGACCATATACAATGAACCCACTTTCTTCCTAGAGCCATGCCAAGTTTACCTTTAACCACCTTCCACTGCCGTTCTCGAACTTAACTTCATGCCCTTGATCATCCAACTATCAAACAGAAATCAACAACCTCTTCAGATCTGTAATAACCCTGACATCTCTCAATGTCCATGAACCAGCTAAAGTCTTCAAATCAATGTCACTGAAGGGATTGGGGCTGGAGAGCTAGCAGCTCGGCCCAAAGAAGCTCTTAGCCCACCAAATCACCCCTGCGGATCGGACCCACCATAAGAGAGCATCCTCAGGAACCATCCGCCAGGATGGCAGAAAACGCTTCTAGAAGACTTCCGCATTTGGAAGAAGATATAAAGTACACCGTTAGGCAAAATGGGCGTTGATAACTAAAGGATCCCTTGATAGTGATATTTACCTTCACAAGGGTGAGCACGTGAGAGTTTATCCAATAAGAATGAGCCAACGAAGCAATCCCTAACGGCTTTGCACATGGCCAGTTGTTCAATCCACCCAGAGGTAAACACGTGTCCCCTTAGGTGAATGGAATGCCATTTAGACAATGACAGCCCAACCAATCATTTTCTACCACTCATAGCTATAGGTACCCTCATAACCTTAACAAAGAGGTATACACATATTCCATCAATCACACAATATTACTAAGTACTTTATCCCATCAGAACTAATACTGATTCTTACGTCAGAGGGTGGTTACGAGAAGACCCACATCTTGTCTTTCTCGTAACGAGCTCACGATAATCTGTTTTGCAGGTTCAATATGATTCATCGTTTGGCCAAAACCTTATTCCCGAAAACCTAACCCGATTGAAACATAGATCTAACCCTAACCTGGGGATTAAGTTGGTGTTTCTTTAATGGCGCCATCCATTTTTCGTATAGAACAGATTCTGTTAGTGGTTTTGGTCAAAATAAGTCAGAATCAGGCGAATTTGACCGTTACTCCATCATTTGTCAAGGGATGCACCACCGCGGGCGGTCCTGGCCCTGAGGATGATGAACATCTGAAGATAGAAAACTGACGGCATTAGCGGAGTCGAGATTGGGAAACTCATTTCGTGCATCTCTTCGTTTAAGGGAGGATGACACGCTCATCGGACGTCAGCAATTTGGATCTTCTCGAAGGACGCAAAATCCTGAAGAATGGTTACGTCCGAAACAAGAAAGAATTACATAAGAGTACGAGTGTATGTTGCAAACTGAGTAAGCATTGCCAAGAGCATTGGCGTATGAAGAATCTCTTTCACATATCCATCTCCCCTGCCAACGATACGTTGTAGTTAAGCTGGCGTTAGTGTCTAAACTGCGTCTATACCAGGAGAAAAGTGGGAGAAGGGAAGTCGCGAAGAACCAGAGTATGTCTCGCGGACATACGTATGATTAGAGTCGTGCTACCCGTGGGCATCATGACGAAACGTACCGTGGTGATAACGACGGTTATCCAAGTGATGATAGTTGAAACTATGCTGGTGATGGTATGAGTCGTCCAAGGATGATAGTCAAGCACACTGAATCCTGTAGTTACGCGGAGATGGATCGTAGCCTGAACAAAGAAGTTTTGCCCTAGAATAGCAACGATATTATGCTTTTCATCAGCTACCCAACGAGCACCAAGTTGTTCTTCTTCTTGTTCTTGTTCAGGATTTGCAGCAAGTTGCTTGATTTGCTGTTCTTGTACAACCTGAGCTTCATGAATGACAGGCTGTTCTTGCTGATCTACTGGAATATTCACCCACTCTCGTTCAGCCATTTTCTATAAAAACGAGCATGTTAAGACTTATAATTTTCTTGAAAACGACCAAAATGCCCTTATTCGTTACAACCCTTAAGTTATAACGAATGGCAACATAGATCTAGCCCTAGTACGAATAACAGACAAATATTAGTATTCATGCTCGTTTGATTAAAAAATAAGTAAATTCGTGTTCATTTATGTTCATTTGTTTAAAATTTTAACGAACAGCTCACGAATACATATAAACAAGCACAAACGAGTGCAAATAAACATAAATGAACACAAAGAAACAAATAAAATGTTAAAAAGTTTCATAGGAAAAACGAACATAAAATAAACGATCTTCGCTTCGTCTGCAATCAATCAATCAATCGGTCAGCCTTGATCACACGCCATATCAATCATCAAACCCTAATAAAATTCAATTCAATTCAACCATGAATAATCAAAATGAGATGACGTATCCTCCATCATCATCATCTTATTATTATTATTATGAATCAGACTTCCAAAACCCTAGCGTTAATCCCCAATTTCCATCCAACGCAGCAGCATCTGCACCTCCAGATCCTTCCATGTACAATTCCAATTACGATCATCCAAGTTACTCGGCACCTTCCTGCTATCATCAGACGGCGCATGATTACACTGCTAACGTTACCTTTGATGATTATGGAAGACCTATACCCTCTGGTATTGATCAGTCGTCTAGGGTGCCCGTGCTGCAATTTGATGATTATGGAAGGCCTATAACTCATAGCCGGACCCAACCGAGGGCTGCTGCTGCTGCTGATGATACTGTTTCAAAAGCTGCATTGAAATTTAGTGTCATACTTTTATCTCAAGGGGATGGATTGCATGGAGATATGGATGTCTTGTGTCAGGTTTATTTATTAAGTTTACCTGTCAAAGATAATTCTTGATTGCTTTCTCTTGCTTATAGTTAGTTTCCAAGGAAATTTAAAACAGAGTGTGTGCGCGCGCGCGCGCATTTTGACCATATATTTTAGGGGTGGCAAATGTGGCCCATGGGTTGTAATAAAATGTATATAATGGGTCAAGCTATAAAAAGAAAATGATTGAAACGGGTCAAAACGGTTTTCTTGAGGTTATTTTTTCTTTTTTTATTATGGAACGAGAAAAACGAAGAAAACTTTTTAGTTTTTTTGTTTTTTAGTTTTTAATTTATATTTCGAGTTTTGATTTTTAATTATTTTTTTTGTGAATATTTTAGTGAGGGATTTCTGAAATCTCAATCCATTTTGACCCATTTCAAAAACCCCTCATTAAAAAATTCAAAAAATAATTAAAAAATTATAACTCGAAATATAAATCAAAAACTAAAAAAGTAAAAAAAAACAATAAAGTTTCCTCCGTTTTTCTCGTTCCAAAAAAAAAAAACGTAAGAAATGCTAACCTGTTTCAATCATTTTCTTTTTTTAACTTAACCCATTCTAACCCATCATATACATTTTATTACAACCCATGGGTCACGTTTCCCACCCCTAACCTATTTTAGTTTCGATTTTATTCACGTTGATGAAAACATGTATTAAGTTTCTCTTGTGCTGAAAATTAGTTTTTTTTTTGTTCATGTGCGTGTGTTCTTTTAGTTTTAATTAGTTCAAGAGACATGCGCATAATTCAAATCTCAACAACTTTTTTAGTATGGATTGAGTTGTTAAGTTATGAGATTCCATAAGATCACCCTCTACCAATACATCCTGATCTATTTTCATTGTTGGTAATTATCTAATGGCAATTGCACGTCATTAAATCCGCTAACATCTAGTGTTAAGTTTCCTTTTTGTTATCTTAAAAATCGTCATACTAAATAGACAAAACTAACATGCAGTTGATCCACAGATGGTTTAGGTCATAGATCTATTATTGCCAGCTAAAAAAAACAATTGCAAGTTGTTGAGAATCAATGGTCTCGGCATAGAGATATTTGGTTACAAATGTGAAATGCAGAATCTCCTTGCCTCAGTCCTTAGGAGAGTGGAACCTTTTTTGCCTGCAAATGTTTTTGCAGTTATGAAAGGAAGTTAGGCGTAGCTAGTCTAAGAATTATCAAGGTTTTTGTTACAAGCCAAACAGAAGAACTCAACCCAAAAGAGAAAGACTAGTCTGATGAGTGAGGGAACCCATTTGGCTTATAAACTCCACATCAGTTGCCCACACAACCGATGTGGGACAAGTCCCATACCTTGCAATGGTTTCAGTCCGTAACAATAGACCTCCCTTCACGGCCACGTTGGTCACGGCTGGCCCACTCCAGGCCACCACCCCGAGTCCTTGTTGGTCACGGCCACGTTGGTCACGGCTGGCTTCCTACAGGCCACCACTCCGTGGGCCACCACTCCGAGGTTGGATCTGATACCAATGTTACAAGCCAAACAGAAGAACTCAACCCGAAAGACTAGTCTGATGAGTGAGGAAACCCATTTGGCTTATAAACCCCATATCAGTTGCCCATACAACCGATGTGGGACAAGTCCCATACCTTGCAATGGTTTTAGTCCGTAACAGTTTTGCCAATCCAATTACCTTTAAATGCATAAGAAATATCTGTCTTTTCTTTACTTTATTTTCTTGTTTGTTAAGTGACTGGTATGCTTAAATATTTTGCTCCATGTTTTCTCTGCAGATTGGTTTAGATGGTATTCAGCTTCTCGATCCTGCAACAAGTCGAACACTGAAAGTATATGCACTTGACACTGTAACAAAGTGGGAGGTAAATATGTTGCTTTAAAGTAGTTAATAAACGTATGCTCCATTAAAAGGTTGATGTATGAAATATATAATCTTGAGTTCTTTCTTACCTTATAGGTATTGGATTCAAGTATATTTGCTTTCTGGACCAAAAGTTCCATTGATATGAATGCAAGATGTGTTAGCTTAAAGTCCAACAGTTACACAACGACCAAAATTCTTGATATGGTGGCTGCTGCAAGTTTTCAGGTTTCAAGTTATCATATTAATTTGATTTCTATCAAATATCAGCGCATTTGTATATAGTATTCAGTACCAGTAACTAGGAGAAAACATTATGTTACTTGGGTGCTGTTTGTTTTCTAAAGCGGTATATTTATGGAATCTAAATACTACTTCTGAATGATCAAAGGTGGTTCTAAAACCTGAAATTTGAACTTTTTTTTGTTTTGTTAAATAAATTTGTCTGTCTTGCTTTTCGGAATATCAAAAGTTTCAGTTTCTGTACTAAATGGTAATGATTAATTCCAAATGACTAATGTAAAATAAGATATTTTTGAATTACAGTTGTTTCTAGTGGTTGTTATAAATAATAATTAAGTTAAGAAAAAAAATAATGGCCCTCATTTAAAGCCCATATTTGAAACGGAATACAAAAGAAGACTTAAATGTCTCAATTGTTTATCTTGATGCAGTTTAAGGAGATGGATGGTGTAACAATTTCTGAACAAAAACAACCACCAGCTGAGAAGAAAAAAGGCTTCCCTGATTGGATAAACTTGATGAAGCCTACCAATGAGGAGAAAGACCATTGGGTTAGTTTAATCCTCTTAATTAGTTTGATGAAGCTAACTAGAAATTGCATTATAAAGTTTTAGAGTTGCATTAAAAGATGTGGGCGAAAGTTCTTTTAACATTGGTTCTTCCTATCTAATTTAGGTTCCAGATGAAGCTTCCACCAAGTGCACAGCATGCAACACATATTTTGGTGCTTTTGTGCGAAGGGTTAGTCACTTAATTACGTTTCTTAATGAGTAGGCCTGTCAACTAACCGAACATTCAGTTCATGAACCGTTTGGCGGAAGTTTATTTATGTTCATTTATTTAATAAACAGACGGACATGAACAATTTTTTTTTGCTCTTGTTCGTTCATCTATGTTTGTGTACATTCGTTAAGATATTTATATAATATTTATCAGCTCGATTACAATTTAGTCTCGTTTTAATAACTTTTTAGGCCCAAGACATTGTTCTTCACTGTTAATTATATTTGGTTTTAGCTCAGTTATGTTCGTTCATTTACCTTCGATTACGTTCTTTAGCTGTTCGATTATGCAAACGAATGAACATAAACGAACACGAGCACGTTCTTTTTTTTTCAACAAGAGAGACAAGAAATCCCGTTCGTTTAATTTTTCGTGTTCGATTGCTTTTTTTGGTTAAAGAAATGAACGTGAACATCCCCCGTTCATGTTCATCTGGTTCTTTTACAGGCCTATTAGTGAGGATTATCACTTGTTTTATTTAATTTATGACCTTTTTGAATAATGATCTTTTGCTTATGATTGCAGCATCACTGTAGAAATTGTGGTGATATTTTCTGTGATAAGTGCACTCAAGGGAGAATTGCTCTCACAGAAGAAGAAAACGCGCAACAAGTTCGAGTTTGTGACCAATGCTTGGTACGCTTAAAACTATGAAAAAAATAGTCTTTAATTATTTTTTAAAGTATTATTAATATTTTGTAGGCAGAGGTTACTCAGAGATTGAGTCATGTAAATGAGGTAGCCGGTAGATCCTCTGGATTCAATAGGCATGAGGATCTTGCAAAGAAACTTCAGGTATTAGATATTATTAATATTTTATTGATGTTACTTAATAAAATACATGTTTGAAATGTTGTATCATTTCGTCATATGTTTGTGAACAACAGGAGGAGATGGAAAAGAAGCGGAAAACAACATCTGGTATGTACTATCTTCTAGATTTTTTAGCAATAAATATTAATTTAATATTTTACGTGTACAGAATTGAAATCCAATATGAGCGATAGGAAAATGAAAGAGGTGGAATGTCCAACTTGTACGGTTCATTTGCAGGTTTGCTACTCTTCACATTTGGTATAGTTATAAATGATTAAAATAATAAATGACAATTTAAGCAAAAAAATATTTCAGGTGGATGTTCCTGCTAGCGGTTCAAAAACCATAGAATGCAGTCTTTGCCAACATCCTTTTCTCGTGAATGCCCACTGATAGACTAGTTGTTATCAACAGAAGCCGGGTACGTTAAAAGAGTTTATGATCTATAAATTTGTATGGTGTTGATCATGTTGGCGTTAATATAAATTTATAATGAAATTGTTTATTTGATCTGTAAAACTATTTATATAATTATATACAGGAAAAGCTATGTCTGTAATGAAGTTATCTATATGGGCATTTGACCATTTAATTTAAACTGATTTGAATAAAGTCACTTTTTTTTTCTGTGTAGGGGGCTTATTAATTCTTATTATTTATTATTTTTATTAAGTGGAAAAATTTCGTCTTTGGGTTTGAGGTCTGTGGGGTTATGTTGTCTATGGGGTTGTTAGGTTTCTAGCTTATGTTGTCTATGGGGTTGTTAGGTTTCATTGGACCATTGCTTTGTTTTTAAAATTTGATTGATTCGACGACACGGTTTGATTGCTTTCTAGAGTGCTTATAAAATACTTAAAGCATTTGATTAATATGCATCATAAATTTGATGATTCTAATTCAGTTAATTGAAAACCTTTATATATTTGTGTGTGTAGTGTGAGGAACTTTAATGCACAACAAACTGTGATGCATTGTGTCAAAATTTGATGAACAGAAATGAACTACAATGAATTATGCAAGCGTGTGAGTATTGTGTATAGAAAGTGAAATTTTCCCTATGTGAGTTAGCGCATGCTTGGGATTGAGTTTGGTGTTTTTAAAAAGCTAATAAGTTAAAATGTGTTTGACAATCACAAAAATATTTTTTAATTTAGGTTTTTGAAATGGTTAAAAAGCAGTTTTTCAAAAACTCTAAATCCTGGCTTTTCAAAATAGCTTTTTAAAAAAGCTAATAAGCCAACAAGCATTTTTCAAACTCAATCCCAAACATGCCCTTAATTATACAAATAATTCATGTGCTCTAGTTTAAATCACAAGTTACATATTTAGGTTCTGTGCTTTTCATTTTGTAGGAAGTTTAACTTGTTAAAATTGATAATTTCACTTTGTTTTAAATAAATACAAATGCAATCTTGTCTCGACCACAGCCTACATCACAGTTGGGACTTTGGTGATGAGCTTCAAGTGAAGTCTGGCTTAAAGCAATTTAAGCAAACAGACTATTGAACCTTCAAATGCTAATCGGTTTCAAGTACAATATAAAGGCTATCCGCTAAGGGCGCCGAAGGAGGGGGGAACACCGCCAGAGGGTGCCGAGGAGGGGGGCGCGGAGGGCTGGGCGCCTAGAGGATGTCTAGTGCGGAGGAGGGTGGGGGTGGACCCCCTCTTTCTCCATCTTTCACACCCATGCATATATATATAGAGAGAGAGAGGTTAGAATAAAAACCCACTTGAGTTGTGAAAACTCTAGAAACTCATTCTCAACCACATGTTTTTAATTAAAGATTAAATCTTGTGTTCCACAATTAAAGTTAATAAAAAATGTAAAAGTTTATTTACATTTTCTCTCTCCTGAAAACATATACAAAAATCACTAAAAAAATGTAAAAAAAAATAGCAAAACATTTTTTTTTTCATGTTTTTGATGTTTTGTATTAAATGTAACAACATATATTACATCTAACAAAAAAAAAAGATGTTACATAGGGTTTTCACGGGTTTTCTCAACTCAAGAGGGTTTTCAAACTATACTTCTTCTATATATATATATATATATATATATATATATATATATTGGGGCGCCCAAGAGGCTTTAAACTATAGCTGGGCGGGCTTCGAAGCCCCATGGCATTGACATGACGATGACGTGGCACGGTGGAGTGGCTTCGATGCCCTCCACCATAGCGGATAGCCTAAGAGGAAACCACACGAGTTTAATCATGTCTATTAGGTATTTCAATGAACTGAAGAATCAAAGGAGAATTGTTAAATTTGAGATTATTATATAAAACTCTAGACAAAAGAGTGGTTAAATTTAAAAACTATGAAAGTTAAGATTGGAGGATTGATCGGCAGGTGACAAATTCCATCATTTTTTATACATTTTAGTTAGGTGATGCTTTAGCAACACAGATTTAGAGAGAGAAATAGCATTGTCAATTGATTCTCAAAATTGCTTTGCTTTGTTTTAAACATGTCTCTGACCTTGCTAAAAATAGGGAACCCTGGGACCAACAACCATACTAATGTCGTAAAAACATAATAGATTTCTCTTTCAAGTTAATCTCAACTTCAATGTCATTGATGATGATCTTGACTAAGCTTAACGCTTTAAATAGTGGTATCAAGTGCTGGTCAGAAGAATGGTTCACACCAAAATGGTTACAAACTCGTCCAACCAGTGGAATTGTGTTTTTTGAAACTTCTTTAATTTGATATTATTGTTACTTATTCACGATTTGTATAAAAACATGCAAAGCAGTGGTATATCTTGTATACACGATGTGGGGTCAAGTAACACCTTAGTCTATACTTCTGTTTATGAAGTATAGCCAAACACCAGATTTTTAACATTGATTCCATAGAACAAAAAAACTACCGGGTGCTGTCACTAACGCAAAGTAACTAAATTCACAACAAACGAAGAGTTGGCCATAGTTGAATATAAGTCGAATATAAGGTCAATTTCAAGCCAAACCCGGTCATCTTGTATTATTACAAGTTCATGAGCTGACTAGAATGGAATATAAGCCGAATATAAGGTCAATTTCAAGCTAAACCAGCTCATCTTGTATTTTAGTTCATGAGCTGACTAGAATGGAATATAAGCCGAATATGAGGTCAATTTCAAGCTAAACCTGCTCATCTTGTATTTTACAAGCTCGAGTCCGAGTTAATTTCATTCCCTTGTTACATATCCTTAGTTTCAAAGTGAGGATGGACGAATCTAGAGTTTATTTATTTATTTTTAAATCTACCCTATCGATAACATGCGTGATAATAATTATGTAATGTTGTTACCTAACATTATAATGGCCCATTTGTCTCAATTATTATTACTTTTTAAGTTCCACTTTTTGGCGTAAGTTATGTCCCAAACTTTCCAGTGTGTATCGGTTGGTGCCAAACATCAAGCAAGAGTCTTTTTTGGTATAAGCAAATAGGTTAAATATTTCCTAATATTCTGAAGAATCTACTTATTTATTTAATGAACTAATGAGGTCCAAACAAAATAATCTATACATAATAAAACATTGTTAACTATTACTTATGAAGTTATTTAGATTAACATTAACTTCATTTTATTTTATTTTTTTAATAATAAGTTTATGAAAAGGGATTTTATTCAGAGATGCTAGGTGCCACACTTGTGTGTTTTTATAGCTTCTTGTTTTCTTTAAATTCTTTCGTCTTGTTGCTCCTTTACCGTCTTGTCAGTCAAGTTAGAAGCAATTGACTATTGAATCCAACGTGTTCATTAGTTTAAATGCTAAAAGCCTAAAACCATCAACAAAACGATTCACAAGAAATGTAGACAAATGTTATATAAACATAAAGGATTCATAACAAGTCTTGAACAATAGTCTTTGGCTGCAAAACGAACCAACTAATTTGTTAGCGATGGTTGAGGCCCCATACTCAAAAAAGGTCCTTTAAAACAAATCTCAAGTCTCTTATTTAAACCAACTAATTTGTTAGCGATGATTGAGGCATCATACTCAAGAAAGATCCCTTAAAACAAATCTCAAAACCTTTTATTTGTAACACTCCAAAATCCAGAAAAGTCACTTCCTAGAATTTACACATCATCATCATCATCGTACTCAGTATATCCCACCAATAGCAATGCTATGGTAGGGTCTGAGGAGGGTAAGATGTAGACAGCCTTACCTCTATCCCATAGGGATAGAGAGGCTGCTTCCGGTGAGACCCCCGGCTCGATAGTAGTTTTGCATCAAGCCTTGGACATAAGGCACATAGCACTCAATCATCGGGACACCGGCTGATCGGTGCATGTGCCCTTGTCTTTCGGCTATCAACGCCACCACATGATGCCTGATTAACCTTCCGCCACTTTTAACGTTATTTTCACGAGATTAGTAAAATAACGTCAAAATTAGTGCAATTTTACTTTTGCCCACCCGAGGGTTCACAAATATATACATTATATGCGCGCACCGCAAGCAGGGCGTATCCTGCTTTAAATAACCTAGAATTTACACATCACATAAATAACTAAAGACTTTAAGCACAAATCATTAAAGTGTTACAGCTTTTAAAACTTTAATATACTCTAACTTTTATCATGACACCTATCCTAGGAGTCCTATAGTCATCATCAGATAGTGGAGATGCCACATTACCAAATCACCTAGATTGATCCTCAAACACATACTAAATGGGTTAACTTACTCATATATCATATATGTGATCCTTCAAAACCATCGATATGTATCTAATCTACTTATTTATATTATTAAAAAAATCATTTTTTCATAAGGTTTGTTATTATGAATCCATAAGATAAAAATATGCTATATTAAACATATTTTTAGACATATAAATATATTTTAATATGATTTTGAGACGGCATGGTATGTTATTACGTATGTTATTAAATTTAACTTTTTTAATGTATTTTTTTAACCACCCGTATATTACACGGGCTATATCCTAGTATATGAAATATTTCAGTTTCTCATCACTTTACATCTACAACCCAAACAAATTAAATGCAACAGCAATACGACGTCCAATCAATCTAGCTTGTCATTTAAGTATTTAACCGCATAACCTTTCAAACTCTCCATTAAACAAAGCTTTAAATGTACATGCGGTTCTAAAATCTAATTTTGTCATATGATCTTTTTACATTAACCCTTACCAAAAGCTAGACCACCACCTTACACGTCCCTTAGCTACACAAGTGTATAGTCATTAGTCATTGCCCATTTCCCTAGTCACTTAGCATGTGCGAGTTGTGTGATAGTTTTTAGACGTTCTGGGATGTAACTGATACTATCTTTACCGTTCTTCATGTCTAGATGTAACAACCGCCGTATGGCCTTTTCCTTGATGGCCCAAGCATCGAGCAATTATAAACCACACCGACCCTATCCTTTGGAATCGCATTACATGAATCAGGCCATACAAACCTCACCATTTTAGTATGTTTATATAACTCATCCATGTAGACTCCTTCACAAAAACATGTTGAAACAAATACAACAACCAAATTATATAAATTCACTTACGTGCCCTCATTAGTACTAACGTACTTATACAACTTGATGGTCGGTTGTATTTCTTGTAGTCTAGTTACTTAAGTTATATGTTTTTGTTTATATTTAGCATGAATTTTGGCACTTCACTTGCGTTTAATGATTTCAGGTCATAGAGCGTTAAAGGCTGTTTTGGAGTTTTAGAATAAGGTGAAAAAATGTTTGGGAATTACACACGGTTTTCGAGCAAGATATGAAGAAAATTTGGTCTCAATCGTACCCTATGGTAGTACGGTAGTAGGGTTGTAACTTATGGTCTTGGAAAGAGTTTTGGAGCTAAAGACGTGTAACCAGCCGTTAAATAGATTGTTTCAGCCTAACCCTACGCGAACCCCGTATCCTACGGCCTTAGCACCGTACCCTATGGACTCAACTCGGTGGCCACCGTACCCTACAGTATCCCGGTCGTACCCTACGGCCAGGCCCGTTTCAGCTTATGAATGTAATGGTTTTGACCGTATTAACTAGGAAGTTTTCATGCCATATTTGAGAGACCCTTCCCTTGGACGAGAGGGGGGAGATTGGAGATGACTTTGGAGAGTTTTTACATCATTCCGCAGGCTATTTGATCCACAATTCATTCCGATTTCAAACCGGTTGAAGATTTCAACAACATGATGAGTGGCTAATTCATCTTTAGTCAACCCTAGGTGTAGGGTTTAGTTTGTAAGTTGTGTTCAACCATTTAACTTCAGTTGTTAAACACGAATCATTTGATTTCCTATCTTGTATTGTTATTTTATGATTCGTGTAATTGATGTGATGAACAAAGAGCGTCAAAGACTTAGTTTTCTTGATTCAACCCTTGGATTTTGTTTATGAAATGATAAATTTGATAGTGTCCTAGCCTAGTGTTCTTAATTGGTTGATTTAATCCCTTTTTGGTCAACACGACCGGATTTCGTGTCGGTTATCATCCTTTGTTTATCAATTGATTATGATTATGTATATGTGATCTTTTAACAAGGGATTGAAATTGGTTATACAACTAACATCTAGACCTAAAACCGAAGGGGTGATTATCTTTTACATTAAACAAACCAGTTATTTGAAGAAGATTAAAAATATTGCAAACTTCATAATTGTTCTTTTAACGAATCGATTAAACTGTGATAACCAATAATTCCATTGGTTCGACATCCTACTTGCTCCTACTTGTTTATGTACTTAGAAACATACTTTTATACTTATCTTTGACCAGGACTTCGACCCCGATCACAACTCCATTTACACTATCACGCTCATGCAAACTTATCCATCACATATTCACTTACCAGATAATCACATGACCCGATCACACTCCATAGCTATAGCACATAAATACAAACTGGTAATCCTAATATCATACATGTACATACCTTTGTCAATGCCCACCCTCAAATAAATAAAAATCATAAAGTTCCTCATATGATCATAATTACTTGCTATTAATTAATGGGCACATTATCACGTATGTATACTTGAGTCATCCCTTATTCATACCCGTTTTATAAACTTTTCCACGTAATTTGATCATAGACTAACACCCATGATTTCCCTTTTACCCCAAAACCATGCTTGCTCATTCATAAACAACCCTTCAATTTACCCATATGGTCTTAACGTACGTACACAAAATCCTAGAATAACACGTACATATGAGTTTCCTTGCATTCATACTATAAGATATCCACATAAAATAGCACATTTAGTATTCTTAGCATGCACGTATTAATCACAATATATGGTCATTTTTATAATCTTATGACCTTTCATTTTCAAAGGACTATAATAAGTACTTCCATGGCATACAATCATAACCCTTGTATATCGAGCTCATCATTCCACAAAACCATTAATTACCATATCAGAGTTTCATGTATAATTCAATAATCACACTTTATTTGCCCGTTAACATGCAATGACCACCCATATAATTATACGACTTCCACATGCAATCACTGTACACATATATAAAACCGATCATGTCATTAGCATTTAGCAAACATAATCAATTATCATCATTCCATGACCTTTTTCTTACCCACTAAATCTAATGGACCACATAAATCTAGTTACCCATACAATCCACATGGACCACATAAATCTAATGCAAAAATCCAAAAATCTCATCCCCATATCATTCATCTTAGTCCCGTGTTTTATGTGCGATTTAGTTCGTTGCAATATTTTTATATAGTAAAACAGAAACTCACTTCTACCATATACAGTTAATGCTATGTCCGCGTGTTTCTTCAGTTAATGCATCCTATCCGGTAAAAAGTTAAATTCAGTTTAGTAATTTACTTGAATCTAATAAGTTGATTGGTTTGTCCTATTATGTTCGGGTATTTTGTCATCCTAATATAAATCGGTGCTATATTAAAAAGGAATGTACAAATGTAAGAATATACACACACATATATATATATATATTATTATAGCCATCGTTGTCATTTTTTATCAAAATTATTATTATATTTTACCTTATTATATATTAGCTTGGTATTTGTTGACGGGCTATATTACCCTTACTAGCTAACAAAAGGTTTCTCTTTTGGTGTATATATAGAGAAAATAAATTAACATCATAACCTAATCTCACAAACATAAGAAATTCATGTGCCTCCTTTCTCTTTCTCCTAAAATCGGGTTCCTCTAAAAAAACCTTAACCCATCCTTAACTATACACCCTAAAGAGGAACTTGACCAAGCTAGCAATCACATCGTCTGCATCTTCTCTGATGTGATTACCAATCTCCATGCCGTAACATGTATGCATATAACTGATCAACATATGGTATCAGAGCGATGTTGATAATCAGTTATTTATGTTTCTCCTAAATCTGGAATTAAATTCGAAAGACATGAATTTTGATTAAAACCCTAATTTTTTTGGTTTTCTGCTTTCATGTTTTGTTAAGAAAATTGGTTATAATTATAAAAATTCAGATTTAAAACTCTAATACACTCGAAATTTGTTAAAAATATGTTTAAGATTTCGATTCTAGAGAAAACTGAAAAAGGATTCTTCGAAGATGTTCATCATGGTTATCATAAAATTCGAAGAATCGTCCTTATTTTGGATAAATCCAGGAATAAAATATGTTGTTTCTAATTTTGATTGATTTTTATTTATTAAAAAAATTTGAAACATGATATAGTTTTGTCAATAAAAGATTTCAAAATCTTGAATAACTATAATTAAATCATTTAAATTAGGAAACAATATAATCCATTAAAATTCGAGTTCCATCTTTATCGTAATTAATTTATGGATTTAAAAATAATTTATTGGTTAAGGATTTAAAAATATATTTTGGTTTTTTTCAAAAATGATTTTGGTTTACCAAAACACCAAAACTTTATAAAACCCGAAAACTCACTAAAATTCGGGCTCACTAAAATTCCTGAGAACTCATAATTCCCAAGAACTCAAAAGTCTCGATAACTAATTTGCCGAGAACTCTAATTTTCCCATAAACTGCTCCTAATTAAATGTTTTGTAAACAGTTAAATCTTATAAAATTTTACAAAACATAAAAAACTTAACTTGAGTGAATTTTGATGTATCACTTCTGCCCAAAAGTGATTTGTTACTTTTAACATATCATTCAAGTCTAATTGAAAGCTTTTGTTAGTTTTTGCCTAACATGATACGAATGTCTCAGTTCTGCACAAAGGTTATGTGTTATATTTTTATCTAGCAAAACTAGCCCGTGCATAATTAAAAGAGTTCTCACTTCTGTCCGAAGGTGACGTGTTACAATCGTTTGACACACATACTTAAATAAATTTTAATTCTTCCCAAAGGTGATTTAGTTTTTGTTTAAATAGAACTTTTAATTATAGTCTATTACGTTAATGTTGATAATAAACATATCACATATTCAATAAAATATAATGATCCTCACATTAATGATCCTTCATTAATCTAATTATCATAAATTTTTATCTGTATTATTTTAATATCTCATAACATTACTCACTATATTTTCTTCTATAAATAACTATCTCATCCAAATCATTCACTCTAATATTAAAACATAATATAAGTTTTACATCATAAAGAGTTTCAATAACATTTAGCTCTTCTCAATTTTAAATATCCCTTAAGACATGATATGACTATCCTACTACTCTTTCTAATAACAATCATTCTTTTGAAATAGGATTTGTTTGGACATCATAACTCTTTTATGACAGGTCCAAATGGTTTGGTTCCACTTCTAGAACTTCACATTTTGAGTTAAGATTCTAATTCAATCGAAATATTTTAATTTGATTTAGTATTAATTTTTAAACAAATAAAACCCTTTTGTTGCGCACTGAAATAGCTACATGTACCTTCTGTGTTGGATGAATTTTTATGATTTTTGTGTGTAATGAAAAAATATAAACAAAAATAGATTCAGAAACGTAAGACATTTATACAACTCTGATAAAATTTTCATAATTTATTTCTATGATTTTCCTATGTAATAAAATACATCTTTGCATGCTAAAATCTGTCTTATAAATCCAGAATCTGTTCATGTGTTATATGATGAGATGCTTGATTATTTGGTCAATACTTGACGTATGATACTTTTTAGGACACTTTGTTACTATTGACATTTATATAATCACCAACGGGTTGTCGGGTCAAACTTGTTGCATTGTGAGTCATGGCATGAACCATAAGACTGTGTGTTGTTGAACACTTGAGTTTTCTAGTTGCATAAACTCATTCTCATAACTTAAACGATTGTACTAGGTAAATGCAAGGGAGTCAAGTGCATGCATTTGGTTTAGAGGAAAGTCTATTGCATGTGTCACCAGGTGAGTTCATACTTTTTTCTATTTGCTTTATGGATTGAAAACAACAAAACTATTTTCGTATACTTGTTTTCTGGATTGAAAACAACAAAGCATTTTCCTTGTTTTTTGGATTGAAAACGACGAAACATTTTCCTTACCTGTTCTAGATTGAAAACACAAAACATTTTCCTATACTTGTTTTCTGGATTGAAAACACGGGCATACTTATATACTGGTTTTCTAGAGGAAAACGCAGTGACACGTTTTGGATTTATGCATTTCTTATATATCACATGTAAGACCCCGAATCCCGGGAATCTTACAGTTGGTAATCATATCCAAAATTCACAAAAATTTAAAACCAAAAGCAAGTCCATTTTATTAAAACCATTTCAGAGTAATAAACAGCGGAATAATGGGTATCAAAATTCCTAAAACCGGGAATTAGGTTCCAAACAATAAGCAGCAGAAAAAGGTTAAGTATTAAAAATCCTAAACCCCAGGTACAAGTGCCCAAAAATCAAATGTAAATAACAATTCATTTTATTTAAAATAAGTTTAGAGTAAACAAACAGCAGAAAATTCATAAGTATAAAAAATTCCCCAAAACGGGGAAAAATACCAAACGATAAACAATGGAAAAATTAAGTATTATAATCCCATGGCCAAATATAAGGTAAAATGTTCTTTTTATTATAAGGTCTCGACTAGGAATGCCTTCAACCGTCCGAGCAGTCTCTAGCATGTCCAAGCGATAATCCTAAATCCTTACCCTGCAAATCAAACTAACATACACACAAAGTCAGCTAGAGCTGAGTTAGTTCAAGTTTTCATAAACAACATTCATAAGTCATTTCAAAAGTTCAAGATATAAAACAGTATAGGAAATAATAAGCAATTAAATACTCAAATACCAAATAAGTTTCCATCGGTCGAACACGCGTACACGGGCCTCTCCACCACAAGCCAAGATTCAAGTAATATATTTGACCCGGACGCGATAAGACATAAGCACGTGACACGAGCCTCTCCACCACGAGTCAAACCCGAGTAATGTATTTGACTCGGTCACGGCTTACAAACCTAAACACGTGATACAGGCCTCTCCACCACGAGTATAACCCGAGTAATATATTTGACCCGATCATGGTTTAGCAAATGACGGGCCTCTACACCACGAATCACGAGACTCAAAGTCAAGGATCTGAGTAATATATTTGACCCGCCTAAATGATGATTACGCCACACACCAAAGGATTTAAAAACGCGAGTAATATATTTGACCTGGCCATAATCACCATGCACACACACATCAATAAGCCTAATCACATAAATCTTAGTCACAAGGAACTAAATAACATCAACAATCGTAGGCTATAAGGTAATATATATAAGTCAGTCCAAAATAAGAACCAAAGTAAGTAGGTCTACTCGTATTCAACACCAAGCCTAATAACATCTTCGAGTCTAGACCATAAACAATATATATATATATATAACCTTAAGGAATTTATGACCAAAACAAGTCTAAAATGTCCTAAGGCATAGAATATAATCCATACCTGATTTCATAAATGCATAAATAATAACAAGGCTATACAATGTCCTTCAAATTGTTTTAACGAATAAAATCGGGTAAAATTATGATTGAGTGTGTATGCTAGCCCAAAACATAAAAAAAGTTAAAAAGGGGCATCATGAACTCACCTGACACGAGTAATGCAAATTCCAACGAGCTAGAGAACCTCTAAGAAAACCCACAATCAAAAGCCTGTCGGATTGCACATAAAGATTACTAACTAAACCGTACCGATTCGCTTATCCTACGAGGCGTTCTAACATGATTTTATAGACCTAAAGTATCCTCCATACCAATTCCAATTACATCAGCACCCGGGGCCTTGTATTTACCAAACCACCCTTAGTTAATTCTGGGGACAAAAGGTTACCAAACTGCACCCGAAAGTTGTTAATTGTATTGAATATGCGCGTTCACGAGTTGTGTATGAACATAGCAACCAAATCAGCCCCGTGTGAACAAAAATCAACATAATCACAGACAACAAGCCCACACGACACCTCACGAGTTGAATGCGTCGGCAATTCACTTGTACAACACACAAACAACCGATTAAACGCGAATTTGCATTGTACCGACCTGTTTGAGGAACCGACAACCAATTCAGCCCCATTAACATAAAAATCAAGTTTTTCGAAGCCCGTATAGAATACCGAGGCTACAAAATATGAATTGGTTGTTAATCCCCTCAAACAACGCGCTAAATGCAACAATCAACAAACTAGACAACCGAAATCTTAGTTTTCCAATCTATCGACAATTGATCAATCAAACGAGCTTCATAGCTCATGATACTAAAGTATAACACATATGACATACCTAGGAAGATAACGGAGCAAAACCTCACTTTAAACAGCCCCGAAAAGAACACAATTGGACAACCACCGGTTAAGCCTAAAACGAACGTATCGATCAATAACGAGTATAACATGCAAATTTTAGCATGCAAAGATGTATATTATTACTTAAGAAAACCATAGAGATAAATTATGAAATTTTTACCAGAGTTTAATAAATGTCTTAGGTTTATAAAGATATTTTTATTATATTATTCTAGTGCACAGAAAAATCATAAAAATTCCTCCAACACAGAAAAGTATGTGCAGCTATTTCAGTGCACAGCAAAACGGTTTTATTTGTTTAAAATCATAACCAAACCAAATTAAACGATTCCAATTGGTTTGTAATCCTAACTCAAAATATGAAGTTCTAGAATTGTAACCAACAAATTTGGACTTTTCAAAAAAAGAGTTATGATGTCGGGAAGACAGACCAGAATCCATCACCCCGCATCAGCTTTGACACACAATATTATAAAATCATAAAAACCATTCAAATCTCCTCTAAAAATTATATATTATACCTTTCTGAAAACTAGACTCAAAGCAGAACGTCATGGAAACAATAATCTATCAAAAACAATAAATTTTCATCGAGTTACTAACCAAACAATAAACGAGTACGAATATGTCAGAAACTGTTATAATCAAAACTCAACCATAACGTGTTCAACAAAGGGTTTAATGGTGAAAACGAGTTATATTATGATAGAACCGAATTAAACTCGGGAGGGATGGAAAGTGGCTAAAGCTGCATGAATTTCTAGATGGGGGCTGCACTTGGAGTTCTGATCGGCAGGAGTGAGGGAAGGGGATAACTAGGGTTTATGTTAAGATATTTTTACATCAAAGTCCCTCAACTTTCAAAATGAATTATCTTGGACCAAAATTTAAATGAATGGGCTTACAGGAACGACTAGATGGTCCCCAGAGATGACAGATCGGGTCTTGGTTAAAATGCAAACTTTACAAGGCGTAAATCCTTTTAACGAAAATTTACAGGCGTTACATCGCAAGTGTATACTAGATGCCCTCATATCATTTAAAGTCCTTACATACCTTGAACCGTTAGGATGGGATCGCGGGGAAATTTAAGTAGTACTAGTGGGTTTACGGCCGTCCAAACCGTTCGACGCTCGAACTCGCTCTTAATTTGCTCGGAAAATGCTCGCTCGATTGTAAACGAGCCGCTCGGCTCGGTTCAGTTTGTAAACGAGCCAAGCAACGAGCAAAGGTCTGCTCGGTTCGGTTCAGCTCGAATATTTTTAATTTATTTTATATATAATTATATATGGGCAAATATATAAATATATAGACAAAACACATAAAATATAAGTAAACAATTTTTTAAACCCTTTAAAATTTTTCCTATTCCGTCAATTTTTTAGTTTTATTGTTCGATTCAAGTTTTCAGAAGACTAAAAGTTTGTTTACGTGTTCATTATATCTCATTTCAAACTTTTTTCTTTTAAAAATTTACAACCTATTATACGTTTTTCTAAAAACTACTAATTTGTTTACAAAATATATTATTTACGGCCTTCAAACTTGTTTTTTATTGAAAATTTTAAAGTTAAAAATAAATAAAAAATGCTCGAAATCGCTCGATTTTCGATCAAAAAATGCTCGGTTCGATTTTGGCTCGTTTCGTTTTTCGCTTGGTTTGAATTTCAGCCGTTCGGTTCGGTTGTAAACGAGCCAAGCAACGAGCCAAGATAGATCAGGCACATTCCTGGGTAGCTCTCTACAAATAACTTCTTCTTCCACCTCTTCCTCTTCCTCCTCCGGCTCTTCTTCTGGGTCTTCTTCTTCTGGATCCTCCTCTGATTCTTCTTCGGGATCCTCCTCAACAGATATTACCGGTTCTTCTTCCGGTATGTAGTCGTTATTCCTTGACATGAGTCTGCACAGAGGTTAGTTATAAGAATGATAACTATTGCTATCGTTAACTATTGTCGAGGAGATTAATTAATTAAACCAAAGTTAATATTAATTATATTAGAATATAATATTAGCTTTATCAAGATTTTAATTATTATTATTATTATTTAAATCAATATTGAATATAAATGAATATAATATTCATAGTAAAATTTACCGTCATCAACAGTATCGTACGTACACGTATTCATACACTTTATTCCACATAAGCACGTATGAGTGTTACATATATATATATATATATATATATATATATATATATATATATATATATATATTCACTTTACTTCTTATACACATATGTTGCCACTTTTACCTAACCACACGTTCCGCGATTTCTCCTCGAATTCCCTCGTACAAGCAAGTATGTTATTATGTTCCGGACCACAATAACTCACTTGCCCTACAAGTTCATCCCGACATCCATCAGTATATAATATTAATTTATTATTTAATTATATCCCAGAGTTAATCGAGCCTACGGTTATATTTTAGGTACCCTAAGGGATGACCTAATCCTTTATAACCAATGGCTCTGATACCAACTTCTGTCACACCCCGACTAGCACAATGCGGAAGCGTAAAACGGGAATGTAACAGACACCTCTGATATCAATACATTGTTTATAAAGAAACATTACAAACTAATTTACAATATATTACATTTCTTTGTTCTATCATTGTTTAACAGTCTAAGCGATACAAACAAAACTAGTTCGTTAACTAAACGTTCTTACTACTATAGTCCTTGCTTCTATTCACGTAGTATCAACCACACACTTCAGTCAAGTAACAGGTCACCAAATCATTCCAATTTAGGTACACCTGAAAAGCAGTTTAAAACGGGTCAACTACTGGAGTTGGTGAGTTTCACGAGTTTCAAGAAAACAGTAATGAGTATTCGCAAGTCAACACTTTTAATCATGAAATAAGTATGTATGTATGTATGTATGTATGTATGTACGTTCACAAGTGCCTTTGTTTGTATGTTTATGATGTAATTATGCTAAGCTACAGTGAAGCCTTGACTGTCTGTGCTGCGTGCATCCATTTCCCACGCTCAATCAACTACTGTGGCCCCCTTCCGCCCACAACATGCCCCGGTAGCTATGTCTAACACTACATAGCGGGTTCGTAAAAATATGGATATGTGCAAACGGGATAATGTCTCAGCAACCGTGCTGGCCCCGCCTGGGTTTGTCAAACCAATAGTACTATTCACAAGCCACCGGCTCGAAGTTAATCACTGTGTTAGTGTGGACTTTCATGTGTTAGCACTTAGATAATTCACATCATCACATGTTTCAGGTATGTATATAGATATAAGCAAACATGCTTTTCACCCCAAAAGTTCGTAAAGCAGTTTAAAAGTGGGGTCATGAAACTCACGGTTTTGTAGATATTCCGAACTGTATCAACTCGTGGTTTGTTCAGTCCGCTATCAGTAGTTCCTATAATTAATATTATAATAATATTAATATTTTAGTATTATTATAATCTAAATACTAAACTGGGCTGTATAACTAATCTGGGTGTAGCTGGCACGCCCAGAAAGTGGCAATAGGCTTAGGTTGTGATGTTGTTCAATGTCTAATACTTAAAACTGAACTTGGCTCAGATTCCCGTTTTCCCAGCTGGGCCAAGTTGTTCGTTTACGCGTTCAGAAAACAGTTATGGGAAAATAAGCTTGGGTAAATGCATTGGTTAAAAAAATGATTAAGTTATAAAGAAAGATCACATACTGGGGTCCCGGATTAGCCACGGGGCCCGTTTCCGCTTATTCAGTTTGATTGGAGAAGAAACGCACACAATCCACCCGGATTGTCCAGGTTTCTCATAGAAAATTTCATTTTTACTTAATTAGTCCAAACATATGATTTTTGATCACTCTTGGTGTTTTGATATTTCCGCAGATTCACTAGTCGCGAACTTGCCGGTTTTTATAAAAACTGAATTTGTTTAATATTCATATTAGCATAATTAATTAACCGTTAATTATTAAATTATGAAAATTTAACCACTTATCAATTAAAATATTTAGATTTTTATAAAAATATTTCTGGAATTTATTTACTGATTTATTAATTTATAAAAATTCATTTTATCAGCTATATTTCGTCTGAAAATCATCCGTTTACCCCAAACAATTTCCAAAAATTCACCAAAAATTCCTGAATACTCAAATCATGTCCCAAAACAACCTGTATCAATTCCAGAATGTAAAAAGCTCGTGCGATATTCTTTTCGGCTGTAAAAATTCACACGAACGCAAATAAACAAAACACCTTTAAACTTCTCCAAATGATCCCAAAATTCATATGTGATCAAAATACATCAAATATGAGTTCCCAGAAAGAGTTTATAATTTTTGAAGTATTTTAGCTATTTTTCCCAAATAAACGTCCCAATTCGGTAATAAATTCGTCAAATATTCTTGGATGGTCGATAAATTACTAAATTTGAACAGGGACTCATTTACATGGTCCCTGATGTCCCTGCAAAATTTCAAGTCCTAAAAATATGCACATCACAACCTTAACCTAAATAGCCAGTAAGCGAGTGTTTCGGCATTACCTTAGCGGGTTTGGCTCGTTTCCGACCTTTTAATCAAGTTTTCAGGTTATTGTGCTTCTAAGAAAGCTAGGTACAAGTCATATATCACAAACCAAGAAATATTTCATCAACATAACAGCCCTTAAGTTAGGGTTTCGGCTAGTGCACAAAAACGAACTTTTGAACCGTAAAAACGTCGTTTCAACCCTTTAATCCGTGTTTATGGCCAAAAAATTTATCAAAACAGGTTCCTTACCATGTGTATGATCAAAAAATGTTTATGGACCATTTTTAGGATTTTTACACGGTTAGGAATGATTTTTAGTAACCAATACATGTTTTTATGGTATTAAACAAGTAAAAAGCTACTTATTTAAGCTCCTTACCTTAGGTTTTCTTGCTGTTTTTGGCTGGAGCAGAGTTGTATCTAGAGTCTTCAAGAAATTATGTGAAAAAATGGCTTGGATCTAGTTTACATGTGAAAAGGAAATGAAGGGGGTGGGGTGGCGGCTGCGGCCGGAATCCATGGGCCCATTTTTGGGCCCATTTTGGCCCAAGTTTCTGATTTCTCAAGCCCAAATACGAAAAGCCAGGTCCAAATTTAGTTAGGGTTCGGTTTTTGGCGCGAAAAACTTATCGGGTGCGTTAAACAACGCGAAAACAAGTGTTTTTCGGCTAGTTTTGTGTAAAATTATAAAAACATACTATACGTTTGTAAAAATCAAAATATTTTCACGGATCGCTTAAAACATTTCAAATAAGTGTTTGGTAAGTCTTTTTCGGCTTAACGGATGATACAATGCTTGGTTTGTAACTATCTTTCGCGTTTAAATCTATAGCGGGTGGTTAAACGAGCATATTTTCGTTTAACTTGTTTGCTATCAAACTAAGGCCATATTTCTAATATTTTAGCCTGTATAGATCGTATATCACTTATAAATGGCCCTCTGAGATATCTGGGTCATAACCCGACCCGTTCGGTTAATCGTTCGTTTGTTACGTAAAAGGCGTTTATTTGCTTAATCGGTAAATATGAGCTGAGGTGTACCTCGTTTTGGCTCAAATGTCACAATTTCGGTGATTAAAGGGTGTTGACTGGTCAATTCACTTAAAACCCGTTTAAGGGCAAAACAGTCAACAAGTTTGACTTTGCGTTTTCTCATGCTTCTGGTCGGATTCAACGTTTGGTCCAGAAGACTTTTATTCTTTTAATGTAATTTTAAGGCTACTGCCCAAAACCTGACTTCTGACTCGCTGTTCGAATTCTGGTCGGTACCAGCTCACTTAAATCTTGAAACAAACATAACTTGAGTTCTAATCGTCCGTTTAGAGTGATTCCAATGGCAACGAGTTCATTTTTAGTTATGTTATCATATAAAAAAATATCAGATTCTGAATTGGTTATATCGTTTGACATGTAGCGGACGACTCACTTATTCGTTAGCTCGCTTATTCATATTTATATTCGTTCGTCATTAATCTAAGGTGAGTTTATCATTCCCCTATTTTACTCAATTTTCTAAATGTTTTGGGGACATATGCATATGTATCCTTATTTCATACTATATATATATATATATATATATATATATATTCAAACAAATGCATACGTGTTATTGTGAGTGATTTAATCAAACATACGTGCTACTTGCTTACTTGTGTTACCATTAAATCACTCGTATATTGGGATTACTATTCAATCAATCATATATCGGGTGTTCCTGCTGGTGACCAACGCTCGGTTCGCTTGGCAACGGTCTACATACTTGTTTATGGTTTGATTATATTTACCGCACTTTTCACGTTATGCTTATTTATATTGTTGTGTCAAAACTGGTGATATTCTCACTCAACTTTATGTTGACAAAACTCCATTTTCTATGCATATGCAGGTTGCTTGTATTGAAGATTGAAGTTTGGACATTTAGACAAGACCTTAGGATATGATCAAGATAAATATTATTTGAGCTTATATTCATATATGTGAATTGTTTGTTATAATTGGATAATGTTTGTATTATTTGAATAAAATAATTAATTAGATATTGTCACATTTTATGTATGATAGTATTTTCGAGCTGTGAGCAATCGGATCACGCCCCGGCATTTCCGCCTTAGGTTGGGGTGTGACATTTTGATGTATATGTGTGATTATTGTTTTGACTGAACTCTTATAAAACAAGCTGACTGTTAATAGCAATTATTTATTAATATTAAATAAAAACAACTTATTTATTTTATAAATTTATTATAAAATAGAATAAAAAGAAAAGAAAACAAAGAAAAAAAACATAATAAGATAAAATTTGATGGGTTTTTCTAGAAACCCCATTAATATGTTGCGTATAGCTTTATACGCGACGTATTAAGAGGCTTTATAGAAAAACCCCTTGATGTCTATAGATTTTCCGTTCTAATACCACCCTTTCATATAGGATCAAAGATTTGACTTTAGACAGCGTCAAGTAAATTCTGAAGTAGAAGCTAATTGAAAAAAATGTTAAATTGTAATTTAAAATAATAATTTTAGTAATGCCTTATTTATAGAGAGAGGAAGGGGGAGAGAAAGAGAGATTACATATGCTGGGTGAGAAAAGAACAGTATAACCGAAAAGGGGTGTTTGGGTGAGCTTTTAAAACTTACCTATTTGCTTGTTGAAAAGCAAAATGTGTTTGACAAAGCTCCTCCAAAAACTTCAAATTAAGCTTTTCGAAAGTTATTTTTGCTTTTCAAAAAGCAAATAAGAAAAAAAATAATTTTAAAAGCTCACCCAAACACTTTTGAGTTAAGTTAAGAAATAAATATATAGGGTTGGTTTGTGTAAATAGGACTTATTGTTGTACTCTTATGCAATAAAGTGATTGTTCAAACTTCAAGGACATAATAATAATAATAATAATAATAATAATAATAATAATAATAATAATAGTCCAACACAAGAAACACACACTATCCTACTGCTTTCTTTGCTTCCCTGTCACAGCCTCTCCACTCTCTCTCACGCATACACACTCTCTCTGCACACAAAGAAAGAAACCAGAGAGAGAGAGAGAGAGAGACACTTAATTCAATTTCATCAATCAATCACCTGCAAGACACAGCATTTGTGCAATCAATTCATCCATCAATTAAACGCGTAACTCTATAATAACCATCTTCACTACAACTACACGCATTGCATCCTAAGAAACCCTAAACCCCCAAACCGCAAAAGGTATCATTCTGTGCATTTGTTGCCTTTCCTCTATTCACTTCATCTCCAGAATTATTATTATTATTATTAATCATTTTACTGATAATTTTTACTCTTTGTCGGTAAATCTTTCACTTTCATCACTCAATGAAAGTGAAAGCTTTCTTTAACACAGAATCTCTTTATCAGATCTTCTAACAGATTTTCCCTTTTCTTATTATTATTATTAATATTAATCATTTTACTGATAATTTTTACTCTTTGTCGGTAAATCTTTCACTTTCATCACTCAATGAAAGTGAAAGCTTTCTTTAACACAGAATCTCTTTATCAGATCTTCTAACAGATTTTCCCTTTTCTTATTATTATTATTATTATTATTATTATTATTACTGGGAAATAATATTTTTAGTTTTTTTTCTCTTTTTACCCCAGATTCTGCTGTTGCTAATTCAATTATTTGAGAATCTGCAAAAAAAAAAATAAATAAAAAATAAAAAGTCTTTGAAAAAACAGCAATTAGGGCAAATTGAAATGGATTTGATCAATTAGACACAGATCACAATTCTAGAAAATTAGGGTTTTTCAAAGAATTGGTTATTATTATTATTATTATTAAGCAATAATAATTTTAGTTCTTTTTTTTACCAGATTCTGCTGTGGATTATTCGGTTATTTTAGAATCTGTAAAAATAATCATTGAGAAAACAGCACTTAGGGCAAATTGAGATGGATTTGATCAATTAGACACCAATCACAATTCAAGAAAATTAGGGAATAATGGAAGGAGCATGGGATCATTTTGGGGAAATAGCAAATGTGGCCCAATTAACCGGGCTAGATGCCGTAAGACTCATAGGGATGATTGTTCAAGCTGCAAGCACCGCTCGTATGCACAAGAAAAACTGCAAGCAATTTGCCATGCATTTGAAGTTAATCGGAAACCTTTTAAAGCAACTTAAGATCAGTGAGCTGAAACGCTATCCCGAGACCCGCGAACCGTTGGAGCAACTTGAGGATGCGTTAAGGCGCTCTTACATTTTGGTCAACAGTTGTCAAGACCGAAGCTATTTGTATTTGCTTGCAATGGGATGGAATATTGTTTATCAGTTTAGAAAGGCGCAAAATGAGATCGATCGGTATTTGAAGATTATTCCGCTTATTACTCTCGTCGATAATGCTCGAGTCAGGGTATGAATTTGATCTTTGTATTTGTTTTTTCTAACCATGTGGACCCTACTAATACCCTGCTACCAAACGGAACCCAAACTGAAAATTCGCTTTTTAAGTATTCGTGAAAATGTTTGTTTTCGTTTTTCGGTCTTGGCTTCGGTTCAGGTCGGTTTTGCCATGTGGGCTTGAAATTTTTGGTCAAAAAGAAAGTGGTCCGAAATAATGAATGTGGGCCTAAATTTCTTTTTTTTTTGTAATTAATTATTATGCATTTGAGCCTAAAGTTTTGGGTTACACCATTTATTATAATTTAATAAATTAATTAACATTCAATATAGAAAAAATTATAATCTATTAGTTCAATAATAAAAGTTGGTTTTTCCCGGGTTGGTTTGGTTATAAAAGTTGGTTCAGTTTTTTCAGTCTCAAAACTGCTAATTTTTTCTCTCTTTGCCATTTGGCCTTGAACCCAAATAAATGAATACCGGACCAAATTTCTAAATTTGTTTGTTGGTTAATGATTAGTTGATTATTATACATTGAGCCTAAACTTTTTGTGCTACACCACTTATTATAATTTAATAAATTAATCAGCATTCAGAAAGAAAAATATAATCCATATATTTGATAATAAAAGTTGGTGTTTATGATTCAGTTCGGTTCTTTTCGGTTTTTGAAAAAGGATAAAACCAATCTGTCAGTTTTTGGGTTGGGTTTGGTTATCTCGATTCGGCCCTTTAAGACAGAAAACCAATGGAAGCTGGATTCTATGTATTTTTTTTTAGTTAATTTAATTTCTTTTTCTCTTTTGAAACATAATTGACTTTGTTTATATTCTAGTTTTGAGTAATTTAAAATAAAAATATTATTTTGAACAGGAAAGATTGGAATATATCGAATGCGATCGGCGCGAATACACATTAGACGATGAAGACAGAAAGGTGCAAGACGTAATAATGAAACCTGACCCATCACACGCTGATACAGTTGTTTTAAAGAAAACACTTTCATGTAGCTACCCGAACTTACCTTTTAAAGAAGTTATCAAAAAAGAAAATGAAAAGCTTCATTTGGAACTACAACGGTCACAAGCTAATTATGATGTAGGCCAATGTGAAGTCATTCAACATTTGATTGAGGTTACTGAAGTCGTTGCTTCAAAATCTCAACACGAGCAAGATTCACCTAAAAAGAGTTCCAAGAAGGCTCATGCCATCAATGATAAAGAAGTTGAAGATGAGAATAATTCAGAAAAGATGTCACACTCAACTTCAAAGTTGATATCTTTTTATATAAAATTGTTTTGCTTGGTTGAGTAATCTTTATTTATCTATTTATGGTCTTGCAGAAACACTTCCATGGTTGTGTATGGACTTGACTTTGAGTCGGCCCAAACCCAATCTTCTTATGGCGGTGGAGAATGGCATTCGGATCTACTCGGTTGTTGTTCGGAGCCTAAGATGTGTACGTTCTACTATAACTCATCTGAATTTGCACTCTTTATTAATATTTATATGATAATAATAGTAATAATAGTAATAATAATAATAATAATAATAATAATAATAATCATTATTATGAATTTATGATTATTAATAATAAAAGATGAAGTTGTTGTGTCTAATTGTAGGCCTAAAGACTTTCTTTTTTCCTTGTGGGACATTTTCAAGGATTGCAAGTGTTGCCACAAACAGGCACATGAGTAAGATTCTCTATACATTTTCCTAATAAAATTTTAGATGCTCCTTTTTTTTCTTTTTCTAGTTTTTGTTATATATTATATTTTTATTATGTCCATATCTTGTAACATTATGGATGACAAGCATATCTTGGATGACACTATCATGTTTTTTTTGTGCTTTTTGTATTTTACAGCTTCGGGAGAGGCCTGCAATGAGTTGATGGCTTATTCATTAATATTATCTTGCTGTTGCTATACTTGTTGCATTAGGGGGAAGCTTCGAAAGACCTTCGGTATCACGGTAATGCATCTCGGCTTTGAACTTTGTTATAAACTAGTTTATATGCTACCACATGTTCCAGTTCCGATGATACCGACACCGGTACCGATTTTGGTCGGTATTGGTTCGGCTCGTCACGGTACCAGCACTCGGTATAGTTTACGATAGCACGATACCTGAAAGATGCTTTATTTCGATTACAACTCTGTTTTTAATTAGATTTATATCCGAATGTTGAGAAAAAAAGAACTAATCACAACCGCGTATTTAGGCTTTTTTTTTTTTATTTTTAACTTGTTGAATGCAAGTTATTAGAGAAATAAAATTAGTAAAAAATTAAATGGGCTAAAGTCGTGTGTTATGTATATCTATAATATAAGGTGCGGATTTGAAACTTAAAAACGGGTGCTTTGACTTGTACAAAACTCTAAAGTGTTTCAAGCACTTTTCAATAGTATTGAGCGAATGCCTTTTAAATATTAGTAATCATTAGTGTGCCAAATATGATTTTGAAATATTGTTCATTAGAATAAGATGATTAATGCATTTCCAGGGTGGGTGGTGTGATGATTTTCTTTCACATGTCATGTGCTGCTGTTGTGCCCTTGTTCAAGAACTGCGCGAAGTTGAGATGCGTGGAATTCATGGTATGCCACCTTTTCAGCTCGAGTTTTATATATCAAAACCGCTAGAATTGCATAATGCATTTGTATATATTGCTTGTATTTAATATTAATTTAGTTTGAGTTATGTTTATAAAGTGAGTAAATAGGCATTATTAATGTGATTGAAATGAAACTTGCAGGTCCCGAGAAGACAAAAACAGTTCCTCCACCCTGTCAGTTCATGGAATCCTAAAGTTAAGTTAAAACATGAAATTTTGTATATATGGCTTTGCTATCACTGTCAATACTCTTTTCATATGATTTTTACTTTAAAGCATATGCACTTAATTTGTGAAAAGTGAACTATTTTCTTTTTTTAATATTGGTCTCACATAATTCCCAAGCTTAGAGAAATAAATCCATATGCTATTTGTGTTTTCTGTAGTATTGATACTTAATAATTTATATGTATGTCACAGAAGTAATTGGTTTAGATTTGATAATGACTAAGTATTGGATTCTATTAAGTCCTAGAATATAAATATAATTCGATAAGCTTATTTTAGAATCTGTCAAACTCTTATTTTTAGCTACTAGATTCAGGTACCGAGTTTGTTGTTTAATACCCGTGGGCACCTGCTACAACAAATCGTCCTCCTTCGTATCAGATTGAAAGCTTTCTTTTAAAACTTTTATTTTTTTTTTACAACCTGTCACATCATCATCTACTTCTATATTTAATTTTTATTTAACTAAATTACTTTTTGATAATATATTATTTTCTATATACCATATATATATATATATATATATATAATAAAATAAAATTTTAAATTGAACAAAAATAAAAAAAAAAGGTACGTGTAAAAAAAATAAAAAATTACATTTATAAAAATAAAAGAGTACATGAAAAATAAACATTGCATAAATAGAATATTACATAAATTAGACGGTTGATTACTTCAAAAAGGTAATCGTTATTTGATCAGTCTAAATCCGTCTCGTCTTCATATGTATTAAATAGGTATCATAATTCGACTTGTCATCTGCTTGACCAGCTTCTATAACTAAAGCGTTGCCTGGTTCTACAACCGGAGCATTGCCTTGTCCACCAACCAAAGCATTGCCTGGCTCGATAATCGAAGGGTTATTAGACACATATTGTGGAAGCGCTTTTGGGACCGAAAAAAGGATACCATGTTGGTTATTCAGGCTTTTTGTGCCTTGTGACATACGTATAAATTAAAATAGTTGTTTTAACCATTATATATAATCATCGTAAACCATTTTTATCGTTTAATTGTAAACTAGATTCAAACTGCCAACCCCAAACCGTGAAACTGCCAAACCAACCTGTTTAGTTTATCGTTTCTCAAACCTAGAGTTAGCAACTCGACCAGAATTTTTTCAAAACAGGTTAAACCAAACTGTGAACACCCTATTTAAAACCAACCACAAGGCAATAAGATTGCAACCCGCACCACACTGAAATTAAAAACAGACCTGCACAAGTTTGAAGAAGAAAAGCACAAAATTCTCCCTCAAAAACAAGCAACCACCATAGAAACATTATATAATTTTTTTTAGATAAGTCCAATTGAAAAAAAAAAATCAAGATCCAACAAATCCATAGTTGCATCTCCAAAGTAACAATAACTAATAACTCTACCCTCTTTTATGTTTTAAATTTTCTTTTTTCTTTTTAACTTTTTTTTTTGTTTTTTTGGTTTTTTTTGTGTGTTTTAATAATGTACCTCTCAATCCATCATTTCCATCTATCAGTGAATCTCTATAGAAACCCTAGATAGCCCACACCATCATCGGGGTCGTCTCCTGTTCAAAAACATTGTCTTTTGTAGTCATGTATTACATTTTCCGCATATATTTATTCTCATGTGAGATTTAAGCCACTGCAGCCCGTTCACCGCCACCTGAAGCCGACCTGCCACCCAACCCGACACTCTGAAACCGCGATGCCAATGAATCTTCAACAGCAGGCGGCATAAGCCACCTCGTCCAGTCATTTCGCCTCCTCATCTTCTCACCCTGCAATTTCCAAATCCTAAAAACCTTCAATTCTTAATTTTTATTCAAGGGTATTTTTGTCATTTTATCTAAACTTAACAAAAAATTAACATATATTAGCCTTAGAGTTAGAAGCCAAACTTATTTACATTGATGGTCCCTGTGGTTTGGCCAAAGTAACAGGTTTGGGTACTAACTTTGAAAAGTTGCATGTCTGGGACTAGTGGTTTTAATCTTGTAACAAGTTTGGGTATTAAGAGCATTCACAACCCATTCCCTAAAAATATGTGAGGGGGATTTGTAAATTATGTGATATGGCTATGAGTGATTGTGGGTAGAGGAGAGAGATAATGTTATATGCGAAAGTTAAATTTGGGGTTTTACTGTTCATACCGTATAATATTTTAATATTTTCTAAAAGTGGTTGTAAGTGGAGGAAGGAGAAAAGATAATGATAAAGATATAAAAAGTATTATTTAATTAAACATGAGAGAGAAAAAACAGTGTTTTTTAGTGTAATTATATGATATATATTGATATACGGTAGGGAATGGGCTGGGAATGCTCTAACACCGACTTCTATTAACTTTCCTGTTAAGTTAAGTTTGAGCAAAATAACAAACTTACCCTCGAATAAAAAATTAACTTAGTCTTAGAGCCCAAACTATCTACAAGTCTACAACAACCATACGCAGTAAAATCCCAATCATAGCAAAGCTCTTGGTATGGGTGAGATGTAGGCAAACCATGCCTCTATCCCAAGAGATAGAGATGTGGCTTCTAGTAAGACCCTCGGCTCAAAACACCACCTGCATGGCTGTATACCAAACATAACACCAAAAACAATATAGTGCTAGTGTGCTAGCGCTGGTTTCCAGACTATCAAAACAAAAGGTTACCACTAATATACACACAACATCATAGAACAACAGACGGACAATGGTAGACAACAGTTGCAAGCAAAGTCTGCCTAAGGTGTACACTCCCATAAAGGTCCTTAACCCATCTAGAGCCCAAACTAGATACAAAGTTGAAACCATGGGGACCATATGTGTAATTAACACTATGTTTTCTTCAAGGATATTTTTGCCATTTTATCTAGACTTGATAGAAACCGTAAAATAAGCAAGCCTTAGAACCATGAACCGTTTGTGTAATTCATTCTACTTTTTATTCAAGGGTATTTTTGTCATTTATCTAAATATAACAGAAGTTGGCCTTATAATCCAAACTTCATACAAAATTGAAACTAAAAACCCTAAACATGCAACTTTTTAAAGTTAGTATAAAAACTTGTTACTTTGGCCAAGCCACAGGGAATCAGGGACCATTTATGTAATTATCTCTTTTTATAAATTGTGCCAAACATGATTGTGATTATTATATTATTTCACTAATAATTTAACTTTTTTAATAATATATTTTAAAAGGTTTTGTGCATTAAAATACGCCTTAAAACGAATTTTAACCCATTTTCTTTATAGCTAGATGCTTTAATAATTCATCGGTCACCACTAGTCTCTAGATACAAACACAAATGATAATATATATAAATTCTTTTAATCATTTACAGTAAAACCTCTATAAATTAATAATGTTGGGACCGGGATATTTTGTTAATTTAGCGAGATATTATTATATCGATAAATTAATAAATTATTAATTAAAAGAGTTGGCTTATATTCGTGAGCAACTCTCAAATTAATAAATGCTATGAAAGGTTCAAAGCATTGAAGAAATTATGGCGGATATCATTCAAAATCCGATTGATGATGAAGTTGATGATGATTCAGTACCTTTGGAACCAGTCACTCGGAAAGAAGCATTGCAAGCATCAACATCTCTTCACAACTTTTTGTTGTAATATGAGAATACAGTGGCTCAACTCTTAAGTGCAATGAGGAGATTTAAAGCTGAGCTTAATATAGATTTGAAGTTCTCAAAAAAACACGTGACTATATATTCATTTTTTACTAGACAATCCTAAGATGAACTCAATATAGATTTGGAGTTCACAAAAAAACAAGTGACTATAGATTCATTTTTTACTAAACAATCCTATAATTTTGGAATATTTTAGTAATTATAAATTTATAGTTTCGCTTGTACCAATATATTTACACTGAGATTTCAAAAAAATTATTACTTTATTATTTTATCGATTGGGGTCCAATTTTGTATTGGTCCCAAGTTGGGACCGGACAAATTATTAATTTATCGAGTGTTAAATTATAGAGGTACTATTGTACCAGAAGTTTAATTATAATAAACCATAATAAATTAATAATGCGCACCTGCACTACCATGAGAGTTGATTGCCGCATTACATCAAGTATTAGTTGAGCAATGTCGGTCAGACACGAAACCTGCAATATATAATGATTATTAATATGTTCTTACAAAAACTTGAAAAAATTACAAAACTGCAAAGTTATTCAAGAAATATCTATAATAAGAGGTCAGTCAATTCATGAGTCAGGTTTTATTATTGATGCAAATTATACATGTTTACGATGATGAAGTGAGCTTTATAACAAAAACATCAATATTAACAATTGACCAAATATGATGCCAGTCAAACAATTTGTGTAAAAAAAAATGCGTACTTTCCTGAAGCCTGCTATTAAATTAGCAGAAACCCATCCTTGTTCATCCATGTTTTGTCTCAAAAATGTATCTTTAACCAAATTCTCATTACTGCAATAAAAAGCAAGAAACTTAACGCTTAGCGCTGTAAAATATCACCAAGTGAGTGACCTTAAAATTTTCAAATTTGGAAGACGAAGAACCTGAAATAATATTCAATTTGTTTCACTATCGTCCCGTGCAGAGGATCTGGAAAAGGAAAGAACAGTGGACCTGGAACCATCGGTGGAACCAGACCTTGATAATAAACCATACCAGGTGCAGCATCTACCAGAACACATAAACCATGACACAAAGTGAAATAAACATAGCACAAAACTTTACTAACAGAAACTCGCCAGGGTACATAACATTATTGACAAACGGGCGCATCGGTGGATGCATAAATGGGGTTGAATTATGCGCAGGGTGCCGTACGTAACCGCCCCTGCGGTAACCACCCCTCTGAGATTGCATATTGCTGTTAAAGTTTCTATGTTGATTCCCCTGAGCACGCGAGTATGGCCCACCGTTGCCTCGCCTATATGAATCCGTTCTTGGTGATTCCGTTGGGATGGAATCTGTTCCAGCAGGATCAGGCTTTGAAGCCGCTCCGTTTGATGATGAAGGCGCGCCCGAACTCCCGCCACCACGCTTCGCAGACCCCTGACCCGAATGTGTTACATGGTTTGGAGTTGAAACAGGATTCAGAGTTGCTGGTTTAATGGATGAAGAAGGTGAATTTGCAGTGACCTAACAAACATATAGGCATATTGGTTTTTAATGATACCAACTATTGTCTTTTGGTCACTGCTGGTCCCAACTAATGAATTGGCTACTGATGATCCCAACTTTTAAAGTATTTGTTCCCCATGATCCGCGACTAACAAAATCCTAACGCCGTTAGTTTCAGGTTGTCGGGAAAACGTTTTTGGCCGGAAAATTCAAATTTGTTTCCAGAAAACACCACTTAAACACCGGAACCACCGCCAATTGACTCACCGCTAACCAACTACCACCACTTGAGCACCATCAACCGATTCCGACGATGGTTCTAAGGTTTCCGGCGACCTCAATAATTGGGGTCTCACTAGAAAAAGGTTCTACCAAGATGTTTGGGACGAAAATGTTGAGTTTTCGGAAAAAAAAATTGAGTTTTCCGGCCAAAACCATTTTTCCGGCGACCTGAAACTAACAACGTTAGGATTCTGTTAGTCATGGACCGTTAGGAACAAATACTTTAAAAGTTGGGACCCAATTCATTAGTTGATACCAGCAGTGACCAAAAGGCAATAGTTAGGATTATTAAAAACCAATATAACAAACATATATGTATTAATAAGATAACTTCAAAGAAAGAAACAAACTTGATTTCATTTTGGTACTTTTTAGGTTTTCAAGTTTTGGATTGTAAAAAAATAAAAATAAAAATACCTGCAGCAATGATCCATCAGAAAGAGTGTCTCGTAAAGGAGGCCATGAAACAGCAACCATAACCGAAGTAACCGCCTCGTTAAACGGTCTACTCCACACCGGCGGAGAGTTCTCTTCGGCTACGATCGGTGACCTACAACCGTCGTTGGATATCGAATCCATTGAAATTAGTGGTGTGTTGAGAAGATAAGATAAGCAAAGGATGATGGATGGAGAATGCAGGTTTAGAGTCTGCCGGACGGCGAATATTCCGGCGGATTTTGATTTTGATTTTTCAAACACAAACACAAGAAAACCAGGAAGGAAGGAAGGAAGGTGTGTAATTACCCGGTAATGAATGTGAAATGACCAAATTGACCTTTGTTGACCTCAAGTCCAAAGTGTTTGAAGTTGAACCGGGCGTACTACTACTCAACCTCAACCTTATGTGAACTTTTCTTCTGTTGTGGTTTGTTGATTGATCTACCCAGCTTTGAACCATCAAAATTATTATGGACAGCTGATAAATTATTATGAACGGCTGATATCTTGTCTCAGGAAGACTTACTTAGGCATCGGGAGTACTTTCAAACGTTGTTAAGAAAATCTTATTGTTTTCTATAAAACAAGTTGAGTTATTGGTTGCTTTTATTATACAAATAAAAGTCTATTCCAGGATGACTTGAAAAACATGTTGTGAAAAAAGAAAATGTGATCGAGTCAAATGCATAAGGGAATAATGATAACATGAAAAATGATCAAAGCAAGAGGTTTGATTTAAGGAACAACAGCATATCATGACAGATGAAAGTATCTACAGATAGCTAGCCTATATGTCAATGTACAAAAGGGTACAAACATCCATAGTAATGATACACAAAATATAATTTTAGTGAAGACCCAATGGTAAGCCGGCAAGCCAGCCAATTGAGTTTTAGTCCACTGGTAAGAGACAAATCTTTTTTTTTTAGGTAAATGAAGAAACACCAGTCGAACCCCGACAGATTACGAGTAACCTGAGGGTTAGATAGACGTTTCCCACGAGGGGTTAATTCCGGCAAGATGGTTCTTCCGATAACCTGCAAAACAGACACCGTGAGCTCGTCACTAAGAAAGGGGGGGGGGGGGGGTTCCTCCTTGTGACCACCCTCCGGCGTGAGAATCAGTCTATATTACTCTTTGAATATAAAAGTATATTATTAATACTAGAGCAGTTATCAGGTAAATTATACAAGATATTAGATGATGAAATGATAATACCATTTGATGTCTTTTATAGCCGAAGGTGGGTTTCCAAGGAGGTTTAGCCAGTCTACTACTCTGCCAACTGTGGCCTACACACGTGCTCTGCTGGTAATTGGTGGATAGGAAGCGGCTGACAGTGACCAGGCGTGCTGTTCACTTTTCCTTTTCCACCAACTACAGGCTAGGCACGTGGTATGGCAGGAGTTGGTGAGCATGCGGCGGCTATTGGTCACAGTGCTGTAGCGTGTTGTCTGCCATGCTGCTGTCAGTGAGCTGTCGTATCGTTGGTCAGATCTTTTGTCCATACCTCGTCAGGTATCACACAAAAGATCCTCCATTATTATACGGACTGGCTCATTTAGGCGGGAGTTTTCCCCCTCCCGCCTTTATGCGGGAATGTTCCCGGCTTTGCTCATTCCTTCTTCAGGTGACTACTGAATTATTACGAGTTTGAGCCTTATGCGTGTAGCCATGCTGCGCGGAGTGGCCAGTCCCTAATGGCGGGTATCCGCACCTGCGGGAACAGGCGCATACTTGGAAACCATAGGGAGGCATTTCCTGCGGGACCAGCTTGCGTACCGCATGTGAGGTCGTCACAACTCTGAGCGTGGTGGGTCCTGCGGGTTTGGTAGGTCGCGGGGGTTCAACTGCGCAGACGTCCGTTTAAGGAGTCTTGCGTGTTCAACTGCGCAGACGTCTCCTTTTAAGGGAGTCTTGCGGGTCCTAACCACCTCTGCTGGGACCTACCTCTTCAAGTCCCCCCAGTCCAATGTTCTTCTCATGAATGTTTAATAAAGTGAGGTGAACTTTTGGACTTAAGCAAGAGGTTTTTGAAAAGGGTTTAGTTTTATGGGTTTTCCGCGGGAAGTCTTACCCACGGGTTTCCCAATGTCACGCAGAATTTCCCAATGTTCTGCTTGATCTCTGGGATGATGCGGATAGGTCTGTAACCTCCCCGCAAGTCAGGAGCGTTTAGAACCTTTTGTGTAGATTCTCCATGAGGTCTTGGTGGTTTTGAACATAGTGATCAATCATGTTATAACCACCAATTGCATCCTGAAGTTTCAAACAATCTAGTTCTTGACGTTCCCGCTATGCGGGGATGTTAATCCCGTTTCTGCAAGCATGGCCCAGAAGATCCTTCTTGGTTTCAATTCCCATGGAGTGCTCGGTATGCGAAGGGTTTTGCCTTGACGCTGTACCCGCACTTCGTCTTATTAGTTACTTTACTCCCAAGGTATCCCTGGCGTTAAATCCCTGCAGGGCTAGGTGCGTGAAGGGTTTTGCCTTAACACTGTACCCGCACCTGACTTATGGTTGCCGAGGTGTTCCTGGCGTTTAATCCCCTGCGGGCGCTAGGTATGTGAAGGGTTTTGCCTTAACACTGTACCCGCGCCCGACTTACAATTGGGTGCCGAGGTATGACTTTTTACGGGTGTTAGGTATGTGGAGGGTTTTGCCTTAACACTGTACCTGTGCCCGTTTTGTAGTTGGGTGGAATGCCAAGATTTTCTCGGCTTCACTTCCCTGTGGGTGCTAGGTATGTGAAGGGTTTTGCCTTAACACTGTACCTGTGCCCGTTTTGTAGTTGGGTGGAATGCCAAGATTTTCTCGGCTTCACTTCCCTGTGGGTGCTAGGTATGTGAAGGGTTTTGCCTTAACACTGTACCCGCACCCGGCTTTATAGTCGGGTTTTTTCCGGTTTCCGTTCCCTGCGGGTGCTAGGTATGTGAAGGGTTTTGCCTTAACACTGTACCCGCACCCGACTTCATAGTTGGGTTTTTCAGGTTTCCGTGCCCTGCGGGTGCTAGGTATGTGAAGGGTTTTGCCTTAACACTGTACCCGCACCCGACTTCATAGTTGGGTTTTTCCGGTTTTCGTGCCCTGCGGGTGCTAGGTATGTGAAGGGTTTTGCCTTTACACTATACCCGCACCCGGCTTCATAGTTGGGTTTTCTTGGCTTCTGTTCCCTGCGGGTGCTAGGTATGTGAAGGGTTTTGCCTTAACACTGTACCCGCAGCCGACTTACGGTCAACTGGATAGCCGGGGTAAGGGGTTTTTCCCGCTTACTTTTCGAATCTTTTTGAATCTTTGAAATTTGAATTGGTGAAAGGATAAGAACAGTCGTCGTGCGACGGTTTCTTCTGACTGTGTCAGGACGTGCTGGAAGTTATGGCGACGTGACATTATATGGTCATTCCAGACGCTTTTTACGGCGCGTGGGCGCGATTTTTCGGGCGCGTGGCCGCAAAATTAATGGCACTCGTCCTTTCAACAGCTGTTGCCAGCTTGCCTGGTGCCACATGTCACGGTTTCATTGCACCTTCAATTTCTCTCTCCTCCGCATTAAATTCATCGCATTAATTGCGATCACTATATAAAGGGGAAGAGGGTCCTTTGTAATTCACACCTTCACTTCTTCTCTTCATCTCTAAGGCGATTTCTGGTGAATACTCCCTTATTTAGTTGAGCATTCCTCCGAAATCGTTTCTTCTTCCTCTGCAATATGTCTTCCCATGATGCTGAAGCTGTAGCCGACGATAGGAGTACTGCTGGCGAGTGCCAGTGTGCTCTACCTGTCGATCTGTACCAGTACGTCGTCAGGAAATTCATGCTTGAGTCTCTTGAGCCTGAGTTTCCTGAACCCCAGCAGACTGTGTACGATGCCCCCAGTGGCAAGATCGGGGTATATGCTGCATTTTTTGTTTATGGGAACCTCAGGTTCCCATTGACAAAGTTTGTGTACCGTGTCCTGGAGAAGCACGGTGTGCACCTGACCGAGGTGCATTCGATGGCGATTGCCAAGATTCGGCACTTCGAGTGGGTGTGCCGAATTCTGGGCATTGAGCCCTATGTGGACCGCCTGATGACCTTCTATACTTGGAGGTGCATCCAGGGGTGGTACACCCTGACAACCCGGATCAAGGGTTTGAAGATTTGCGCGACCGAGCGCAGTCTCCGATCGTGGAAGCGGGAGTTCTTCTACATTTCTGCCCGTGCCATCCCCATTGCCATGAAGTTTAAGAAGGGGCAAGCGCTTCCGAGCCTTCACGCTTCCAACTACCAGGAGGCGGAATGGTTCGCGAAGATATCTCGGGTCCAATCTCCGGTTTACCGGTTTGCGGAGTCCGGGATGGTGATGTTGGGGATGAGCCGGGTATGGAAGGAGGCGTCTCGGTTTCCCATCCTTCTCGAATACGGTTTGAACTCTATTCCTTATGGTATGTCTTGTCTTTCTTGCTGATATGAGTTTGTCTTCTAACTGTTTCTTTTCTTTCAGAGGGGAAAGATTTGGAGTCGCTCCTGTACCCGCGGGAAGCTGACGGTCCCGTGCGGGTGGGTACTCGTGCTCTAGACGAGAACGAGTTGCCCATCTTGGAACAAACGGCGGATCGGTTTGTGGAGGTCTATCCGCTGGGCCACGAGATCCTGAGCCACCGGCGGCCAGGTAAGGCGTTATTCTATCCTCCACCCCTCAATGCTGTACCCGCTGCTGGAATTCCTGACATCCTGTCTTCTTCTGAGGAATCCGCAGATGGTCCTCCGTTGGTGCGGAAGAAGAGGGCTGCCAGCGGGAAAGGGAAGGAGAAGGTGGCCTCCACAGCTGATCCGGTGCTTCTATCTGACACCGAGTCAGATAGTGAAGAGGTGGCGGGGAACCCCGGTGGTGAGAAGACCACTGCTCCGGAGGCTACGACTGTTACCTCCGGAGAACCAACGACGACGACGGTGACCGGCATCAAGAGACCGGCTCCATCGGGCTCGTCCCCGCCCGTCCGTACGTTCAGGCTCAAGAAAACCCGTAAGTACAAACATCCTTATCTTTGTAGATTTCACTTTATAAATTTATTGAAACACTTATCTTCTTGTGTAGGCGTGGATGTTGACGCATTCCAGGGTGGAGCACAGAGGAGTACCCCTCCGCCGATGACGGTAGGCTCGGTCAGCCTACCTGAGGCGACGACCCAGGCGCCTGCGCCTGCTTCCGCTGGATCAGTTGCTCACTCCCTTGAGCCGACTGTTCCAGCTGAGATGACGTCACCGCCGGTGGTAAGTGCGATTTTTACAGCATCTTTCACCGAGCCGGCGGTTACGATTGCTGCGGATTCTGCGGTGGCGACCGCGGCGGCGACCACGGCGGCCGCTACTATGCCTCCGCCACCGGCAACGACGGCCGGCCCATCAGGTACGCGCGGGGCTTCTCGCCAATCTTTGTCACCTTCCCATCTGCCCGACCTTTTGGATGAATTTCCCTTAGGTTCAGGCGATGGGTTTGGTGGCTATCGGCCTGTGATCGACCCTACAGGTGCGTTGGGTTCTTTTGGCCTTTCTTATATATCTCTTCATCTTTTTCCTAACTGCTTTGTTTCTTTTGCAGTGTCGGATTCCAATGAAGTGTATGTTCCGCGATGGAACATCCGCCGAGGAACAACCCTTCGTACCCCTGTGGAGTGCGTGGAATGGGCTCGCCACGCTGCTCCCCATGGTGCGTTGGGGGAAGCCATGGCTAGTTACCAGGAGGGTAGGCTAACCAATGAGCTTCGGGTTCTCCAGGCCCGGATGCAGCCACGCGTCGAGCTGCTTTGTCGTGAAAACGACAAGTTGAAAGCAGCTCGCGCCAAGGAAGTATCTCAAGCGCGGGCTCTTCGGGAGGAGAACCAACAGTTGGCCGCAGCTGCTGCGGAGAAGGAGAAGGCCTTCAAGGCCCTCGAGGTTGAGGTTCAAGCGCGACTCGAGGCCCGCTCCAAGGCTGCCCAAGCTGTTAACGAACAGCTTCGGCTGGCTAAGGAGACTGCGAGGAACGCAACCGAGAGGGCCACCAAGGCTGAAGCCGTTGCTGAGCCTTTACGCGTGGAGAACGAGGAGCTCAAGGCCAAATTAGAGGCTCTCCAACGTGCTCATGATGCCTTGGCGATGGAAGATGCCAAGAAGCTCCAAGAGATCCTGGACCAGAGGGGCGTGCTTGACCACACCGAGCGGAAGCTTAAGGGCGTTGAAGAGGCTGCTGCAAAGGAAGTGCTACTTGCCAACCTTAACAAAAGCGAAGCCGAACGCGCCCGCACCCAAGCTCAAGCCGCCCTCCAAGAAGCTCTGGTTGCCAAGGAATGGCTTCTTCGAGAAGCGTTGTCTCAGGTATGTTTAGCTTTACGTCTTCACGCTTTCCTTTGTACATAGAAAAGGTGTTTGACACTTGTATTTTCTTTGTAGGTTGTGCATCGGGTCTTCTCAGAGACTACTTACGATGATGCCATGAGCGCAGCCCTCAACGCTTCTCATGAGGATGGGGAAAAGGCCGGCTTCCTGCTTGGTCTAGGGTTCGTTGAGAAAGGCGTCCCGCCTTCCAACTTCCCTTTGTTCGATGTGGACACCGAAGCTGCATATGACCAAGCGGTGAACCAATATGCCGCCTTCCCGCATCCGGTGGTGGAGAAGGTGAAGGAAGTCGCTGCTGCTGATGATGGACTTGCTATCCTCAAGGCTTTCCTTGAACCGCCACGCTCTACTGATGGGGCGGGTCCAAGTGGAAGTGGTCCTGAAGCTTGATTCTGAAGATCCCTTCCCGCTGCTAGGATAGACTAGATTTTGTTTTGTAGGCGGGTAGTTACCCGGCCATTCTTGTAATATATCTTGTGAAATACAAATCTTTTTGTGGATAATACTGTTATTTCCTTTGGGTTCATTGCTTTATAAACCTTATATGACTTGCATACTTAGTTTAAATTAGCGATTTCCCAAGTGTTTAGAATAAGTTAACCTTGAATGTGGTTGACAGTAGGTTGAAGTTTTGCTTCCCCCTTTGTGAGTGTGCGGATAGGACCGGCACTTGCACTTGGTAGGATGGCTAAACTCTTCCCCTTTAACTGTCCTGCGTGAAGGTCTAGTCATTTTCTGGGTTTATGCGGGTTTTGCCGCCTTCCCTACGCAACGATTCTTCACTTGATGCGGTGAATACCGGCATTAGTGTTCGAATCGACCGTCTAACGCGTGGTTGTTAATAGGTTAGTGTTCAGCTTTCCTCTACCAGGATTCATGCGGATATACCGGCACTTTCACATAGTGGGATGGCTGAACCTTTCCCCTTTAACTGACCTGCGTGAAGGTTCTGTCGTTTTTTGGGTTTATGCGGGTTTTGCCGCCTTTCCCACGCAATGACTCTTCTTGATGCGATGACTACCGGCATTAGTGTTCGAATCGACCGTTCAACGCGTGGTTGTTAATAGGTTAGTGTTCAGCTTCCTCTACCAGGATTCATGCGGATATACCGGCACTTTCACATAGTGGGATGGCTGAACCTTTCCCCTTTAACTGACCTGCGTGAAGGTTTGATGCTTTTGGGTTTGTGCGGGTTTTGCCGCCTTCCCTGCGCAACGATTCTTCACTTGATGCGGCGGATACCGGCATCTCCATGTGCAAAGTTCATAAAATATAAATGTAAAATCATCAGCTTCAATTTGAAGGAGAATCGTTTCCATTAGAAGTGGCTCTAGGCCTTTTCTTTACAAATTTGGAATTGATCTACATACAAACTGTGTAATTGAGCTCCCATTAGGCGTGGCTTGGATGGGAGCACCATCGAGCCAACATGTATCTTGTTCGGGATCTCGTTGTTTACGCAGTATGTAGTCTCCGTTGAAGCTGCGATTTTTATTCGTGCGTTTCCCCAGCTGGGGTTCACGCATCAGCCTGCTCGACGCTCACTTCGCCACAAGGTGCGCGAGTGTCCCATCCTTGACAAATGCTTCGACCAAGTCCTTTACGTCTAAGCATTCTTCAGTGTTGTGGCCTTTGGTTTTGTGAAAATCACAATACTTTCTCCGATCCGCGTTGTGGCGATGCCGGATAAACGGAGCCTTTGGCCACGGGAGCTCCTCCGTGGCGAATATCTCGGTCACACTCTTTGTGAGTGGCGTCCACCTGGAGTTCTTCTCCGGTCTCACGTTATCTCTTCCGCCCAACCGATGTTGGAAACCGGACGGGGTGTCAAAGTTTACCCTTGACTGCCAAATGCCCAGCTTCCGCTTTTTGTTTAATCGGGCGGTAAGGACGTTGTTTTCCCTCGTCTTCTGGGTGTAGAGGTTCGTGCTCTGTGGAAGATCTCTACCCAGTTGCCTCTCGGTTTCCGCAAAGCGTTTAGCTGCGGTCATGATGGCATCCCATGTGGATGGCATGCCATCTTTGCCCGTCAGGGTGCGGATGAGTTCCGGGTCGTTTGCGCCCTGGATGAAAGCGGCGCGAACGAGATCTTCGCTAACGTTGCCCAGGCTTAGCTTCTTCGAGTTGAAGCGAGTGATGAAGTCAGGCAAAGATTCTTCCTCCTCTCGGACGCACTTGAGGATTGTCCACTGCTCCTCAGTGTACTTTCTTTGCTGACTAAAGTGTTGGCTGAACTTCTGTTGGAAGTCTGCCCAATCGTAGATGTGGTGGACCGGCAGACGGTCGAACCACGCTCTAGCTGCCCCGACCAGCGTCATTTGGAACATATAACACCACGTGGGTTCCGTCCAGTTACTGACGGTCGCCCCCGCGATGAATCTGTTCAAGTGATCGTCAGGGTCAGAAATACCATCGTACGTGCCTATGTTGGACATTTGTTTGGCACTTCTTGGGGCGATTGCTTCCGCAATGTCCCTTGCGAATTTGGACGTTCCCGCCCTTGCCGCAGTTGGCGTGAATGTTTTGGAGAAGTCCCGTGGGCTGTTGCCCACGTTTATTGGACTGAATGCTTCTCCAAAAGGCCTTCTCGGTTGGGAATCCGTTTCTTTACGCTTCCCTTTCGCCCTATGACGAGGGTTCGCGTCTTCCTCGGATTCCTCCGAATCATCGTCGTATTCGAATTCTTCCACTTGTTGGAGTGAACGTAAACGTTCATCCAACTCGGCTTGGAACTCTTTTTGACGTGCTTCGGCCCACGCTTTAACCTCATCGAGTGTTTGGCAGGGGAGCCTCGTCTGTTGATTTTCTAACTGGGTATCGGTGAATCCCAGTGTCTGATTATTTACTTCACTTGCCCCGGCTTGGGTAGCTGGGGTAGTGTTCGTAAAGTTTGTGTACTCGGTATTCCCCCTTATAGCTGGGGTCATAATTACCGGAGTCTCTTGGTTACTCGGTTTTGGGACCGGAGTATCCTTAACCATCTTTCCAGAAATTTTGAAAAAACTGGAGAAAAATAAAGTTCTAGCTTTATGCACGGATGGCGCCAATGAAGAAACACCAGTCGAACCCCGACAGATTACGAGTAACCTGAGGGTTAGATAGACGTTTCCCACGAGAGGTTAATTCCGGCAAGATGGTTCTTCCGATAACCTGCAAAACAGACACCGTGAGCTCGTCACTAAGAAAGGGGGGGGGGGTTCCTCCTTGTGACCACCCTCCGGCGTGAGAATCAGTCTATATTACTCTTTGAATATAAAAGTATATTATTAATACTAGAGCAGTTATCAGGTAAATTATACAAGATATTAGATGATGAAATGATAATACCATTTGATGTCTTTTATAGCCGAAGGTGGGTTTCCAAGGAGGTTTAACCGGCCTACTACTCTGCCAACTGTGGCCTACACACGTGCTCTGCTGGTAATTGGTGGATAGGCAGCGGCTGACAGTGACCAGGCGTGCTGTTCACTTTTCCTTTTCCACCAACTACAGGCTAGGCACGTGGTATGGCAGGAGTTGGTGAGCAGGCGGCGGCTATTGGTCACAGTGCTGTGGCGTGTTGTCTGCCATGCTGCTGTCAGTGAGCTGTCATATCGTTGGTCAGATCTTTTGTCCATACCTCGTCAGGTGTCACACAAAAGATCCTCCATTATTATACGGACTGGCTCATTTAGGCGGGAGTTTTCCCCCTCCCGCCTTTATGCGGGAATGTTCCCGGCTTTGCTCATTCCTTCTTCAGGTGACTACTGAATTATTACGAGTTTGAGCCTTATGCGTGTAGCCATGCTGCGCGGGTGGCCAGTCCCTAATGGCGGGTATCCGCACCTGCGGGAACAGGCGGATACTTGGAAACCATAGGGAGGCATTTCCTGCGGGACCAACTTGCGTACCGCATGTGAGGTCGTCACAACTCTGAGCGTGGTGGGTCCTGCGGGTTTGGTAGGTCGCGGCGCAGACGTCCCTATGGTGAAGTCTGCGGGTTCAACTGCGCAGACGTCCGTTTAAGGAGTCTTGCGTGTTCAACTGCACAGACGTCTCCTTTTAAGGGAGTCTTGCGGGTCCCACGGATGGCGCCAATGAAGAAACACCAGTCGAACCCCGACAGATTACGAGTAACCTGAGGGTTAGATAGACGTTTCCCACGAGGGGTTAATTCCGGCAAGATGGTTCTTCCGATAACCTGCAAAACAGACACCGTGAGCTCGTCACTAAGAAAGGGGGGGGGTTCCTCCTTGTGACCACCCTCCGGCGTGAGAATCAGTCTATATTACTCTTTGAATATAAAAGTATATTATTAATACTAGAGCAGTTATCAGGTAAATTATACAAGATATTAGATGATGAAATGATAATACCATTTGATGTCTTTTATAGCCGAAGGTGGGTTTCCAAGGAGGTTTAGCCGGCCTACTACTCTGCCAACTGTGGCCTACACACGTGCTCTGCTGGTAATTGGTGGATAGGCAGCGGTTGACAGTGACCAGGCGTGCTGTTCACTTTTCCTTTTCCACCAACTACAGGCTAGGCACGTGGTATGGCAGGAGTTGGTGAGCAGGCGGCGGCTATTGGTCACAGTGCTGTGGCGTGTTGTCTGCCATGCTGCTGTCAGTGAGCTGTCGTATCGTTGGTCAGATCTTTTGTCCATACCTCGTCAGGTATCACACAAAAGATCCTCCATTATTATACGGACTGGCTCATTTAGGCGGGAGTTTTCCCCCTCCCGCCTTTATGCGGGAATGTTCCCGGCTTTGCTCATTCCTTCTTCAGGTGACTACTGAATTATTACGAGTTTGAGCCTTATGCGTGTAGCCATGCTGCGCGGGTGGCCAGTCCCTAATGGCGGGTATCCGCACCTGCGGGAACAGGCGGATACTTGGAAACCATAGGGAGGCATTTCCTGCGGGACCAGCTTGCGTACCGCATGTGAGGTCGTCACAACTCTGAGCGTGGTGGGTCCTGCGGGTTTGGTAGGTCGCGGCGCAGACGTCCCTATGGTGAAGTCTGCGGGTTCAACTGCGCAGACGTCCGTTTAAGGAGTCTTGCGAGTTCAACTGCGCAGACGTCTCCTTTTAAGGGAGTCTTGCGGGTCCTAACCACCTCTGCTGGGACCTACCTCTTCAGTAAAGATCTAGGTTCAAACTGTTCATATGATTTAACAAAAAACAATAGTGTGTTTAGCAGTTAAAAAGAATAGTTAAACATGGTGGTGTTTATAGTATTTACATATATAGATGCATTTGATGTGCATGCGTTCTTTTACATATTGATAGTAAGTTGTGAGAAGTTCTATTGTCGTCGTAGTTTTTGTGATATTAAGTCACACTTACATAACATATTGTATGAATGTTTGTCTTTTTTTCCCCATAAGGAATGAGATAACACAAGCTTATATATGAGTTGGAAGCATTTAAGTAAATAATGTTTTATAAATTTTTCTACAAATAAAATAACTAAGTGTATCAAACGAATTGACCTCCCATGAGATTTCCATGGCAATTTGAATGGCCCAACTAAATAAACAACATAAAGTTTGTGAATTAACCTCCCATGAGCATTCCATGGCATTTTGATGACCCAATTCAAATGGCGAGAAATAAACAATTGAGTTGTTCAGCCCATGAGCATGTACATGGCATTTAACTGACCCAACTAATTAACGAATTATCGAATCAATGTAGTTGTTCGGACCATGAGCGTTACATGACATTTAACCGACTCAACTAAATATTGAATCAACGAATCGAATATAAGTAGTTGGTGTATCTCGGGAACCACCCCGGACGATACGTTCCAACCAAAAATTAAATCGAAAATGGTTTAAGAAATGAATAGTTGGAGTGCCCATGGATTTCCATGGATTTTTCACCCAACTAAGCATTTAAAATAATTTAAAAACATAATTTGGAAGTATAACCGTTTAGCCGGTTATGTTTACCACGTAACCGATTAGCCGATTACGGGTACCACTTGAAGTTATGGTTGTACGAGATTTGTCATACTCCCACGCTTCAAGGTGAAGAAACAAAACAAACACGGGAATTCTTAAGAAATTTCACACAATAAAATATAATCTACCAAAAATTTAAGAGAATTTAAAAATATTTTGAAAGTTGAGGCATAACCTCGGAATTTGTGTGTGTGTGCAACAAATAAACAAGATAAATACATTTTAAATAATTAAGCTAAGCAAGTTGTAAACAATTTATGAAATAGCACATAAGGCAGTTTAGATAAGCACGTATAGGGTTCCTAACATATTGTTGCATTTCTAACGACTTATCTTATAACCTTCGACTCTGATACCAATCTGTCACACCCCAACCTAAGGCAGAAATGTCGGGGCGTGATCCGATTGCCCACAGCTCGAAGATACAATAAAATGTGACAATATTTAATTAATTATTTTAATTCAAATGTACACACAATAATCAAATACAACAAAACAATTCAAATAAATAAATACAATCAATTAAATTTAAGTTTGTCTTCAATATAACCTATGGTCTTGACTACATATCCATACTTCAATCTAAGCAACCTGCATATGCGTAGAAAATGGAGTTTTTGTCAACAAATATGTTGAGTGAGATGATCACCAATTTGACACAATATTAAATAATAGCATATATATATATATATATAGTTGATAAATGATAAATGCGCAAACCAACCATGTAATAATAATCAATCGAATCATAACAAACATGCATATAACCAAATCGTGTGTGCCAATGAAATCGTTGCCAAGCGAATCGGGCATTGATTACAATGACTAAGGTTGTCGTTTTAACATATTCTAGAATAGAGCATGTGTGTATCTTATGCTAAAATTACGTTTTTTTGTTTTTTATATTAAAAATATGATGTACACAACAAGGAGATCTATCATGATGTTAGGAGGTTTGAGTCTCCAAGTTAGGGGGAGAGGTTACCATTCATGGTGTAGAGTTCATTGAGTTTCGCACATAATAGGGGTGTTCAAGAAATCCGAAAAAAAACCTAAATCCAAACCGAAACCGAAACCCGAATAATCCGATCCGAATTCTTATTTAGATATTCGGATTGAATCGATCCTAATATCCTAATAACTAATTCGGATCGGATTCGGATATGGATCTCAAAAAATTCCGGATAGATCGGGTTATTCGGATATCCGAATAATTCGAACATATAACATGTTATTAGTGTATATAGCCAAGTCCATTAACATTTACAATAACTTTATAATCATAATTTCATTATTCGTTCAATCAACCTAACACACCATAGACAAAAATGTGGTCTTAATACTCCCTAACACTACTTTAACTTTCTTGTTCTTGTAGTGTTTTATTTTTATTTTATAGTTTTGTATGTTTATTTAGTAAAACTTAAGTTTGTATGTATGTTTTACGGATTATTCGGATCGGATCGGATTTCGGATAGGGTTCCAAAATTTTCAAATCCGAATAATCCGAATCGAATAAACCGAATAACCCGTTATCCGATCCGATGAACATCCTAGCACACAAGTTATAAAAGACGTAAGACTTTTGTGTCACATCTTATCCTTTGATCCTTCTATTTCTATTATTTTAGGCAGTCTTTGATCCTTTCTATCATTTTAGACGAAGCGGTTGACTTCTATTCAATTTCTAGTCACATATTTCACAATAGTTTAAAACTAATTGACCCAAACATTATACAAACGAACGCCTTCTTTAGTTAATAATTAAACACTACATTTAAAATTTAGAGTATTTCAAAACAGAACATCTTTTTTCATATTGTGAATGCAAAAGTTGTTATGACACTACATTTTTTACGAATATAAACATCTTATACACTATTAAACCAAATGATATATGTCAGAAACATGAACTCGAGCATAATATGCGTTTTCATGATTGACACAATATGGCTTTTCATCTAATACTCTTAAAATGGAAATTTATAACCCAATACGCATGTTTTAAGTTATAAAATAACTATGTATAAACTCTAAGCCAATATTTATCTCTCTCTTCTATCCCAATTTATTAACAAGGTAAAATCGATTACAATTCGAGAACTGTATGAGAACGAGAGCTAAGTACAACTGTGAGTGTTGTGAGTGCAGAGAGGTATGTCTTCTAAACGTTTCAATCAGCCTCCTTTTATAGCAAGAAAAATTAACAAATATTCCTAAAAACTAACCTATTTACTCGGTCTTCACTTGAGCTGCACTCATATGACCGTTGTAGACTTGTTCTTCTGCTTTCCACGCGCTTTTCAACTGGAACTCCGAAATACTAGCTAGACTCAGTCTACTAGCCGTTCCAGCTTATTAATCAAAGAGTAATCAGCAAGTATATTAGCTAGTTTACACAGGATAAGGCTTAGGATTCCGAAGCTGCCGAGGATCCCGATTGTTAGGATATTATTCAAGATCCTAGTCAGGATCCTAACTAAGAATTTGACCCATAACAGGAAATATGTTCAAGGTTTACACTATCTTCGTACATTTTTGAGTTGGGATTAATCCCAGTCAAAAAGTCAAACTTTGGATTATTAAAATCCAAGATCCTGAAAAAAAATAAATATGATCCAAAATCGTATCTTTAACGGATTATTAATCATAAAACTTTTTCGTCTTGATACGTCTATGAAAAACATATTTTAACATTGGTGAAAGCCCGTATATCGTGGTTCAGGTTATCCGTTGCTAAGGGGGTGTTTGGCCTAGCTTTTATTTTTTGGCTTATGCTTATATTTTAAAGTAGCTTATAGCTTATTTTCTATTATTTGATAAGCTCTTTTTAAGTGTTTGGATTAGCTTATATTCTACAAGTTGATAATAAGTTGTTAAATCCACCATTCTTTGATTTGTTAGAGTAATAAGTTGCTTCAATAATTATTAATCCACCATCATTTGGGGCAAATGAGTAAGTTACACCCCTACACAAATAATATTCATCAAATAAACTAAAAAACCATCTTCAAACAAGCTTCTTCAAATTAGCTTATATAAGCTTATAAGCATAATCTTGAAAAGCTAAACCAAACACCAAGTTAAACTTATTTTGTAAAAAAAAAGCTAAAAAAGCTATATGCTTAGTTAAATAAGCTAGGCCAAACACCCACTAAGGAATGTTCCCGCCAGTTATTTAACATATGTGATACTTAATTTCCAAGTAGTGTAATATCGATTCTTAAGTTAACACAAGTGCATTGATGGTTGCATGGTTAAGTGGGAGGTTCATGTTTGAGCAAATAAGTATTTAGAAAGTAAAACAAGATAGTTTTAATTATTTGATATTAATCTATGACTGAGATCCAATATTTTTATTTCTCCCATTTCATGAATCCTTCCCTCCTATCCTTTCATTAGCGAGTTCATAACCTGTTGAAACTAACCAAGCGAAAACAGACCGTCCAAATCAACCAAACCCAGACAAATTAGCATGTTTGACCGGCGTGGGATTTATACATTCGCGTTCACAGTTTAAACCTTTGGTATCATTATAATTATGATTTAGAACTTTCTTTGAAATCATATATCAATTATCTAAATATTTGAAATTTAGGGAATGTTTGGGATTGATAATTTAAGTGCCTTTTTAACATATTAATTTTTCAGAAAAGTTAATAAGTTAATAAAGTGTTTGGTAAGTCGATATATTGTGAGTAATAAGTTAGTAAGTCATGATATTCTAACTTACCAACGTCATGATATTCTAACTTACCAACTTTTGACAAAGAGTGAGGTAAAATAAGGAATCCCGAACAGCACTTAATCCATGAATATAACCGTTCCGCCATTTAGGGAACTATAAAACTCCGCAATTCGGTTAATTATTACGTTTCAGATAATTGTATAAAAGCCATTAACCAACCGCGGGGCTTTATTTCTAGGCTAGGCTTTACTAGGCTTCAATCAATACAGATTTAGACATAACAAATGTTAAAAATTTAATACATACATACATACATACTAAAATCTATATTATCTCAAAGATACCAAACTCATTTAGACTACAATTAAGAGTTTAGTTTGGTTCAGTTATTATCTCTGTATCAGTTTTCCATTTTCTTCAAATTTTCAGTTACTACCTATACCATGTTATATGAATAAATGTATGTTTCTGCCCTGCTTGCGATGCGGTGCGCGCATATAATGTATATATGTGTGAACCCTCGGGTGGACAAAAGTGAAAGTGCACTAATTTTGACGTTATTTTACTAATCTCGTGAAAATAACGTTAAAACTGGCGGAAGGTTAATCAGGCATCATGTGGTGGCGTTGATAGCCGAAAGACAAGGGTACATGCACCAATCGGCCGGTGTGCCGATGATTGAGTGTTATGTGCCTTATGTCCAAAGCTTGATGCAAAACTACTATCGAGTTAGGGGTCTCACCGGAAGCAGCCTCTCTATTCCTACGGGGTAGAGGTAAGGTTGTCTACATCTTACCGTCCTCAGACCCTACCCATAGCTTTGCTATTAGTGGGATTACTGAGTACGACGATGACGATGATTCTATACATGCACAGGCACACATACTAGCACAACCTCATTGATTATCTCAAAGTCATGATCCCTCAGGGTTGCGGGTTCAATCAACAGAACACTCTACAACTCAGACCCATTAAAGACATGTTACTTGAGACATAAAAGGTACCTAAAAAACAGAGTTTTATGGAATGTGGGTCCTACAATGGAAGAAGAATAACAGGGCAAGGAATGAACTCAGCAAGCAGATTTGCATCAACATGCTTTGAATGTATGGCTTCCATACTCATAATCACCAAATCCAAATTCATATCATCTGCAATCTCCCCTATAATAGCTGTCGGTTTGCTACCTTCACCCAGTCGTTCTAAAAGCTTGAATTCTTGAAACCCGCCTATCAACAATAACAAAGCAAGATGATGCAGATAGGGTTGTAAAGGAAACGAACGAGACCGGCCTCTGTTCATTTGAATAATCGAACGAGATTCCTTGTTCATTTATTAAACAAACGAACATAAACGAACCGTCCGTTGAACGTTCGGTTCGTTTACAGCCCTAGATGCAAACTCCTAAATCACTCTACTAAAAAGAATTAGATTATCATCTTACTGATATAGCTTTTGAAACGCGCTACAAAGAAAATAAATGAATACACAAAAGAGTAAGCTAACCTTCAGACAAATGCCAGCGAATACTCGAAAGCTGAGTGTCATGCTCCGGCAATGACTCTTTCAGCTTTTCATCAATGACTACAAAAAGAATATAAATATATTTCATAAACCTTTGTGTTCTAGTTTCAGAAATGTTTTAATGCTTATAAGGATGCAAAGCGTTTAGGCCTTGAAAATCGGGCGAGAGCTTCACACATGCGAGGCGCCATATATTATCAAATATTCATAAATAATTTCAATATATGTTTACCATTTTGTAGTACTTCAACTAACAAAAGATATATAACAAAAAAAATTAGATACAAATTACCAAATCAAAGACAAAAATAGTAAAAGATAAAATCGAAACTCTTATTATGCAAGAAAAGGACAAAAGAAAAGAAAACAATTAAAATAAAAATTAGTCACTAATCAATTTCTATGTGTACTATTCAGTCACTTTTATAGAATAGTCACTGTTACGATTACTAGCCAAACACTTAAATGGACAAAAAATACTTTATAAAAAGTATGTAGTTATTTTTATTATAGAATATTTATAAATAGCTTCAATATACATTTACCATTTTTTAGCACTTAAACCAAGTAAGTGTGTATAAGAAAACATACCCACAACAGTTATATCAGCACCATACTTCTTAGCTAAAGCAGCGGTGGTTGCTGCAGCCTTTAAACAGAGTTAACAAAACCAGTAAAGATAATTAATTAGCAAACGCCATTGAAGTTGGTCTATTATTCCACCAGACTTTGTTTACGAAAAAAAGCTAAAAGAAATTAAATAATAAGTTAATAACCTGTCTAGTTCCTTCAGACAGATAAGGATTTCTGTCTGTTATTGGTAGAAGAAGGTGTCTGAATTCAGTGAAGGCCTCAGCAACTGAATTGTCTGCAACAGCTTGTGCTTTAACTGCAGCTGAAATCATTTAGATCAAAGAATAAAAATTCATGGCCATAAAATCATAAATAGCAAAATGAAATAATCCAACAAAAACTTGATATCATCAAGAATGAATATATGTATTATAAAGAGTTCTTATTTTAATATTGTTTAGTTAGAGAGACATTTGGAATTGTTGTATTGAGAGAAATCTGATGATCAAGAAAGGTTATGTTTACTACGTGTAAAACTCAATGTTTTGAATATCGAATAAGTGCTCATTTAGGTCAAAAAGTCAAATCATAACCTTATTTTAAAAGAACCTCATATCTGAAAAAAATTAAAATTAAGGGTTAGAACTCACAAAACTCTTTGCTTGATATTTGAAGTATGAATGCATGTTTGCGGTTTTGTAAAATCAAGTGATAAAATGTTAAGTGTTGTATATAATCGGTAAATCTTTTTACATTTGGGTTAAAATTCATTTATTTACATGAGAATATGGTGTTAAATTGATTATAGTGGGAGATGGGTAAGGCTGTAAAGGAACCGGACAAATCCTTGTTCACAAACAACTAACCGAATTTCTTGTTCGTGCTAGTCCATTAGGGAAATTAACTTGTTCATGAACAGTTGACGAACACAAACGAAAATATATAAATCATAGTTATCAAATGCCATAAGCGCTCGAAAGCGTTGAGGCTTCGCTTAGCGCCCGGAATAAAAGCGCAAAAAATAAAAAAAAAACGCGCATTAAAAAAACAAAATTTTAACTAAAGTAGAACATCTTAATAAGAAAACAAAGATTCATTCTTGAAACAGTTCATAGTATTTAGTCATGTTTATCATAAATTGATATATAAAATAATAATAGTTATGTAAGTATATATTAAATATACACTTATATAACAAAATTTTAACTAAAGTAGAACATCTTAATAAGAAAACAAAGATTCATTCTTAGTATTTAGTCATGTTTATCATAAATTGATATATAACATAATAATAGTTATATAAGTATATATTAAATATACACTTATATAACAAAATTTTAACTAAAGTAGAACATCTTAATAAGAAAACAAAGATTCATTCTTGAGACAGTTCATAGTATTTAGTCATGTTTATCATAATTTGATATATAAAATAATAATAAATATATATAAGTGTATATTTATAACATAATAATAGTTTATAAGTATATATTAAATATACAGTTATATAACAAAATTTTAACTAAAGTAGAACATCTTAATAAGAAAACAAAGATTCATTCTTGAGACAGTTCATAGTATTTAGTCATGTTTATCATAATTTGATATATAAAATAATAATAAATATATATAAGTGTATATTTACACTTATATATATTTATTATTATTTTATATATCAAATTATGATAAACATGACTAAATACTAAACAGCATGTATTGTGTTATTAAAAAAAATTAAATAATAAATATAGGAAAAAAGAATTAAAATCAATATAAATTAAATATTAAATATTAAATAATAAACTAGTTGATCCCTTAAATAGTGAGTGTTTTAGTTTTACTTGAGAATAGGAAGAGATGGGTAACATGTCATTTAATAAATAATACACATGCCATTTGAGAACAAGAACATCTTTTTATATCGATGCATTGAAATTGCATTTAATGCGCTTAAGCGCCTTAAGCGGTCGATTTTGATAACTACAATATAAATGAACACAAACATTGTTTTACATAATTTAGCTATCCGAAAATGGTTAGTGCAAAACGAATGAGTCGGGCTACCAAGTTTTTGTTGGTGCTTTTAGCATTCATATCCGTATGTTGGCTTTATGCATAACTTAAATCACATGATACTCATATATATTTATTATGTTTTGTAGTTACTAATATTATTTTTTTTTGGAACGACCAACTAAGTAACGCCGGATACTCCGTACTTGGCCCCCAATGGCTAAAGGTTGCCCGAGCCGGCCCGAGTACGGATGGACGGAGCCCCTAGCGGTCCACCTATTGAGGGATTCCCCGGATAAAACCCGACCCCACGCCCGCCAAACGGCACGACAGTAAGGAGCTGGTAAAACCGGGTGAGATAGGACTCGAACCCTCCCATATAAATTGGTGGTAATGAGGTTTGAAACCCCTTCCTTTCACTAGTAAGTATTAAGCCCAACCAATTTATCGTAGTTCCTAATATTGCTTAAAGAATCCATATGATAAGATTATAAATAAAAGTAATTAAAAAGTATTAAAAATCTTATTAATTAATAAAAGTATTGGTTTGGGTCAACAAGTCAAAGCAAGAGTCGAAGAACAAATTTGAGTGAAAACTAAAGAATACCTGTGCGGTCAATTCTTGGTGGGTTTGGAATAATCGACAGCTTTCGAGACAGGCGGGTGATGGAAGAAGAAGACGTTGATAATGATAATCTTGGGGAAATTGAAAAGGAAGAGGTTATTATAGAGTGATGTTTGGATGATGAGCAAGTGCCAACGCCATGAAACCCTAAAAGTCTCTGACTTTGAGTAGCTCTCCCTACCCTGGTGACTGTCTTAAATAATCCAGTTTCATAAGCAATGCCAAAAGCCATAACCATGTCTCAAATAACTTTTAACTGAACATCTAAAATAACAATTATTTGGGATTAATGAGGTGACAAATGAAATTATGTTTGTTTAGTAGGCGGCTTCTTTGCAGCCTCAGCAGCAGCCTTTTCAGCTTCAATCTCTGCAACAATTGCATCAATCTCACTTTCCTCAAGTTGCTTCAATCCCTCCTTTGTCATCACACCAACTTCAATGTTCTTCCCCCCACTCTCAACAACCTTTCATTATTATACACAAAATTATCAAAAAGGTAACATTTTCAATCCCTAAATCCTATATCATGTGTGATCATGATATGATGAAATATAATACTATTATTTACCCGCGGAAGATGGCAAAAATGTAAATAACAAATATTTGTTCATAAACCGTTGAACACGATCCAAGGGCCTGAACAAAAGCAAGTTGGCCGGTTTTAGATTTAACAGTCTGGCTAAGGTTTGGAAGCCGCCCTTAGCCTTTATTCCTCAAAACTTTTCTTCATTTTCGGAATATCCAGTTATATGTATATGTATTATATTTTTTGAATATTTTTTAAATATTTTAATACAAATTACAATGTTGAAAGGCTAAAAAGTCGGTTCCTAGTTAAGTATATGGTAATATTGACAAATTTTATCATTTTAAACCTTTTTAATACAAATTAACGAGTTTGAATATAAAAAAAATTACGCCTGCAAACGAACCAAACGTTCAATGAACTATTCGTGAACCATTTTGTGAAAACACGAACAACATTTTTTGTTCTTTAGTTAAACGAACAAACATGTCTCATTCGTTCATTTATGTTTTGAACAGCTGTTTATTTAAGTTGGTTAATTTACTCTCGTTAGTTTATGTTTATTTAAGTTCTTTCGTTAATATATTTTTCGTTAAACCTTCTAGATTCATAACAATTTAGTTTAATTCTATGAAAATATCGCCCTTTACAAATCAATATAGTTTTACTAAATTTTAGTCCCAGCATATTGAAGCTCATGCTTACTTTTAATTGATGTTCGCTCAGTTATGTTCAATCATTTATCGTTCGTTCGTTTATACTGTTAACGAACCAACATGAACGAAAGCAAACGCATTCCTTATTTTAACAAACAAACACTAACAAGAATACTCACTTAGTTTAAATGTTTGTGCTCGGTTAAAATTACATGAACATGCACCCTATGTATTCGTTAACAGGCCTAAAGAAATTGGATCAAACCGCTAAAACCAGCTGGCCTGGTAAACGCACCCAACCAGCCGGGTTTGATTTGTCGTTTTACATAAGCGTAGTTAACAGTTCAGCCCAAATATTCTTCAAAGCCGACCAACCAAAACTATGAACACCAAAGAATAAATAGCAAGACGGGCTATAAGTACTTACTTCCAGCAAAGCCCGAATGGCGAGTTTAACAGTCTCTTGGCCCGAGGTTTCTTTGTAATTCTTTTCAAGAAACTCCCTCATGGAATTAGAGTTTCTACCAGTAGCATTCGCTTTCCAGGCTGAAAACGTACCAGACGGGTCGGTTTGATAGAGTGATGGAACACCAGTATAAGGATCAAAGCCTACAATCAAAGTTGAAAGCCCAAATGGCCTGACACCACCACTTTGTGTGTACTTTTGTTGAAGGCCTGCAATGTAGCGGGTGATGTACTCTACGGTCACCGGGTCCTCGACAGTGAGGCGATGGCTTTGGCACTCGATTCGTGCGCGGTTTATAAGCACTCGGGCGTCCGCTTTGAGTCCGGCACAGGCTAATGCAATGTTTAGTATCGTGATTTATTGTGAGGGGCCATCGACTTTTAGTGTTTTATTTTTATATTTTAGAATTTTGTTTATTTATTTTAATTATGTTTTTTTTTTCAAAGTCTTGTAGTTTTTCATATTAGCAGAATGTTATTTCTAATTTTATTATATTTATGTTTTTAATTTAAAAATAAGTTAGTTAATTTAAAAATAAAATGTTTTTTAGATAATTGCAAGGGTTTTGGGATGGAATGAGATGGTTGCGGGATAAAATAATGTAGCTCTGACGTGAACAACAGAAAATAAAAAGTGGTTTGTGATATGGGAAGTGTTTGAGAAGACGTGGTTTTGCATATTGTAAGACGTGGTTGTAAGTGGAGAAAAGAGAAAATGAGAAAATACCTCGTCGAGCTGAAATAAAAAGGCGCCTATAGACTTAACGAGTAAAGAAATATATAAGTTAATTTTTTAAACGAGGTTTAATGTTATAACAATAAACATAGAAAAATATATTATTAAAATCAAATACCATAATAACTAACCATTAACCAATGATTTGTAAAACTCTCCTAACATTGGAGAAAAAATAGCTTGGACCATGGTGGCTAGCTTGATCAACCGTGAGGAGCCTGGTGGTTAACATTGAACCAACAGTGATGGTCGGTTGGGCTGGTCGTTGTTCAACATTCGCAAAGAAGGATGGAATCAAATAGAAATTTCGATCGACCGCTATTTCTTTTATTTTGCATCAGGTTTTTATTTAATTTTTTTAGTTTTAGTTTGGGTCTAATAATTTAAACTTGATTAAATGAATTATGAATAAAAAGAATTTTGGGCCTAATAATTATAAGATGAGAAAGAGCAATTCATATTTGTAAATTTTATATATATAAATTATAGATACAAAAATTTTGACCCCTAAAATTACGTGTCCTGGCTAACAATCCGACCGGCACTACTCTCCAGCCGGCCCGTAAAATAATGATTTTTAGTGTAGCAATAAAAGATGTGGATGGTGTTAAAATTCCGTAAAAGAAAAACCAAAAATCATTTAATGATCCGACCAAGTCCGTACACCGACTACAAGTCGCTTGTCAAAAAAAGTAGAAGGGCCCTCAACGCTGAACACATTATTATTATTATTATTATTATTATTATTACTATAATATATTTTAAATTGCAACATTCTGAACACACACTAAATCACAGTTTGCTTGATTTTACGCTCTAAATGGTTGTATGTCTTGCATTGTATGTTGTACATTTTCTTTGAGTTATGGCGTGTCTATGGCTTTACTTTACACCTGTACACAGATATTCCACAGCCGTACCCTCTCTCCCCAACCGGTTTCACTGCCACCTCTCTTTCTTGCTATTATTCTATCAGTTCTAGCTTCCTATTTAGCAGTTCCACTGTCTCATCGGCGGTGATTTCCACCATGGTCATCCTCGGGTTTAACACTTCGTGGTGGTGCAGCCTTGGTCCGGTGGCCTTTTGGGGTGGACACAGTCGAAAGGGGCTGGATATGGAAAAGCGCGGTCATTCGTTGACGGAGGTTGCCCGGTGGCCGGTTTTATGGCAGCGGCGTGGCATTGTTTTGATGTTTCGTGGTGCTGCAACGGAAGACAATGGTAGAGGTAGTTGACCAACGTTGTTGCCGGGTTCTATTTCCAAACGCTAGGCAGCGCTGGTCATTTATAACTCCACTTCTCACTGTTTGTTAGACTAATGCTTTAAATGTTTGTGTCTTCCATTTTCTTTCATGTTTGGCTCTTTCGCATGTCTACGACTTTACACCTAACTGCTTCATGGGTTTATTAGCCACCCATTGCCATGTTGTCTTTTGATACCCTACGTAGCGGTGGCGGTCCGGTGGCCTCTTACTGTTTCTTTTATTACGAAAGCCTAGGCGACGGTGGTTCGGTGGCTTATGTTGGTTGCAGCCGTGGCGACATTGAGCCAAACTTTGTTCATAATGATAATGAGAAATTGTGTATATGAGCCTATAGGTTGGTGTTTTATGTTGTTTCTAGGCTATGATGACAGTCCGTTATTTGGTGTGGCAAGCTATGTTGCAGCCATAGCGATTTGAGCCTTAGTAATTTAATTTACATTTTGAGTTTTTTATAATTTGGTTGTATATTTTTCTATTGCATTTGTGTTTTGAGTAGATGTTTATGGGTTTGAGTCGATGATGAAATTTGATGGCCTGCGTTAATGATGATGCCCTTAAGTTCACTTGATTTAGAAATCTCATACATTGGTATTATGAACTTAATTACATTTGGATATTTGGATCTTATATATTGTAAATTGATATACATTATTCTCTTCATATTTTGTTTGTAGATTATAAACCCAATTCATATGCCAACATACTTGATTTTAAGTGGGCCTTAACTTCTTGCAGTTAACCCTGCCATACCCAGCAACTGTAGGTTCAAAGTTTTGTTTAAAAGTTGTACATGTTATATACCGCAACCTAAGGACTGTCTTGCCAGATATATTGTTGAGTAGGTGTTGAGTTATCTTTTTACCATTAAGAGTTCGTAAACTGCGTAATTGCAGTATTCTTCCCCTGTTGTATATAGAGCTGATTGCAGCATCACAAAAACATTATTTTGGGATGATTCTAAGGGCTGAATTGTTGAGGTAATACTAATTGGTCATGTGTTTATATGTATCTTTGAAGGGTTATGATGTGTATTCTGTAACATTTCGGGTTTTCCGTATTTGTTTTATTTTCGTTTTACCGTTGTACGAACGTTATTCGGATCCTAAATCTTTAATAATAATTTGCATTTATGAGTCATCTAGTTCCTAATGTTCATGTTAAGCCCTCCATGTTTTTAGACATTGTTTATTCATTAATTATAACAAAACAAGTTCAAATATTGCTCAATTACCAAACTAGAGGGACCATTATTGCACAAAACTCAAACACCCCCTCCAGTGGCTGGAGCGCCGCGCGATGAGGGTCTAGAAGCCGGCCACGCAGCGCTATGGTGATGCTGCACAGTCAGTTCGCAAGAAATCTTAGTTCGTTTTAGGTCGTTAGCTCGTTTTATGGCATGAAATCGGTTATTTTAAGCCCGCTTGAGAGAATTAAAAGCCAAGACATCATCTTATAACTGAAACATAAGTATAATATCGTTTATTATAATCCAAGAACAAATCTTTTTGATTATTTTAGTGATTCATTCCTTAAAAATCATATTTACTTGCTTAAACGGGCCAAAAAGGCCATAATTAGTTCGGTTTAGCTTTTTTCTATATAAACGAACCTAAACCTCTGCCACAAAACTTTACATAAACCCTAAGGAACATCCCTCAGCCATCACTAGCCCCTGCCATCTCATATTCTGCTCGTTTTTGGTGTTTTTTTGTTGAAGAACCGTTTAGAACTGGTTGACTTTGCAAGTTTAAGGACCTTTGACTCGTCATAATTCTTTATTCGTTCACTTTTCGGGTAAGTTGTAAACTGAGTTTTTGTTCATAAACATTCCCTAGTCAATAACCTTCAATCAATTTCTGAGATCAAAGGGTATTGGCTGGTCAATTGCTTTAAAACCCGTTAAAGGGCAAAACAGTCAACAAGTTTGACTTTAAGTTTTCTCATACTTCTGGTCGAATTCAACATTCTGTTTAGAAGACATTTATTCTCGTAACGAAATTTTAAGGCTACTGACCAAAACCCGATTTCCGAATCGCTGTTTAGATTCTGGTCAGTACCAGCTCGCTTAAATCTTAAATATAACATAACTTGAGTTTTAAACGTCTGTTTGGATTGATTCCAGCGGCCACGAGTTCCTTTTAATTCTATTATCATATCTCATAGATTCATATTCTGATCATTTATAACATTTGACCTGTAGTGGACGACTCGCTTATTCCATAGCTCGTTTAATCGCATTTACTAATCACTTATCATTGATCTAAGGCGAGTTTGATCATTCCCCTTTTTACACAATGTTTTCAAATGTTTTGGGTACATATGCGTACCCACTCATATTTTCTATCCTATATATATCCACAAACTCGCAAACATAGTCATTGTGTAAATATCAGTTGAATGTTATTTGCTAGTTGCTACTTGTTTAATTATTTACTTGACAACATTCGGAGAGGTCCAACATATCCCCTTTTTATAGGGTTCTCATTAGTATGATCATATGTAACACCCCGGCTAAAGCGGAAACGCCCGAGTGTGACGTACAGATTGTTCAAACACACGTGGCACTATTTGGTGACCATAATAACATTAATTATTAAAGTATCATGTAACACAAGTTCAAATAAAAATACAAATTGAAATCAAATCATAACAAAAACAAATGTCTCGTTTATTAAATAAGCTAGTTTTTCTAAGCGTCTTCTAGCCTTTCATCCTCTAATCACGGTACATGTAACATATGTATAAAATATGGTCAGCTATAAATATAGCTGGTGAGATTTCCACAGTTTAAATACTACGTAAAAAAAACCATACAATTCCATGAAAACTTGTGAAAAGCACATAAGGGTTCTTTACACTCTATGCAATGGACCTGAGCGTAAATAACAAACGAAGGTCCTTTCCAGTTGGGGATACCAACGTACTTGGATATGAGGTCCCTTTTCCACTCGATACAAATGGACCTGAGTGCAAAGGGGGGCGTATGATCATACTTAATGACGCAACCACTTGAATTCCACGTATATAACAATTAAGCAAATAAGCACACAAGTCCATGATTGAATTGTAGTTTGTAAGCAATCGAAGTAATAACACTTGAATTTTATAAAGGATATATATGCCACCCCAAAACATTAAAACATTTAAAAAGGGGTTGTGAAAAACTCACTTTATGATTAAGGTAATAAAAGAGGCTTGTAAGCGTTGAAGAATGCAACAACTGAATACGTCACGAAAGCCGAAGCGTGTGATCAATACCAAATAAAATAGATAGAAACAAGACTCAATCGATAACCTTACGTGATTGTATTTATTGTAAAACTTGTAATGAACATTTTATATTATTTTCTATTCTTTGATTATAATATTATTATTTAAGTCTTAACGAAAAATCGGTTATTAACATGATTTAAGTATTTTAACGGCGGGGATACGAAGTTTGTACATTTGAAATACTTGAACTAATGTTTACAAGTCGAAAAAATATAAATTTTGTTTTAACGAAAAGATTTTTGATATATTAAAGTTTACGTCGCAATTAATATACGATTTTTAGTTACGGCTTACGAGAATGAAAAACTTGGTTTCTAAGTGTGAAATGGTGAGTTATATTTTATATTTAATTTAGAAAATTTTTATTTAATTTAAAAAGGTTTTTATAAATTTATTATGATTTTTAAATGATTTAAAGTAAATTAATAGATAATAATTAAACTAATAAATTATATATATATATATATAAAAAACGCTCTGACCCGGGGTTTCGAACCCAGGTCTTGACATTAGCAGCTCGGAGTGTTACCAACGGGTCCAGGTGAATCATTCGTTAATGTTCTGGTTTTAATAATATATATATAGTATTAATTTCTAAAGGTTTCCAATAATATTAATAATAATATATGCAGTTACCAAAAATAAGAGAAAGGACGCTTGACCCGGGTCTGGTGTTTACAACATCACAGCCTTAACCAGTTGATCAATTCATTTTAGGTATAAGAAAATATATATAAATGTAGTATTTAAGATTCATCTTCTTCATCATAAGAACATGAACCCTAATTATTCAATTGAGGAATCTGTTCCATGTTCGTTTCAATTAGTTTAGGGGTTTTGTTTATTGGTGTAACGACATTATCAAGCATATAATCAATTTCTGAGATTGAAGGGTATTGGCTGGTCAATTGCTTTAAAACCCGTTAAAGAGCAAAACAGTCAACAAGTTTGACTTTAAGTTTTCTCATACTTCTGGTCGGATTCAACATTCTGTTTAGAAGACATTTATTCTCGTAACGAAATTTTAAGGCTACTGACCAAAACCCAACTTCCGACTCGCTGTTCGGATTCTGGTCAGTACCAGCTCGCTTAAATCTTAAATATAACATAACTTGAGTTTTAAACGTCTGTTTGGATTGATTCCAGCGGCCACGAGTTCGTTTTTAATTCTATTATCATATCTCACAGATTCATATTCTGATCATTTATAACATTTGACATGTAGTGGACGAATCGATTATTCCATAGCTCGTTTAATCGCATTTACTAATCACTTAATATTGATCTAAGGTGAGTTTGATCATTCCCCTTTTTATATACTGTTTTCAAATGTTTTGGGGACATATGCATACCTACTCATATTTTCTATCCTATATATATCCACAAACTCGCAAACATAATCATTGTGTGAATGTCAGTTGAATGCTATTTGCTAGTTGCTACATGTTTAATTATTTACTTACAACTGATGTGCTTGAAGTAGTTAATATTTATTAACTAAATTAACTAAAAATAAACACTAAGTAATACTCTAGACTCTCTAAAACTCGACTAAACTACTAACCGGCAAGTGAACCGATCGACTCTAGTAAAGCTAAGTAAGTCCGGATATAGAACCCACGAGACTCTTTAAATTACGTTTATTAGCTAATTAGACTCGACTGCAAAACACGACTTATTAATTATATTTTTTTGGGGGATTTAAAATACTAATTTAATACTATAATTAAAAACTAATTAAGAAAACAAGTAATTTAAACGAAAACGAAGTTTGTTATGAAAATAAGATGATGATGAGAAAACTACCTAGGCTAGATTCCCCTAAATTTCAGTAATGAATTGACTCGGGAAAATATTTAGTTATGGACTGGGATTGTAAAATAGACACTTAAAAGAAAACCCGAATAGGACTCCTGACCCTTCTCAAGAAAAACCTATGGATTTCTAATAAGTTTTAACGCACACCAGCATTAAAAATTAAGTTCGCTTACGGTTACCTAATTATTTATGACTTAGTTCCTTTATACGAAATCCTACCTTACATTGCGGAAATCAAATTTAACCAATCAAATTGATTGGTTTAATATATCAAATTGATTTGATAGACAAAGTTAACCAATCAAACCTAGACGGACTCCTTACGAAGAACTAAATCTAGTAATCCTGATCAACAAAGACCTACCAATAACCTAGCACCTTACAGCTATTTAGGTTAGCAGCACACTTAGGTTTATTTAATTAATAAGTATTATTCCTATGATCTTAGTGCACATCAATCATAAAATAATCAAAAACACAAAGTAATTGACCTAATAGCAACCTATCATAAAGACAAACAATAATCAAGGCAACTATGGAATAATAATAATTAATCAAACAATCCTAAATATCCATATGCATCAATTTAATATAAGTAAACCTTTTACTAGTTCATAAAACCATAATGATAAATAAATCCCAAATCAAAATACAACGTCAAAGTAAGTTCATCATAACCTAGGCAGTCTATAAAGTTTAGCCTAGCATCATATAATCAAACAAAACAATAATAGACGAAATCATGGCGACAATAAATAAGAACGGAAGAATAAAGGTGATAAAATACGGAGTCTTTGTCCTTGAATATTAAGCACTTCACCGTATGATTCCAAGCCTTCAAAACTGCTTATGGCCTCCTCCTATTGTTCACGGTTGCTCTCCCCTTCGATAATAATCCCTCAACACAAAAGATAATAATATTTATATTATAGTCGTACCTTCTCTTGCATCTTAAGGATCCTCCAAAAATAGTTGTTCCTTCCTTTAATTATGTTTATTTCCTTTTTCTTCAAATTTTCTTTACCGACTCATTCAACCAATCATAAAATAGGTGAGGCCAAAGTCCATTTAATTCATAAAATCTCCTTAACAGCTCACGTGCTCATATTATTTGATTTTGACATTCTACAACAATTTAAATTCATAATTAATAATAATAACCATTAATTAACAATAACATCCAAACTTTAATTCATGAATCATACGACACTTTCAAATATATGGAATTAATTCTTTGAAGACCATTAATACACATTTAAGAATGAATTTTTACTATGAACCAATTAAGAATAATATTCAATAAAAACATGGCTCAAAAGTATTTAATAGTGTAGAAATATTTATATAATAATATGTATATTTTAGATTATATCAAATATCCCTACACTTATCTTTTTTCGTCCCTGAAAAAGTTTAATTGCAATGGGATCAGAGTTCAGAGAAATACGGTCTTAAAAACATATTAGGTTATCTTAAAATTTAGAACAACGCAAAAATCACGATTGCCGATATTGTTGTCCACTTAAACCCAGCCACCAGCCTATCAAGCTCCCACGCACATTAAGCATTTAAGTTCATGTGATATCAAAAACCTATGGGTCTCACATCCTTAGAGTTAAGATCCACCTACCCCATCTCAAGCATAGTAAAGGCTATTAAAAATAATCGAGTTGAAGCAAACTGGTTCAACATATCACCGTAAGATAACAACCCCTTAATGGTAAGAAGAAAATGCACTTAGATGGAATTAATTGATGATAGGTCAAGTGAGGTCGTACGAGCATGCCCTAAATATTATTGGACTTTGTCCTATGTATGCCTAAGAAAATATTTATTGACTAGAAACTTTCGAGCCCCAATAGTGTATCATCGGAGTCGCCATCCCCTTGGTAACACGTAAACTCTCAGTCTCGTCTAGTATGTGCACTTTGGCCTCTTTTTCTATTTTTGAGAATGCTTCTTTGACATTTTTCATTACATAACTTTTCTCACTTTTTCTTTTCAGATCAACGTTTGGATTACTTTTTATTTATTATTTATTATTTATTTTTTTGTGTGCACTTAGGCATCTTTAACCTAAAAATATATAACTAATAGACTAAAGCTCGTATAAAATTGGACATTTGCGGGCGCCACCACTCTTTATTTATTTTCATAAAACGGAGTGGCGTGCTAATTTTATAGTGCATTCAATTCTCGTCACCTTAAGGTAATCATCCTATGGTAATACTCCCTATGCCTTATCGAATTTCAGCTTCACTATCCCCCATAGGATGAGAACCCACAAAATCAAAGATTAATTAGGTTTATTAAGAATATGCATTGAAAAACCTTTCAAGACTAGTTGGGCCTACCGATACATCTCAAGTTAAGTACTCTTTATTTTATATTATCTCATATTATTAGTAGTTTGAAAAACCGATTCCCGATAAGTATCCTCATCTCCCATTTATTTGCAAAAAGAAACAAAAACAAGGGACTTCAAAATTTTTTCATTTTTTTTAGTTATGACTCAAATGTCCTATCCCCACACTTAAATTTTGCATTGTCCTCAATGCAAGGATAAGGACGAAAAATAAAAATAAAATTGGAATACAAAAAAACAAAAACAAAAAATAAAAATAAAAATAAACAAGCAAGATAGATAATGGAAAAGACTTAGCTGGTAATATGCACATGAAAATTGATGCTAAAGTCTTCTTCCAAAGCTGCCCTCTAACTCCGAACGTGCGCATCAAACAAATATCCCTTTCTCTCACACACGAATGGAAGCGACAAAAACAACAATATCTAAAAACACAAAGTAATTGACCTAATAGCAACCTATCATAATGACAAACAATAATCAAGGCAACTATGGAATAATAATAATTAATCAAACAATCCTAAATATCCATATGCATCAATTTAATATAACTAAACATTTTACTAGTTCATAAAACCATAACGATAAATGAATCCCAAATCAAAATACAACGTCAAAGTAAGTTCATCATAACCTAGGCAGTCTATAAAGTTTAGCCTAGCATCATATAATTAAACAAAACAATAATAGACGAAATCATGGCGACAATAAATAAGAACGGAAGAATAAAGGTGATAAAATCCGGAGTCTTCGTCCTTGAATATTAAGCACTTCACCGTATGATTCCAAGCCTTCAAAACTGCTTATGGCCTCCTATTGTTCATGGTTGCTCTCCCCTTCAATAATAATCCCTCAACACAAAAGATAATAATATTTATATTATAGTCGTTCCTTCTCTTGCGTCTTAAGGATCCTCCAAAAATAGTTGTTCCTTCCTTTAATTATGTTTATTTCCTTTTTCTTCAAATTTTCTTTACCGACTCATTCAACCAATCATAAAATAGGTGAGGCCAAAGTCCATTTAATTCATAAAATCTCCTTAACAGCTCACGTGCTCATATTATTTGATTTTGACATTCTATAACAATTTAAATTCATAATTAATAATAATAACCATTAATTAACAATAACATCCAAACTTTAATTCATGAATTATACGACACTTTCAAATATATGGAATTAATTCTTTGAAGACCATTAATACACATTTAAGAATGAATTTTTACTATGAACCAATTAAGAATAATATTCAATAAAAACATGGCTCAAAAGTATTTAATAGTATAGAAATATTTATATAATAATATGTATATTTTAGACTATATCAACAACATTCGGAGAGGTCCAACATATCATTTTTGTATAGGGATCTCATTAGTATGATCATACGACCATTTTAGTAACCGGAGCCCGATTCGTTTGGCGAAGGTAAATCGACAATTTTAGTCATTGTAATCATTGCCCGATTCGCTTGGCAACGATTCATTGGCACACTAGTACAACTTGATTTTGGTTTGTTAAGGTTTGATTGATTATTACCACATAGATTGGTTTGCGCATTAACACTTATCATTTATCATTTATCTATTATATATATTATTGTTGTGTTAAAATTGGTGATCATCTCACTCAACATGTGTTGTTGACAAACTCCATTTTCTACGCATATGCAGGTTGCTTGTAATTGAATTTTGAAGTTGGACACTTAGACAAGACCTTAGGATATAAATAAGACTAACATTATTTGAGATTCCACTCATGTGTTAAAATTGTTTGTAATATTTGGATATTGTGTGTAATCTTGTCATAAAATAATTAATTAGATATTGTCACCTTTTATGTATGATATTATCTTCGAGCCGTGAGCAATCGAATCACGCCCCGGCATTTCCGCCTTAGGTTGGGGTGTGACACATTCAACAATGATCATAATTGTAATTAGGTAAGGTTTCTTTTTTATTCTTTGTAGAAATGCACAGATTTGAGGGGCGAAACACAACAAAGAGCTACGTATTTTAAAAAGAAGTAAAAGAGGGCTGTTCAGACTTCTAACAAGAAGCTAAGGCAGCAAGTTGTGCCTGATATGATAATGATGTTGTTAGACTAAGCGAAACATTAGCTAAATTCCAACTTTTGTGCATCCTTAACAAATCTCATGAACTAGCAAGTTTAAAATAAACTACATGGAATTCGAAGTTTCTAGAAACACTTCTTGAATGGTTATAGTTATTGGTCAAAACAACACATAATTTTGGGTCCAAATGGTGTAATTTAAATGAGATTATGGGTCAAATGGGTAAAATGTAAGGTTGTTAGAATGAAACCGCCGTAATACCCGTGGCGGTTTACTAAACACAAACTTGCGTAACGCACGGGTTATAAAACCTAGTTATATATTAATTTGCAACATCTTTTCACTGTTATGTGCATAAAGTGTTGTACTTCTTGCTGTTAATGTAGTGAATTATGAACTAAAAGTTGTACTTATGGTTAATTTTGTTGTTGTACATTTTTCTTTGGATTGAGCCTTTCATATTTGTTGGTTACACATATCAACCTTTCCACGTGTCCTTGTGAGTCACCTTTCCCCTTCCACGTGTCTCTGTGGGTCACCTTTTCCCTTTCACCCTTTTGTTTCTTAAAAAAGCCATTACAAGGAAAAGAACAAAAAGGTACCATTATTAAGTAGCTAGTAAGCTCCAACAACTACATCAGTTAAACCATTATTCAAACTATCAAAATACCAACCGGGTAATCCAAAAATAGAAGTGTCTCCAACTCCATTTCTGATCCAAATCAATACCAAGACATAGTCCCCACCCATAGCTGTCAATAGCGAATAGCGATAAAATGACCAATATTTAGTGCATAGCACTATAATCACGCTAAATGACGCTAAATGAAATAAAAATAGAAAACCCTAAATACCGCTATAATCACGCTAAATGACCAATATTTGAAGGGAGTGGCAGTGTTAGAATCGTATAATACCATGTTTGTTAAAAGACGAGACTTGTAAAGTCAGGACAAGAAGCCTATCATCAAGGGCTTCATGGACAAGCTACCTTGAACAGCTAACACTCATGAACACCACTCGGTGACTGCAAGTTCAAGAGTAAGAAGGATGAACCGGTAAGCTAGAAAGCTAGGGCGGTTCAAGAACAAGTGTGAATACAAGGAGCGCTCGTTTTGCAAGGATTAAGCAGGTTTCGGGGACGAAACCCTTTTAAGGGGGGAAGACTTGTAACGTCCACACTTTTCATTTTTGAGTTATTAAATAAAATAATATAATTTTTATTTAAATAAGTGTAGTGTATCGTTATTTAATCAAATTAAATAACACTAGGGAAAGGATAATGTTAAGGTGGATAGTGGGCTTGAAACGATTACGGGCTTAAGAGGGATTTTGGGCCTAGCCTATATAAAGAAACCAAAAACCCTAATCATCCTTATTTCATCATCTTCACCATCACACAGACACACACACACACCTCCTGCTCATACATACCTACAACATTCCTTTTCATTCATTCAAGATTTAAGAAGATTCGTTTAAGATTTTAAAGTAAACAAGATCTAATATATCCAAATCCATAAGTTAGTCGAGCTCAGTTGAAGAAAGGCATTACGATTAACTCAAAAAGGAATCGTCTACAGGTGAGTTCTAGCCCCCTTTTTCCTTTAAACATTTTTGGGGCTGTATGCATACTCGTATGTGAAAGAATAGATATATGTAATTTTAGTTAATTATATATATCTTATAAGGACGTGATTATATATTAATATGTATTTGAGTGTTTGAATGGTAGTTTATAGAATACAAAGAGTTAGGGAACAAACCCTACTAACGCTTGCGTAGAATGTTATATGAATATAAATGAGTATGAATGCTATGCATAGAAGAATGTGTATATGTTCATGCGTAGAGCCTTCGGGCCTCATGCATGCACAATAAGTCAGGATAGCAAATCCCTCTAACTTATATGGCTAGGTTATGAGCAAGAATAGACGGCTCGGCTATGAGCAAGGAAAGATGGCTCAGTTATGAGCAAGAATAGGAGGCTCGGTTATGAGCAAGCATATATGAAGATAGTTATGCAATGATTGATAGACAGACATAGAGAAAGTAAACAAAGACTATAAACATTATGTTATGTATAAATATATAAATGATGTGATGTATTTACAAACCGTATGTTATGAACAGTAAAGAAATGTTAGAGCTCACTCAGCGTATAGCTGGCTTTTAGTATGCATGCAGGTATTGTGATGATGTGGCAAGATCGAGGCGCGTACGAGGCTATCCATATTGAAGAATAGATAGAGAAGAAAGTTGTTAAGTAAAAGTTTTAAATTCCGCTGCAATTTGAATAAACTTCCGCTATAACAAACTAAGTTTGTGAGTAAATCCAATGCTAAAGCAGGGCACCCGGGCTCGGGGCCTTACAATTTTGAAAGGATTGAACAAATTGATTCGAAGGCATCAATCGGTGAAAAATCATGAATCGTCCATAGGTTGACCAAAAATCATGAATCGTAAATCAGTGAGCATCGATGATTATGTCTCCAATCAATCAATTCTCGTTCCCTAATTGGTATCGCGTGTTTTTTAAATTATAAAGTGACACAAAAAGGATGACACACAAATATTCTAAGTGTAGCCCATGTTTTTTTTTTCTTTTATACTTATGACACAAAATTATTGACACACAAAAATGTGTGTCATCGTTTCTTCGTGTTTTATAAAAGATGACATTTGTTTATGACACACATTTTTTACATGTAATAAAATCAGTGTGTATCATAATTCGCGTGCCATTAAAGGTCTCTTTTCTAGTAGTGCTTGTTGATTGTTTTCTACTACATTGTGTCATCACTTGTTGATTGTTTTCTGCTTCTAGGTCCTACACTTAGTTAAGGACAAAATGGTGGAAACCATAAGCTTGCAGTCTATTGGCTTTGTTAGATATGCATCCATTCCCACTTCTAAACACTTTGCTTCATCTGATGACATGGCATGTGCTGTCAGCGCGACGATGGGAATATGTGATACCGATTCCGTTTCTGCTTTTCGTATTGCTTTCGTTGCTTCATAGCCGTCCATCTTTGGCATCTGGCATGACAAATAGATAAACACAAGTTAGAACTTAGAAAACACCAATCTAGCCACATTTTGCTTATCCAATTGCAGTCAACGACCCGTGTACCTGACAGTCCATGAGTATCAAGTCATATCGCGTTTCTTTCTGAGTATTAAGAGCTTCAACTGCCTGCACACCATCTCCGACAACCACAACCTTAGCACCCATCTGCTCAAGCATCATAGTTGCTACTCTCTGCAGTATTGGTTGGTCTTCTGCCAACAAGATGTATAACCCTTCAAGATCCTTTTGACCAGTCTTGACTTTCTGATCTACTTGTTGCTCAGAGTTCGAGTTATCATTTGGAAAAGATGTCACTCGGCCCCACTCTGACCCGACTTCAGTTAGCTCAGGGAAGAAATTGCTAACCACTCCATATACTGCAAAGTTTTCTTGGTTTGTTTCTTCAATATGCGAGCTTCCGACTGAATTAGTTTCTGGTATTTCAGAATCATTTGAACTCTTTGTGTGTGTAGTATCGATTTGAATAGTAGCGTGTGCATCAGTCCACATGATATTCTTTTTCGACTGGTCAAGGCTGCTTTCTTTAATAACAGCTTCAATGATGTGCGTCATTTTTGTCTTGTATAATGGCCCATTTACCATTAACAAATGCCCTCGTCTTCGAAGCTCAATCTTGATTGTATTAGAAGTGTCGTGGTTTAGTATCCAAGCAAACTTTGCCCTTGTGTTGATTGCATCTAGGAAGTTGAGCTGTTCCTTCCATATGTCTGTGGTAATGTTAAGCATTCCAATATCAATTACTATGATGAAAATTGCCATTTTTGCCCCTTCCTTTCTTAAGAATTCTGCTTCTAAAGGCTCGTATGTCAAGTTTTGCGTGTATGTGGGTTTAAAGAGTTCCTGAAGTACGTGTGTCAGCTCATTCCACTCGTTTGCTTCCCAGATGGGCACTTCGTGTTTAAGTAGCCAGCACGAAAGAATTGATCTACTTGTTTTTCCATTGAGTGCTAGCACCACCTGTGTTTCAGTTACAATGAAAAATTATCTTCTTTAGAGCCCACACTTTTAGTTAGTTATGTTTAATGGTTCTATGAAGTTGTAGTTATTGCAAGTTCATGTTTTTCTTGAGCCCACTTTTCCTATGCCAAATTTGTAAAAAAAATATACACACAAGTCACTAAACTCAATATTGATGGATATGTTAAATTCCCTAAACATTTGTGAAAGAATATTAAAATAATGTGTTCTAGGGGCCAAAAACTTTAATGAAATACCCTTCAACTTTTTGCGTAAAAAAATTTTTACCATTGAAATTTTTTTATAAAAAAGTTTATGCCATCTTATACAATAAAATAATCATACATATCATGTTTTTACATACTTGAAATCTGAAATAAACAAGTAATTATTTTAATTTTTCTTTAGAAATCACTTGTATTTTAGACAATTTTGAGACTTTAACATACGTGACTTTTTCATGCATTTTTGACAAGTTTAAAGACTTTAATAAAATAAAATTAGATTGAACAACTCTTTCATCTAAAATAAGAGAATATGTTGGTTTTATAGCGTGAAAGATAATAAATATGAGAAATCATGATTAATAGAACCACTTCTCACATAATACCACTTTGTACAAGATAAGTACTTCACCTTCAAGTTATGCTGTGCAAATTTAAGTCTATAGCTTTCTCTTGGTATATCTGTCGGTGTGTTGAGTAGAAGATATAGTTGCATCAGAGTCCCTGATCCATTTTTCTTGACAACTCTTATTTCTCCACCCATCTTGTCAACCTGTTAATACAATTCTCTTTGTGAAAAATATTAAGTTTTAAAACCAAAACCAAATAGGTTCAATCTCATTGTGGCATATTTCTCACCAAGGTTCGAACTATGCATAACCCAAGACCCGTTCCACCATGCCTGAAATCGTTAAGTAGATTCATTAATTTGTATGTAGAACTATAAAAAAAGGTGTATTCAGGTGCTGCTTACAGTCTAGTTGTTGAGGGGTCTGCCTGTTCAAAACTTTCAAATACTGATTCCCATTTGCTCGGATCGATCCCTATATGTCAATAAAGATGAATGAGAACAAAGGATATAAATGGTCTTGTGGGTTGGTATGAATTAAGGTTCATACCACAGCCAGTATCTTCAACTTCAAAGAAAAGAATCATTGTGTTGTCATTCTTGCAGCTTTTTTTCTCATTCCTTTTTATCTTTTTTTGGTATGCAGACCATAAAGCTCTCTGATCGACATAGAAGTTCTCGTTAGGACTGAAAGAGTTAAGATTCTCGCACCATCCTCTCAGAATAATGTATCCCGCTGTAAGTCAAATGCAAATATTAATCGTTTTTATGTTTCTGATAAAAGCAGAAAACTAGTGAAAGCTGGATTCAAATCTGACTCAGCCAACCCTTGAAGGTTATATATGTGACAATTAATTAGAACTATTCTTGAAACTGAAAATTACACTTACATGTTGTAAACTTGATTGAGTTACTGATTAAATTTGCAAATATTTGTACAACTCTACCCGAGTCTCCACGAACTACTTTTGGCATATCATCTGATGGCATCCAACAAACATCAAAACATATTATTAACCATTAACGTAATGAACTCATCTACCAAATTCTTTTTTAGTATTAGATTTTATGATACTGTTAAATTAGTACCGGAGAGATCTATGATGGCTTCCACATTGCGGTTCTTGCATTGCACAGAAAACATATCCACAAGTCCTTCAAGTTCTCGCCCCAAATCATACTCGGCTTCTTCTAGAACCAGTTTTCCAGATTCAACCTGTTATTTATTAAACTATCAACTAAAGTTTCTATAAAAATTTAAGCTATATTAGCTGAAAAACATGCAATTTGTTAGGTGGTTTTACACTTTTACCTTACTAATATCCAAAATGTTGTTGAGAAGTCTTAGGAGAGCTGTTGAGCATCTACGGATTTGAGTGATTGTAGCGTATTGTTCGTTTGTTAGAGAATCATCACATAGAAGAATATCAAGCAATCCTATGACGGCAGCCATTGGTGTTCTAAGTTCATGACTGTTTCAAACACAAATGCTCATATTAGAGTCCATATCATTTGACCATCATGGATGAAGTTTTGAAGAACATACAGACTGAAAGATTACAAGTAGAGCAGACCTCATGTTGGCTAAAAACTGACTTTTGAAATTGCTTGATGCTTCTGCCTTCCTTCGAGCATCTAAATGGCTAATTAGTTCTGCACGTAGTTTCATTTCTTTTGATACTCCATTTGTTAATATAAAAATACAAATGCATCCCACAACTAGTATGCACACAGATGCAGATATTAATATGATGAATGTTTTGATTTCCCTTGCATCCACCTTCCCCATTATGTTCTTCCGTGGAATACATAGAACTCCCACCTACATAATCTCTTGTAAATATGGGCAATATCATTGAAATAATGATCAAAATTTTGAATAAAATGATTTAGGAAAATTGAATTTTAATAATTCGAGAAATGACCAATTAACCAAAAATAATACATACTCGCAAATGAGCAATGTAGTGACACTCCTAACTTTCATGTTCGTGGACAAGGACAATCTCACATAACTTTATAAAAGTAACTCCGCATGCGGCGTGCCTTTTATTCAACAATAGTTTGATTTTATCTCAATCAATTAAACAAACTTACCCAGCAAAACCCTACTAATAGCATAGCTATAATTGGTAGTGTGAAATGAGGGTAAACGTTTTCTTTATCTCATAGGATAGATAAGTTGTTCCTGTGAGACCCTCGACTACATAAGCCTTTTTTGATGTGTACAATATAGCAACCCACTTAACAACAAATGTAGCTAAGCTAAGATAGTTAAAGGAACAACCAAATAGAAGTACCCATAATGGTAGTTACAGCTATCATAAGGTGGTGAGTAAACTATACTAGAAAGATTATAGAGTAAAGATATAAGAAAAGGTAGCACTAGCTCCCTTAAAAATACATATACACTCCCTTAATTAAATTAGTAAATATAGTCTATACATGCTATGCATTGTTAAGTTTCGAAACAACAAAATTGAAAGTTAAGAACAAACAAAGTTGATTTGTTTTTAGTAGAATTGTCCTTGCCAGTGAAACAAGATTCTCATTTAATCACTTTTAGCAGTGGCGGACGCGACACGTAAATTGACTACCTTTTGATGAGGCAAGGAGACCGACGTTGGTGGAAGGACTGCAAAGTCATACCTGGGGAGGCAGTTGTGACTCAACATCGACTACTAGTGACAGATATAGCCTTCAGAAATAAGCTGACTGTTCGAGAGAAGAAAGGTGCACCGAGAATTCGATGGGGAAATTTGAAGGACGAAAATCTCCTACTGTTTAAGGATAAACTCATACTGCATACGCGGGCTCGACTAAATGGGGACTCAACTCATATATGGGAAGCTATGGAGACAAAGATCATCCAAGTAGCAAAGGAGACTCTCGGGGTCACAACAGGAAAGACAAGTGGGCATAAGGAGTCTTGGTGGTGGAATGACGCAGTGCAAGACAAGATAAGGGACAAACAAGGATGTTTTAGGGAGCTAATGAGGTGCACGAATGAGGAGGAGCGAGTGGAATTGAGGGACAACTACAAAACGGCCAAGATAGAGGCGAAGAAGGCAGTGGCGGAAGCAAAGAAGGCGGCCTTTAAACGGATGTATGAAAGTCTAGAAACAAAAGAGGGGGAACATGCTATGTTTAAGATTGCCAAAGCCAGGGAGCGTAGAAGGCAAGATCTAGGACCGGTGAAGTTCATAAAGGATACAGATGGGCATGTACTGGTCAAGGAGCAGGACATCAAGCTAAGATGGCAAACCTACTTCCACAATCTTTTTAACAATGGGAGAGCTTACCAAGAAGAACATGACAACACAAACTTTCAACGACAACAATCGAATAACTGCTACTGCCGACGGATCACACGAGAAGAGGTGAAGGATGCACTTAGGAGGATGGGAAGGTCTAACGCGGTTGGCCCAGACAACATACCAATCGAGGTGTGGAAGTGTCTGGGGGAGGAAGGAGTCATGTGGTTAACTACTCTGTTCAATAGTATTCTCAAATCAGGTAAGATGCCAGACCAGTGGAGGAGGAGCGTTGTAGTCCCTATCTATAAGAACAAAGGAGACGCCCAATGTTGTGGTAACTACCGAGGAATCAAACTACTAAGTCATACTATGAAGCTATGGGAAAGAGTGATTGAGGTTAGACTTAGACGAGAAACTCAGGTTACGGTCAACCAATTTGGCTTCATGCCGGGGCGTTCCACCACAGAGGCAATACACCTTATAAGAAGATTGATGGAAAAGTATAGGGAGAAGAAGCGTGATCTACATATGGTGTTTATTGACCTAGAAAAGGCATACGACAGTGTGCCACGACAGGTGCTCTGGGAGTGCTTGGAGGGTAGAAGAGTGCCCAGGAAATACATAGAGATAATTATGGATATGTATACTAGGAGTGAAACAAGTGTCCGTGCGCCAGTAGGGGATACTGATTTCTTTCCTGTAGAGGTAGGTCTTCACCAGGGGTTAGCGTTGAGCCCGTTTCTTTTTGCAGTAGTCTTGGATGAGTTGTCAAAGTCGATTCAGGGGACTCTCCCGTGGTGCATGATGTTCGCAGACGATATTGTGTTACTTGCTGAGAAAAAACAAGATCTAAACATGAGGCTTGAGGAGTGGCGAACAACCTTAGAGACAAAAGGTTTAAAGATTAGCCGATCTAAGACGGAGTACCTCCACTGTGATTTTGGTGGGATAAACGACAATGAAGACGCACAGATCACAATTGAAGGGCAGGTGGTCCCGCAGGTAACGAAGTTCAAGTATTTAGGATCATTTGTACAGAGCGATGGGGAATTAGACAGTGATGTGACCCACCGAGTTCAGGTAGGATGGTGTAGATGGAAAGCAGCCACAGGTATATTGTGCGACAAGAGTTTCCCGACTAAACTAAAGGGAAAATTCTATAGGGTGGCAGTTAGACCTGCAATGCTATATGGAACAGATTGTTGGGCCATCAAGAAGGCACAAGTGCGGAAGATGGAGGTAGTAGAAATGAGAATGCTACGTTGGATGTGTGGGCACACAAGGCTAGACCGAATAAGAAACGTTGTGTTTCGCGAGAGATTAGGGGTGGCGAACATAGCAGACAAGATAAGAGAGTGGAGATTGAGATGGTTTGGACATGTAAAGAGAAGACAGACGACGAATCCTGTTAGATCCGTAGAAAACATTACTATAGAGGGGAGGAGGGGTAGAGGACGACCGAAATTGACTTGGGATGAGAGGATTAGACATGATTTGATAGACCTAAACCTCTCCGAGGACATGGTTGAGGATAGGAATTCGTGGAGAAGTAGAATTAAAGTTAAGGATTTTTAGAGAGATTTGAATACCTTAGGGCTTAGACTTAATTTATTTAGGTCACATACCATAATGGTATTTCCCTTACATATATTATTATAATTATTATTAGTTTTTATATAGCTGTTAAACTGTGATCTTATTATTAATATTATTATAATTAGTAGTAGTTTTTATATAACTGTTAAACTTTGATTTCCTTTATTTTGCTTCATACACATGTACTTAGAGCCGAGGGTCTCTCTGGAAGCCACCTCTTTATTCCTTTGGATAGAGGTACAGTGTGCCTACATCCCACCCTCCCCAGACCCTACTTATAGCTTTGCTGTCGGTGGGATTGTACTGGGCATGATTGATTGATTGATTGTCCTTGCCAGTGAAACCGGGATTGTCATTAGTCACATTGCCGGTACGGATTACTATCCGTCAAATAGGTAATTATATATAGTTTGCATTAGTAAAATCTAATTTGCCAAAAAAATGAAATGGCATACCATTGGGAGTCTTGTTAAGTTTAAGAAAAATGAATCTATATAATAGCGTTGGTCGCCAAGGATGGCGTTAGCCGATAGAACCTCATGATTCAGTGGCAGCTTATCATGATAGGTTTTGTTCAACCACTTGGCTGCAGACTGTATGATTTCATCTTGAGAATCTTCAGCCATTGTGAGTGTGGGCCCACTTGATGAGTTTCTCAACAAGGGTGTACTTGAAGAAGTTGCAAGCAACCACCCCTTTTGAGAAGTCAAATAAATATGTCCACCATGAAGATCCACTAGCTCTTTCATTAACTGACCGACGCTATACAAAGCGGTAGTAACACCCACAACCGCTACTATACTTCCCCTATCCTCATCCCAGACCGGCAAAGCAGCCGAAAGCAAGGGCGAGTTTGTAAATTTACTCACAGCCACATGCCAAGAAGCTGCACCATCAGGAACCTGAGATATCCCTGCAATATTAATCAGCTCATCAGGTGGGATCTCCTTCTGTTTTCCTGTCTTTCTACCTGTGTCGGGATCCAACGGTTCTCGATACCAGACTGCAGATACATTACCGTGTATCATCTGATCATTCCACCCTTGATCATGAGGTGAAGATCTGTTCATGCTATAAGGTTCAACCATGGTGTAGTTATCTAAATTAGAGTATATATAATATGTGTTCTTGTCTCTTAGGTCTCGATGAAATGCCTGAACGAACCCGTTTCGGTACTTTATCGACATTGAGTTGAGAGCTTTGCGGCTTGAGAAAAGTGCCCATGTGACATCCCTCATAACTTCATACAACTGAAACATGATTTAGACATAAGCATGATGAATACACACACATACATATATAGAGAGAGGATCAAGAGAAAACTCATCTTTAGAGAGAAAACTAAAAAACTCCTAAAGAATTATTTTTAATTAAAAATAAAAAAATATTTTCAAAATTATGTTTTAGCCATTATTCTTATATTTCACTCGAAAAATATAAAAAAATAAAAAAAAACAAAAAAAAACTGTTGTAATGCACATACATATTACTGTGCGATACCGTTGTATTACACATGTGTATTACTATGTATTTTTGAGTTTAATAGTGTTTTATTGCATATATTCAATATTTGTGTATTATATATGTGTAATAGTGTTGTATTATATGGAAAAAAAAATAATAATAAAATAACAGTCGATGTGGTGCACATGTGCGTTAATGTTGTATTACACATACGTACTAATGTGTATTCAATGTGTGTATTAGTCTTATATTGCATATATACAATAGTGTGTATCAAATATGTGCAATAGTGTTGTATTCTATGCAATACAAACATTTTTGCATATATGCAATGCACAGTATTACACATGCGCACTATACCGACGAGGTTACCGACAATGTTTTTTTTTTGAACCAATAACAACATATAAGAATAATGGAAAAAGAAACTTCAAAATTTTTTTTTTTAAAAAGTTAAAAATAGTTTTTTAGAAGTTTTTAGGAGTTTTTAAGTTTTCTCTTTAAGAGGAGTTTTCACTATAACCCACCCCTATACACACACACACACACATTAGTTTTTATCCTCCGTATTACATGGTTGTTTTACATTATTCATTTATAATATTTATATGTTTTTTTATTTTAATTTAATTTATTATAAAGTAATTTAATAATATACGTAATATTTGATAATGAAAGGATTTCATAAATAACTGAGATGTTATAACCCGGTTTAAAAGCTTTATAGGTTTGGTGAGACCCATGACCCGTTATTTTTTTTTACTATAATTGTATCTTAGTTATAAATTATATCTTTAAAAAAAACAAGATATTAATTTTTAGTATATCTCTATGTTATAGAATTTTCATATCAAATATTTGGTGAGATTAATTTTTAATTTAATGAGATGTTATAACCTGTTTAAGGGCTATCTGGATTTGGTGAGGCTCATACCCGTGAATTTAGGTCAAAAGCATGAGAAGACTCTATTTACAAATTAAGCAATCTAGTGGTTTGACAGAATGTAGGGAACAACCAAAAAGCTTTTAAAGGTTTCGTTTATATATATTTAAGATATTTATTTATTTATTTAATAAATATATATATATATATATCCACTAAGCATAATGTTATTTGTATATAATCGGAGTTATGCATATCACCATTAAGTTTAGCTACATCTTATGGTTGCTTTAACAAAAAATAAATATTCTTTATTATTATATTTTAACAGTTAGAAGATACTTTAAGTTCAACATCTCTTTTCCGAACCAATCTTGATAATATTTATTCATAATGATACAGTTATGGTTACAAAATAAAATGAATAATTAATAGATCTAATTGAGACCTCTGTTGTACACGTCACTAACATATGTTTATACATGTATTCAAGTGAGTTCATAAAGGAACAAAAATCAAAGTCATTTTACAATCCAAAAACGTATTAACGTTTTAGTCAAACATATGTTATTTTTATTTACTAACATAACAAACATATCAATATTCAATAACAAACAGGTTATATATATATATATTTATTGGATCAGATCACACAAATATGGTTGTAGTTTTGTAGTTAAAAGAGTTTGAGGGATTAACGTTTCTAAGGTTTGAGAGAAATTAAGCAAAATAAGCAGATAAAGGATGAATAAATGTGATATATTATTCAAAAATTCAAAGTTTTGAATTATAACTACAATTTTTTTTTATAAAAAACTTTAATTATTAAGAGTTCATTCAGGTTTTTAAATAATTTAAGAGTTCTAATATTCATCCTATATATCTATATATCTATTAAAGCAATTCATTTTACTACATTCTTATTGGAGTGATCTTAGTAATTTTCATAAATAAGAATGCATTCTTAGAATTTTCTCCTAATCTAATAAATGAAAAATAAAATTTAATATTCAAGATTGGATAACCTTTAAGCTCCTAATAAATTTGGCTAAGTTTTTTCTTTACAAAAAAGTATTTATGATATACATAAAATATTCACCAAGTATAGAATCCTAGCCAACCCGTGTGCTACACAGGTGAAAATAGAAAATTCGTCAATTGAAAACACACACACACACATTATATAACTATTTGAAGAAATATAATGATACTGGTTTTTCAATAAACGGATTATTTTACATAAGTCTATCAAAATAAAAAAAAAGATGACCATAGATGAAAATTTATTAATTTGTACTTTTGAATTTAATAATTATAAGATATTACTAATATGAATATTAATGAAAAGGCTATTGCATTAGTTTAAATTGAAACTACATCCATACAATTCCTGTGTTTTCTAAACCAAAGTAACATGTAAAGACAAATTGAGTAATAAAAGATTAAGATATGATATAAATTGTTAGTTAAAGCATACGATAATATTGAAAAAAGCATTTAGTAAGACATATTTATATTAAAACATCCAAATTGTGAAATTTTTATTAAATGGTTCTTGAAAATATATTTACAACTTAAAACATCAAACTAAAAAAAAAATTTAATTTTGTTAATATGCTAAAAAGCGTCTGCAAAACCTAGTATATATATATATATATATATATATATAGTGGAGGTTTCAAATGAGATCCACTTTAAGTTTTAAGAAACTCAATGTAACAATTTTTTTTGAATTTTTTTTACACATGCGTAATATATGTAGGTTATATATACGTAAAAAAAATTACAGAATTTTTTACGCACCGAGTCGACTTTTTACATATTTGTAACGAACGCAAAAATTAGTGTAATCACTTATATATTTATTCCCTCTCCTACTTTAATTTTTGTAATAAGATTTAATCTCAACTACATAATTTAATCCATTTAATTAATTGTGTGGCCAATAATAGAGTTCTTAAGATCATTCTTAATCCGTTCTCCATCTCTATAATTACATTAAAAACATCATCTTTTATCTCTTATTTTCAATTAAATAATACTTTTTTATACTTTTATTATTACCTTTTCTCTCATTCACTAACAATCACTTTTAAAAACATTAAAAAATTATAGAGATGAACAGTGTGCTTCTCCAAATTTAATCATAAACAGTAACATTTTCTCTCTTCTATTCTTACTACCACTTTTAACTATCTCTAAAAATTGAAGAATCCCCTCACATAATTTAGAGAATCCATTGAGAATGCTCTAAATTCTTAAAACTCAACAAGGTTTTTAAAATATCTCTCCTTATATATATATATATATATATATATATTTATTTATTTATTTATTTATATTTACTTTTGAATCACTGAAATTCAAATTTGATAAGACTTATCAACTAATTTGTTGATAATTATAAAAAGTTAATTATTCTAATATTCAAACTAGAGATAGAACAATGATACAAACTTAAAAGCAAATTACAAACCAAATAATAGTAATAAATTCTTGACACTCAAGAAACTTTAGTAATATTAGAATATTAGATTACAAACCTCTATTTCTTGTGCTTGGTTTTCAGCTTTGCCATATTTTCTGATCACATATTCTGAAAGTCTAACTTGAGATGTGGTTATTTCAACTGTTGAGTTCAAGATCTTCCACATACGTAATAAGGGACGCTGCAAAAGCTCGTATCGAAGGCCATGTGCCAAAGAATTTAGTGACGTTCTTGTGTAAACTTTGGTGAAATGCCACGTGAGAAGTGTTAGTAGACCTATAAGAATTGCCAGCATCACCTGAAAATTATAAAAAAAAATTATACATATATATGAAAATTAACAAGCTTTTACACCATTCATTAGTGGTTCATATAGGATTCAACTAAATATTTCTAAGCATTTTATGGAAGTTTTTGTGCTTTTAGACACTTCGCTACGCTCCTTGCGCGAACTATCAAGCTTGCTTGGTTGGCAAGTGAACCCTATAGAGTTTGGTGAAAAACTTTAAAGAGCTCACTTGTCACCAAACAAACTTGCCGAGTTCATTTACCACATTAGTAAACTCTAAAACAAATTGCAAGAATTTGCGTGAGTTCGCATAAAAGTAGTTAAAGGTAAAATAAGCTAATTTTAAAAAATGTCAAAAGAAGTAGTTAACTGAACCGCAAACCACCAACTAATCCAAAACATGAACTAGTTATTTTTTTTACCATGATAGCTATGCGCGCTACACAAACACTGTAGCATGGGAACTCTTCTTGATTAATATTGCTATTTGAGCTTCTTCTCCGACGAGCAGACACATGGTTTCTTCCCGATGAACTCGCAATTGCAGAAATTTGACCGAGCATTCGTGTAACAGCGGATGCCATGCCAACTAGCTAGGGTGATCATGCATGTAGTTTGCTAAGGTATTTGATCACTAGTCTCAATATTAAGGATCGAATCTTACACGTGACATGATCAGTGGGGTGATGTGGATTGTGCACGCACACACACTTGCACATATATTTAATAATTTGGGTGTGTTAATTGGAAGGCACCATCGAATTTTCTAAGGGGATAATAGGACAAGGTGGGTTTCTTTTTAGTCATATATATTTATATTTCCACCTTTTGAACTTACGGATACGGATACGGATACGAATTGATGACTTAATTATGATGGGCGCATGTTTATGTTTGGAGTATGATCCAAACAAAATAGCAAGATAATAAAATTAAAAGAGAAGCAATCCCCAAAATAATCATCAAAATCCATCCGGTTTCATCTAGTCCTTTGCAAAACCACTCGGTCCGCCTGATTATTGTACACCGATAAACAACCGACGCTAGCTTGTGTGATACCTGACAAAAATGTTCCTGGCGAGTCGCCCGCTTTTTTGACAGCCTGACAAGAATGTTGCCAGCGGCACCCAGTCATTTCAAAATGAAGCATGCAACTACATTTTCGCATCCAGGCTGCTACTGGATTTTTCTAGGCGTTACCCAGTTAATTTTCAAAACATGCGACAACTACTTTTTTCGAATCTGGATAGCTATGGGATTAACCTAGACGGATTTTTTTTTTCGTTTAAGACCTTCAAAATGGTTGAGCCGTCGTAAGTCGTAACTGACCAATCAACAATGATTTTTACCAAAGTTATTTTTTTTTATCTATCGAAAGAAAGGATATGACTAGAGACCTTTGTTGTTAGTTGGTAGGCCCTTTCAATAAACAACATGCCTCTAACCTATAGGAGGGTACGGTTTGCCTTCTATGTGCAAATCATTTTCACATGATTATTTTTAAGGTTATAAAGCTTTTCTCTTTATGTCCCCAACAGTCAAAAAACCATTGGTGCGCAATGCATATTTATAAATCATAATAATGTTTTGATACGTCTAGAATACCTTGTCGGTGAAACCTAATTAAAGGATTATGGAGATCATCATTCATAAAGCTAAGATCTTGATAGAATTAGTGATTCCACCACTAAGTATTTTTATATCGTTAGAGTTAATTGCTATCCTAAATCCACTAAATTATGCTTACCCTTTTTGGTGTTGCTAATCGTACCCCGCTCTCATTAGTTTTTACTAAACATACAATTCTCTCAAGTTTTACATTAATACGATTCAAACATTTTTGTTGTTTTTTTTTTGTCATTTTATTATCTTTTATTATCATTATCATTTTTAAAAGCATTTTTCAATTTATCTTTTTATGTGTATTAACGAGTACAGTAGAAACTCGATAAATTAATACTCGATTATTTAATAAACTCTTTAAGATAATATTTTTTGCCGGTCCCGACTCGGGGATAGGGTGCTAAATTAATAATTCGCTAAAATTATAAGATAATACATTTTTGATAATTTCTTTAGACCCCATATAAAATATAAATTAATAATTCCTTATATATAGCATATTACATGAATGATTTATGAAGGTTTCTTAAAAAATGACTCAATTGTCTTTTGTTTTTTGTTGAAATCAATTTCCCCCTGAATCTCGTCTCTAATTTTCCTTAGCATGGTAAGAACTTCTGGTGTTGTTTTCTCATAGCTCAACAAGAAATTATTCAATGTGAACTAAGTATTCTACTATAAATTAATAAAATATTAATTAATATATAAATTAATAATTATTAATTTATCGATTAATTAATAACTCTTTTAATTAATAAATTTTGGTGGTCCAAAGTGTATTATTTTATAGAGTTTCTACTGTATTTAGAAAAACATTTTTTTCTTATTTAGAAAACGTAATTTTAGTTGTTTTTTAAAAAAACGTTTTTTTTCTATACTTGTTTTAATCTTTTTGGAGAGTGTATAAAAAAAATTAAAAGATAGTTTACATTCTTTTATAGAAAATCATATTGTTTGTTTTTTTTTAAATAAAGTAAAATAACATACAACTTAATAAACAAATTTAGCTCTTTTTTCAGGTAACATTAATTTCATATACCCAAATCTAAAAAAATTCAAATTTTTTTGAATATATTTTATTTTTTAAAAACTTAAAAAAAAAACAACTAGCTAAAAAAGTATACAAAGCTTTTTAATGTAACACTTCGGCTTTAAGCAGAATACGCCCGGGTAAAACATACAGACCACTTATAATCTCGTAATACTATTAATAGTGACAACATATTTATTTTATTTCATAATTTCACAAGTACAGAAATAGTTTGATAAAAAAAAATTACATCGAAATGAAACAATTATTATTCGTTTAAATAAATCCTAAGTTTGGTTTAGTTTTGTTATCCTTGCCTTTTATCGTATCAGCTTGCAGCATGTTTAAATAATAGCAAGATAATAAAATTAAAAGAGAAGCAATCCCCAAAATAATCATCAACATCCATCCGGTTTCATCTAGTCCTTTGCAAAACCACTCGGTCCGCCTGATTATTGTACACCGATAAACAACCGACGCTAGCTTGTGTGATACCTGACAAAAATGTTCCTGGCGAGTCGCCCGCTTTTTTGACAGCCTGACAAGAATGTTGCCAGCGGCACCCAGTCATTTCAAAATGAAGCATGCAACTACATTTTCGCATCTAGGCTGCTACTGGATTTTTCTAGGCGTTACCCAGTTAATTTTCAAAACATGCGACAACTACTTTTTTCGAATCTGGATAGCTATGGGATTAACCTAGACGGATTTTTTTTTCGTTTAAGACCTTCAAAATGGTTGAGCCGTCGTAAGTCGTAATTGACCAATCAACAATGATTTTTACCAAAGTTATTTTTTTTTATCTATCGAAAGAAAGGATATGACTAGAGACCTTTGTTGTTAGTTGGTAGGCCCTTTCAATAAACAACATGCCTCTAACCTATAGGAGGGTACGGTTTGCCTTCTATGTGCAAATCATTTTCACATGATTATTTTTAAGGTTATAAAGCTTTTCTCTTTATGTCCCCAACAGTCAAAAAACCATTGGTGCGCAATGCATATTTATAAATCATAATAATGTTTTGATACGTCTAGAATACCTTGTCGGTGAAACCTAATTAAAGGATTATGGAGATCATCATTCATAAAGCTAAGATCTTGATAGAATTAGTGATTCCACCACTAAGTATTTTTATATCGTTAGAGTTAATTGCTATCCTAAATCCACTAAATTATGCTTACCCTTTTTGGTGTTGCTAATCGTACCCCGCTCTCATTCGTTTTACTAAACATACAATTCTCTCAAGTTTTACATTAATACGATTCAAACATTTTTGTTGTTTTTTTTTGTCATTTTATTATCTTTTATTATCATTATCATTTTTAAAAGCATTTTTCAATTTATCTTTTTATGTGTATTAACGAGTACAGTAGAAACTCGATAAATTAATACTCGATTATTTAATAAACTCTTTAAGATAATATTTTTTGCCGGTCCCGACTCGGGGATAGGGTGCTAAATTAATAATTCGCTAAAATTATAAGATAATACATTTTTGATAATTTCTTTAGACCCCATATAAAATATAAATTAATAATTCCTTATATATAGCATATTACATGAATGATTTATGAAGGTTTCTTGAAAAATGACTTAATTGTCTTTTGTTTTTTATTGAAATCAATTTCCCCTTGAATCTCGTCTCTAAGTTTCCTTAGCATGGTAAGAACTTCTGGTGTTGTTTTCTCATAGCTCAACAAGAAATTGTTCAATGTGAACTAAGTATTATACTATAAATTAATAAAATATTAATTAATATATAAATTAATAATTATTAATTTATCGATTAATTAATAACTCTTTTAATTAATAAATTTTGGTGGTCCAAAGTGTATTATTTTATAGAGTTTCTACTGTATTTAGAAAAACATTTTTTTCTTATTTAGAAAACGTAATTTTAGTTGTTTTTTAAAAAAACGTTTTTTTTCTATACTTGTTTTAATCTTTTTGGAGAGTGTATAAAAAAAATTAAAAGATAGTTTACATTCTTTTATAGAAAATCATATTGTTTGTTTTTTTTAAATAAAGTTAAATAACATACAACTTAATAAACAAATTTAGCTCTTTTTTCAGGTAACATTAATTTCATATACCCAAATCTAAAAAAATTCAAAATTTTTTGAATATATTTTATTTTTTAAAAAATTAAAAAAAAAACAACTAGCTAAAAAAGTATACAAAGCTTTTTAATGTAACACTCCGGCTTTAAGCAGAATACGCCCGGGTACAACATACAGACCACTTATAATCTCGTAATACTATTAATAGTGACAACATATTTATTTTATTTCATAATTTCACAAGTACACAAATAGTTTGATAAAAAAAAAATTACATCGAAATGAAACAATTATTATTCGTTTAAATAAATCCTAAGTTTGGTTTAGTTTTCTTATCCTTGCCTTTTATCGTATCAGCTTGCAGCATGTTTAAATAATAGCATTTGTGAACAAAACATGCTGGTGAGCTTTCAAAGTTTTGCGTGTATATATATAGGATTGGGTTCATTTCAAAAATGATTCTTAATGCGAGAAGAGGTTTTAACAAATCATATTATTTCTTTTTTATTTTTAAATTATTTAAATACAAAGGTGTATTAGTAAAATGACAAAATTTATTTTGATAATTAAAACCATTTAATTCAACGTAAGTTACAATCAAAAAGTTTTTAATAATTAAAATTTATTATTTATATTTAATTACATTAACATAACATAATTTCTAACATTTTTAAACAAATCTAGTAATATATTAATACACGATGATGTGAAATCAGCTTTTGTTTTATCCTCTTCTTGTTATTTGCATTCTTATTTAAATTTTACTTTTTTTTTCACTTATTTTTTATTCATTGATTTTGACTTGTTTACTTCACAGCCCACTAAAAATACTATGATGACATTTTGGGTTAAAAACATATCACTATACAACCAACTTATATCTATTTAATTTTTAACAGCCTACACAGTTTATATGTATTTGGAGAATGAAATTCATATATACCTACACAAACTTTAAGTGCCTACACATGTTATATGCATCTTGATAACCGGATTGACATATACCTACATAAAATTTTAATCCCAACTTTGTTTATTCCCACCAGTGGTGCCAAATTTTAAAAAGTTGGCTCTCAATGGTCCCTGTTAAAAAAAAAACTAATGGCGTTAAGTTTTTTCCGAATTTCAAACTGATTTTTTAAGGTTTTTGATCGGAAGAATGATACGAGTCGATTGATGTAAAACTTAGCTCGAAACGATACTCCAAATAGATTAATTTTTGTTAATTTGAAGTTCAAACACCCGAGTTGAAGCACTAATCAAGCCATTTGAATGTAACGCCCGCAAATTTTCGTTAAAAGGATCTATGTGTTGTAGAGTTTGTATTTTTACCGAGACTCGATCTGGCCTTCCTCGGGGACCTCTTTGTCTTTCTTGTAAGCCTATTTATTTAACGTTTAATCCAAGACATCATAATTTATAAGTGGAAGGGCCTGGATGTAAAATTTTTATAACATAAACCCTAAAACTCCTTCTCCTTCCTCCTAGTTCCGATCGGCGCCTCTCACCAGCCTCCCTCCTCGATTTTCGTGCAGGTTCCAGCCATTCTCCGGCCTCCCGAGACTAATTCAAGGTCTATTCTATCTTTGTATAACTCTTTTTCACCATTAAACCCTTTGTTGAACATGTTAGGGTTGAGTTTTAATGATAACTGTTTGCTGACAGATTCGTACTCGTTTATTAATGGGTCTGTAACTTGATGATAATCCATTGTTTTTGATCTATTCTTGTTTCCATAATGTTCTACATTGAGTCTAGTTTTCAGAAAGGTATAATATGTAATTTTTGGACGAGATTTGAATGGTTTTTATGAATTTATAAGATCGAGTGTCAAAGGTGATGCGCGATGACGGATTCTGGTCTGTCTTCCCGACATCATAACTCTTTTTCAAAAAGTCCAAATTAGTTCTTTCCACTTTTAGAACTTAATATTTTGAGTTAGGAATCAAACCCAATTGAAATCGTTTAATTTGGTTTGGTAATGATTTTTATAAAAATAAAACCATTTTGTTGCGCACTGAAATAGTTGCACGTACCTTTCTGTGTTTGAGGAATTTTTATGATTTTTATGTGAATTGGAAAAATATGATAAAAATATTTTATAATATCCAAGTAATTTATACAACTCTGGTAAAAATTTCATAATTTATTCCTTTGATTTTCCTATGTTATAAAATACACTTTTGCATGCTAAAATCTGCTCCTTATACTCGACATTGATCAATTCTTTTGGTTTAGGACTTAACCGGTGGCCGCCCTTTCGTGCATCTTTTGGGGCTGTTTTGTTTAAGGTTCTTGCTCCATTATCTTCTAAAGTATGTCTAGTGTAACATACTTTAATATCGTGAGCTATGGTTTTCGTTTGATTGGTCATATAGTGATAGATTGAAAACTAGTGTTCGGTTTTCTAGATTGTTAAATTGTTGCGTTTAGCGCGAGGTTTGAAGGAATTAACAACCAATTCAGTTTGTGTAACTTCGGTTTGATATACGGGCTGTGGAAAATTTATTTTTGTAAATATTGGGGCTGAATTGGTTGTCGGTTACTCAAACGGGTCGATACAACGCGAATTCGCGTTTATTAGGTAGTTGGTGCATTATTCTTGCGGATTACCGACCCATCCAACTCGTGTAGTGTCGTGTGGACTTGTTGGCTGTGATTTTATTAAATTTGGTCCACACGGGGCTGAGTTGGTTGTTAAGAGCATAAACAACTCATAAACGTGCATATTCGTTCAACTAGCAACTTCCGGGGGTATTTTGGGAATCCTTTGTCACCGGGATTAGCTAAGGGAGGTTTTGGTAAATACAAGGCCCCGGGGCTTTTGTAATTGAACTTGGTGAGGTCGAGGCTTTAGGTAACTCAAACAATGTTAGAACGCTTTCTTGCGGTATCGTTAGTAATGATTGTACGTAAACCGACAGGCGTTTGAGTTGTGGGGATACTTAGGGGTTCTCTAGCTCGTGGTGATTTTGTTCCTTGTGTCAGGTGAGTTCATGATGCCCCTTTTCTCTTTTTCAAATTTTGGGCTAGCATACACACCGAACTGTTTTTACTTGATAAACCGTTTAAATGATTTTGCATAGACTTACTTGTAGTATGGTATATCTTGGAATAATATATACGTATGTTTATACATGTGTTACCTTATGGCCCATAGGCTTACTTGTGGTATGGTATATCTTGGAATAATATATACGTATGTTTATACATGTGTTACCTTATGGCCCATAGGCTTACTTGTAGTATGGTATATCTTGGGATGTTATATATGTGTGTTTACACATGTGTTACCCTATGGCCTATGATTAGTGATGTTGGTTAGTCCTTAGTGACTAAGGATCATATAATTATACACACACACACACACACATATATATATATATGTATGAGCATGTGTTACCTTATAGCCTAAGATGGTTGATGTTATTTAGTTTCTTGTGACTAAGAATGATGTGAGTAGGCTTATTGATGTGTGTGTGCATGGTGATCACGGCCGGGTCAAATATATTACTCGGGTTTTCAAATCCCGTGGTGAAGAGGCCCGTGTGGCGTGATCATCATTTTGGCGGGTCAAATATATTACTTGGGTTTTAAAATCCCATGGTGAAGAGGCCCGTTGTATGTTAAACTGTGATCGGGTCAAATATATTACTCTGGTTATACTCGTGGTGAAGAGGTCCGTATCACATGTTTGGATGTGTAAGTCGTGACCGAGTCAAATATATTACTCGGGTTTGACTCATGGTGAAGAGGCTCATGTCACGTGCTTAGGTCTTACCGCGTCTGGGTCAAATATATTACTCGAGTCTTGACTCGTGGTGAAGAGCCCCGTGCACGCGTGTTCGACGATGAATGTATTATTTGGTGAAATATATTTATTTATTTTATTATTATTCTCTCTACTGTTTTAGAGCTATAACTTTGAAATAAAGTATGAATATTGTTTATGAAAACTTGAACTCACTCAGCTTTAGCTGACTTTGTGTGTATGTTAGATGGATTTGCAGGTTGAGAGGTAAGGAACTACCGCTTGGACGTGCTCGAGACTACTCGGACGGTTGAAGGCATATCTAGTCAGAGATTAATTACACAAACTGTTTTCTTTTCATTTACTACTTTAAATTTGGTTTTGGGCAGTCTTCCCGGTTTTTGGGGATTTTGGTTTTTATTATTCCTCTGTTTAATTACTCTGAAATGATTTTAATAAGATGAACTTGTTTTGGATAAAACAAATTGGTTTGGTTTTAAATTTTTGAGAATTTTTGGATATGATGACCAACTATAGGATTCCCGGGTTTCGGGGGTCTTACATTGAAGTATCATTTCGAGCTAAGTTTTATGTTAATCGACTCGTATCCTCCTTCCGATCAAACGCCCTAAAAAATCAGTTTGAAATTCAGAAAAAACTTAACGTGTTAGGTTTTTTTTAAAGGAGGACCATTGAGAGCCAACTTTTTTAAATTTGGGACCACTGGTGGGAATAAACAAAGTTGGGATTATTATCGGCTAATAACAGAAAGTTGGGATTATTAAAATCCAATTTTCCTACGTGTTTTATATGTATTTAGGAATGTCGATTATTAAATTGCATGTCCCTACACAACCAGCGTATCCTACACATTCATACTCATACACAACCAACATGCTTGGAGAATGATTAAAAACATATCACTACACAACCAATATAATTTTTTAACAGCCCACACAATTTATATGTACTTGGAGAATGAAATTTAGATATACCTACACAAACTTTAAGTGCCTACACAGGTTATTGCATCTAGATAATCGGGTTGGCATGTACCTACACAAAGTTTTAACAACCTATAAAGTTTATATGTTTTTTGGAATGTCCGTTTTGTTGATTATTAAATTACATGTCCCTACACAATCAGCATATCCCTACACAATCATATTCATACACAACCACCATGCTTGGAGAACGATTAAAAACATATCATTACACAACCAGCATATATCTATATAAATCTTTAGCAGCCTACACAATTTATATGTATTTGGAGAATGAGATTAACTTATACCTACACAAACTTTTAAATGCCTACACGGATTATATGCATTTGAATAACCAGATTGACATATATCTACACAAAAATTTAATAACCTACACGGTTTATATGTACTTGGAGAAATAGATTAAATATACATACACAACATTGCATCTAACTACAGATTAAATACAAACTTTTCTTTTATTATAACTATTATATTTACATAAATAAAAAAATATGTCCAAATAATACACCATCCTACTAATTCAAATAAAATTTCAGAAAATTCCCAAAATAAGCATTTATGAAAAGAAATTTCAAGTTTTAGGTATCATTTGCAAAAACTTTCAGAAATAGGTATTATAAACTTGTCATGACGAGTAGTTTGTAGAATCAATTAAAACTTGTCGCGTGTCATTAAACTAACCGTAATGAACAAGTTCACTAATCATTTACTCGTCACGACTAAATAAGTTTCATGCCTCGTAATCAACGCCTATGAGTAATTCATAAGTCCTTTAGTCACGACGACTAGTTTACCCGGTTTGCATTCCCTACACGAGTAGTTTATTAGTAGTTAACTCGTCGCGACTAGTTTAACCTTATAATCTAGTTATCGCGACTAAAAGACTCATGAATTACTCGTGTGCGTTGATTACGAGGCATGAAACTTATTTAGTAGTAAAGAGTAAATGATTAGTGACGTGCTTGTTACGGTTAGTTTAAGGATGCGTGGCAAGTTCTAGTTGGTTTCTACAAACTACTCTTCACGACTAGTTTATAACACATATTTCTGGAATTTCTTTCAAATTGTACTTAAAACTTGAAATTTATTTTCATAAATGCTTATTTTAGGAATTTTCCCATAAAATTTTCGTATCATCTTTGCCACATTTCTTTTTTTCTTAAACTTCGTAGTTTTTGTTGTGCCTAGAATTATTAAAAACAACCATCACATTTTTAAATACTTGTGTACCTTGTCATGTAGATATATTAAATACATATATATTATACTCAATATGTGAATATATTGACATCATATTTATTGTGTTTAACGGTAACTAGAAATTGTTAATTATGATTTGGATCTAAAAAGGGGAAGCCGATTACTTATTTAATTAGCTCAATGCACAAAAGTCACAAACGCCCTTTTCTAGTAAAAAACATGTATTAATTAGTTATTAATTATTACTAGATTGTTATTTCTTTATATGCCATTGATTATAATGATCAATGGTCAAGATCCACTTCTCGTATTTTTCGCTACAAAATCACTTCTCGCATGAATCATCCCACATACACACACACACACACACACACACATATATATGTATGTATGTGTGTGTGTGTGTGTGGAAGGGTTAGAATGAAAACCCACTTAAGTTGTCAAAACTCTAGAAATCTATTCTCAACATGTTTTTAATTTTGAATCTTGGGGCCACAATTAAAGTGAATAAAAAATGTAAATATAAATATAACTTTTTATCTATCTTGAAAACATATATAAAAATTAGTAAAAAAATGTTAAAAAATAGCCAAACAATTTTTTATTTTATTTTTCGATGTTTTGTATTAAATGTTACAACATATATTACATGTGCAAAAAACAAAACGATGTTACATAGGGTTATCACAACTCAAATAAGTTTTCATTCTATACTTTCCCTATACATATATATATATATATGCAATTCAACGATTGTCATACAATAAATATTCAAACATAAAGTAAATGAAATCAAATATTATTTTCCTCCCGTTCATTTAGCCGAAGCCGTAGAAGTCGGAAAAATGAGAACTACCTTGCGTAAACAACCAAAGTCATAATGTTAGACGGCGCAGGTATGTCCCATCGGACCCTCCCACTATATGTATGCGTTTGCGTAACTACCACCATAAAAACAGTAAACACGTTGTAAATAATTCACGTACAATCATAAACAAGATGCGAGAATAATATTAACATGAATGATATCTGTGAATCTGTTAGTAAACAATTTTATAGCTAACGAGATAAAAATTTATGACATGACGCACCCCAAAAATATTAAAAGCGTTAAAAATGGGTTATCAAAAACTCAGTTGTTATGTAAGCGAGTCGATAGTGAAAAATGCCTTTAAGCGAGTGAATCGACAAAGTTCGGTTCAACAAAAGGCCCTAGATAAATAAATAGCTAGGCTTAAATGAAGTTGCGTAAAGAAAATAATTTGGAGAGGGCGTTCGTTTTATGACAAAACAATTTATAAAAAAGAGTATTTTGGGAATATTAAAAAGGTTTTTCGTTATTTGATTTGTTAAGTTAATTTATCTTAGTCTTAGAAAAATAAATGGGTTATAATAATTATTAGTTAATTTAGGTGAGTTTGGTTTGTTCCAACCAAACAATTAATTAAGAAAACTAGTTTAACAAGTGGTTCGATTTTTTGGTCGGACACGAACCTGGTTTTTGAGTCGGTTTGTGCCTAACATTATTTGAAAAAGATGAAGTAGTATGATTAAAAAAATGCCTGTTCTTGATTAGTAGTTTGTAAAAATAAAATTGGACTTTTAAACATAAAATTCATAAACCGAACATAAGCGAGCCGATTACGAAAAATGATACGTCTCCATTAATGTCATTTGTGTTGTCATCATGGACATAACCATTATGCATAACGATAAGAAATAAACATTACCCGGGGATTGAATCACAAAAGAAAAAGAAAATAATAATTCTTGAGCAGTTGACTTCTGAAAATTAAACTTGAGACCTGAAAGAAATTGACAAGCTTGGATGATTTTGAGAAATTATAGAGAATGGGTGAGCTTTATATAAGCTCAAAATTGTTAATAACAAGGTCAAATTGAGTTAACTTTATGGCTAGTTAGGAGGCTAGTGATAAGACTTGAAATTATGGATTTTGATTAATTAATAAATTATTATGACCAATTAAATGTATTTGACTTAATTGATGAAAGAAAGATGATATAATACCTAGGATTAAATTTGTAACATCATATAAAACAACATTATAAACATAAGCAAAATCATGAACATAAATACAAAAACATTCGCCATTTTATTAATAAGATCCGAAAGGTGTCGATATTTTATAATGGGTCGGGTTTTTGGTTTTTAAAAATGACGAATGTGACATTTAATACATGTAAAAAACAAACAAACTTTTAATAAAATTTTAAAGAAATAAATAATAAAATGAATAATAAAAAGATATTAAAGACTGTAAAACAAAAATAAAAACTTAATAGTTTTTTATTTGATATTTTAAGAGAATTATGAAATAAAATAAGAGGGACTAACATGCTAATTACAAATGTTAAGGGAAATAAAATTTCAGGAGGGTATATGTTTAGCAAGGAAGAAGGGCGGACCTTTTTTAAAGGGATTTTTTTCATATTTCCCCTTATTAAACAACAGTAGCTACATATTTTCCCAACCAATAAAATTAATTACATATTTCCACTTTTCAAATCAAATTACCCATTTACCCCTTGTTTAAAATATCCTATCAAATAAATTAAATTAATTAAAAATATAAAGCAAAGTTATCATCTTCTTCAACCTACTTCCGGCAACTCCAGTATTTGGCGAGTTCCCAGCCACTACATTGCCCACCATCCCTACCACACTTTCCATCTTTTTTCATATCTCATATCTCTTCCGACCTTAATTCCACCTCCTATCTCCACGCCCTCTCCTCATCCATCGTCTCCCTCCACCAAACCCCTTCGGCGACGCCGGTTCACCCCACCCCGAAGCTCTCAAAAAACGTGTTAAAACGAGGCCAACCACGTTTATATCTAACCCCATTACTTTAGATCTGAAAAACGTGGTTGTGATGGTGGTCGCCGGATATGGGTCGGCAAGCCAATCAAATGGGATGGTGGTGGACTGTGTGGGTGATGGGTTGCGTATTTGCGTGTGGTGGTTCGGCTAGATAGATAGAGAGAGAGAGAGATCGGAACTTTGGTCGGAAAAGAGGAATGATGTGAAGTGTGAAGGTAAAGTTTGGTGCACCAGAACACTTACCATGTTTATAGCAAAATTCTAATGTGTGTGCACCAGAGTCCAGACCACATTTACTTTCTATGTTTCTTTCTTTTATTTTTATATTTTTTTTAAAGTAAGGGTATAATAGTCAACTAGCACATTAAGTTTAATAAAATGGATATATATGTAATATATATGTTTAAGGAAGGGAAAATATGTAATTGTTTTTCTTAAGTTGGAGAAATATGTAATTAAACCACTTAGCAAAAGAAAATATGTAAACGCCCCCTTTTTTAAAAACAAGTTGAGATTATTTAGCATATAATATATGAAACAAGTAATTTTTATTCTTGAAAAGTATGCATGTAAACTATTTTTTATTTAGATATAACAATATATGCATGTAAACTATTTTTTATTTAGATATAACAATATATGTAATGTAGATTAACATAATATAAAGTTTGTCATCAGACACAAGTTCTAGTCATTGCAATGCGGTGTATTGATGTGCCTAAGCGTCTAATTGTTTAAAGCATGATTCATCAACCGATAAGGTGTCACACCTCGACTTAGGGCCTAAAAGTGTGCACCCAGTTCGTATCTGTCTTGAAAATATATTAGAGTCGCGGGTTTATTTTAATGGAACAATTTATTTTAAAATATTAATTTATATTGAAAATTTTCGGGAATTAAATACCAGAGTGTTGGTTTTACAAAACATATGTTTTATGATATTACTAGGATTTTATATAACAAAATTAAGCAACATTTGAGTCGCGGTTATTCATCTATATTAATAGCTCCTAATCCTTATACATGCTACTTATTCTTAATTACATGAAACGTTAGAAACACATCAGCGATATGCCGGTGACGTTGATAGACTCTAAAAGAATTTAATAATCTTTTCGTTAAAATGCAAAGATAGTTTTCTGTACAGTACAACGAGGGCGTCTCTTTTTCTCTAGGTTTTGTACCAATGCCCTAAACACACAATTCAAGAGTCTCTGAGAGTTGAGTGTCACACCCCAACCTAACGGCGAAATATGCCAGGGTGCGACATAATTTGTATCATAGCTCAAAGACACTAAAATAAATATAAAGTGTCAATATCTAATTATTTATTACGATCATCGTACACAAGAGTTTCACAAATCAAAATCATCTCAAAACTATTACATAACTAATACATATAAATTGTTCTATATTTTATTAAACCTAAGATATCACTAATATCTTGCATTTTCAATCATCCCATGTAGCTACCTGTGAATGCGTAAAAATAGATATATTTTGTCAACAATAATGTTGAGAAAGTAATAACAAGTTTTGAGATATATATGTATATGTATATATATATATGACAAATCCTTGTGATAATGTGTATTACATCAACTAGCAAAACATAAAACAAAAGTGCCTTTTCAACATGCCACTAGATTCAGACATGTTTACTTGGACTACGTATGATCATACTATGAGGTTGAGGATGAGGATATGATACCAACCAACCATAAAAACTGTAAACACATAGTCATATAACATTTAGCAACTAATCGAGCAATATCACAATATGCAAATAGTGAAATTGTGTTTGAGTATATACGTGTATAATAAATAAATAATAAAGTTGTGTATGTATAAAGTCCCCAAAACAAAAATAGAAAAAGAGGAGTGTAATTACTCACCTTGATTGGTGAATGAAAAGATCGTGTCTTTGATTAAGTTTAGGCTGCTTGATCTCGGTGTATTGCAAAGAACAAGCAAATAAGGTTTGTATTTTCTTGAATCTAGAAATAATAAGCATTTGGTTTATGTTCTTGACATGGCATTAAGAGCCAAATAATCGGTCTCTGCTTTTGCGGTGGTGTCTCTGATGGGGAATAAATTTGGTTATCTTTCCGCTGTTTTTTTCTTCTGTTCCCGGTGGTTTATAGAGATTGAAGAAATAACCCTAAGTGAAGGTTATTTAATATATTTTTCTTCTTAATCAGCCTGCTAAAATCCCGGTGAAATCGTTTCACATTTTTACTTTTTGTTGGCAATAGGCCTTCATGTTAGGCTAGTCGGACTGTTTTGTGACTCTGTGTGCTTCATCTGTTCTTATTTGTTTGCACAATAATTGATTTTCTTTCTTTCTAGTTTGATAAGTGAGTGACTCTAGTGGTTCTAGTGTTACTGAAATTAGTAAATTAGATGCTAGTGATCCCTTGCATCTTCATGCTAGTGATTCTAGCACCTTAAACGTGATAAATATTAAGTTGAAAGGAACAGAGAATTACAATGTTTGGGCAAATGATATGCTTCTTGCTCTACAAGTTAAAAATAAAATTGGTTTTATTGATGGATCTTGTAAACGATCAACTAATAATGAGATTCTTGCTAAACAATGGGACAGGTGTAATTTTGTGGTTCTTTCATGGATTCTTGATGGTTGGGTAAAAGTTAGTTATTATTATATATTAAATAGTTATATTTAGGTTAATAAATGAATGAACATTGGTACATCAAGCTTTGTTTACGTGTTTTCAGGATATTGGAAGCTATGGAGCTTAGCGAGGATATTTACGGGCTTGTAACGAAGATGGAGAAGTGAGAGATTGGACGTACACGCATCACGAGGCATTCAAGAAAAGAAAATAGAAAAATCTGATTTTTTACATCTTCGCGATACGCGAAGATGCAAAGAAGGGCAACTTCGCGATATGCGAAGTTGCAGAAATCTGGCGATGACTATTTTGTCCTTCGCGATACGCGAAGAAGCTTCCCAATCATCTTCGCGATACGCGAAGATGCTTATGTCGGCAAAAAAATTAGGTTTGCATTATATAAATCCCTTAACCTCTCCATTCGGATTATTACGACTTCCAGAGGCATAACCTAAGGCGATTTTCATCCATCCCAAGGCTTCCGGTTTGTTCTACGATCGTATGTTCATCAAGATAAGTGCTTTAACGATTATGTCGATGTCTGGCTAGTCGTGTATGTTCGTTCTAGGCTAAGGTTTTGTGTAATATACTGTTATGATCAGATTCTTGTGCTTCATGAATATGGCTTGATTAATTTTATATGATTTGTCTTGCTTAATTAGTATTTGGTTGATTAAAGCTTGAGTTTGCGATTATTGATTTGTGTAACGTTTGTTTGGTTGTTCATCAACACTTAGGGATAAGCTCTTGTATCATTGGACTAGAATCATCAAACATTATCATTGAGTTAATCATCTTAGACATAGAATTGGTAATTGTGGTGTCCGGGTGCATTTGTGTCAACAATTCGGTTAGGGTATCGTTTTTCATCATAAATCAAACCATAGGACTAGCAATTATTATACTACCAAAGACTAAAGAATTTGTGATTAACGTATGGAACACATAACCCGAACCTAGAATGAATACTTTTTATTAATATTGTTTACAAATCGTTTTAAGTAATCATTAGTTTTAAGTAAATCTTTTTCTAAAAACCGCTTGACATCGTTTGTCCACTTAGATTAATTAATTAGTTATAAATCAAATAAACTTGCACTTTCCTTGAGTCCCTGAGGAGACGACCTTACTTACTCGTACTTATTATAGGTATTTAAGTCTTAAAATTAATTGTTTGAGTAGACCGCGGCAGCCTACGTCAAAATGGCGCCGTTGCCGGGGACTCAACATGCAAAGTGCTAGTTTAGTTTAGTAATTTAGTTTTAAGTTTTTATACTTATTCGTTTGATTTTATGCGAGGTATTTGTGTGTCACATATGTGTAGGTAACTGAAGATGACGTGGAATTGGGGTTTATGACCCACATGAAGGATATAAGGTCGTGGAGGATGATGATCCGAACTATCCACATTCATATGATGAACCATCTTCACCAAACCCGTAGAGCTATTACGAGTCATATAGTTATAGACAAGAGAACTTCAACCAGCAGGGTCGCAATAGGAAGTACCAAAATTATTCACCACCTCCACCTAATTATCAAGAATATTATGAGTCAGATGAGTATGATAGTGATAGGCCCGAGACACCAACGTTTGTAAGTTATCAAAAGGAGGAGTATGACTACTATGCTGATGAGTACCTTCAGCAAACATACGAAGAAATTCCTTAATATAATAATCAAGATTCTGAGGTGTTGGCACTACTTAAGGACCTCAGTCTGAGGATGGAAGTTCATGAAAAGGTTAATGTTGCTCAAGATGAATTGATGAGCCAACTCATTGATGATTTGGTCCAAATTAAACGAGATCGTGAAATGGTGGCCAGTGAAAAAAAAGATGAACTGGAAGTAGAGGCTCTTGATCTTTCGAAGAATGAATTTGAGGAGGTGGTTGTGGAGAATAATACCACGCCAATTCCTCTAGTTACCAAAGAGCCAATGAATGCCTCGGTTGTGGTTACTGATGACGATGTTGAATGTGTGGACCCAGTTGAAGACAAAGTAACTTTCAAGATATCAGACACTGAAATAGTCCCACGTTATTATGATTATCCCTAGTTGCATATTCCTCAAATAGATAAAGTTGGGTATGTTGGTTTGAACTCGAAGAAAAGGAAGGTAGAGGTGAAGGATAGTGGGCATGATATTAAGAAATGGGCTTATATTGGTTCTATACACGTTTCAACTACAAAGAAGAAGGTGTGGACACAACACCTTAAATATCGAGCTTACATGGGAAACTCGGTCGGAAAATGCTCTGTTCGGCCCCGATCAATATCTAATGTTTCGAAGATAAGAAAGAGTGTGTGGGCTCGACGTGTTTGCTATCGAGCATATGTTGGAAATTCTGAAGGTAAATATGCATTCACACCGGCCCGTTTTGGTTTATCCTACATGCTAATCATGAAGGAGGAAGAAGAGCATTGGGATCCTAACTACCAAGCGTATGCGGGAAATTCGGTAGGTAAATGTTCCATTTGACCACCAAAACGAAGAAATCAAGTAACGGTCCGGCTGAAGAACTTAACAAAAAACTTAGCGCTAACCGGGAGGCAACCCGGCCTTGTATTCAGGTATGTGTATATTTTGTTGTAGTTGGACTTTGTGGCTGTAGTTCACTATAAACCCTCACGAGACCATACTCGTCCACCCGGGCTACCGGGGGGTTTAAAGGGCTTGTTTCATACGCTAAATGCAACCATGATTCCTACGAAAGTGAGTTAGGTCTTTTAACATTTTTACTCGTTTAACAAATTTGGTTATGAATTTAATTAATAATTGGTTGGTAATATTAAAATTAACGGTTTTGCAAACGGTTTAAAAGACCTATATTTTTAACATTTGTGAGAAGCTTGCTTCTACATGTTTGAGAGTTTGCAGATTTTATTTTGAGAGTTGAGGAGTTCAGTTCACCGAGAGGTCACCGAGGGCACGAGAGTTGCACATGAGAGTTTTATTTTCTATCAGGTGATTTCGTTTTCATAACCTTATTTGTTTTATTAGTTTTGTGTTAAAAGTGTAATTGTATTTTTGTATTAGAAATAACCACCATCGCATTAGGCCCGGTTTTTAAAATTGTCGAAGTGAATTTTAACCCCGTCCCTATTTTTATTTGTTAAAATTTTAAACATTGAGGACAATGTTTGCCTCAAGTGTGGGGATGGAGGAGAAATTGAAAATTTAAAAAGTTTTCATGTTCCTTGAATTAAGATTTTTTTGCAAAATAATGGAAAATGATAGAAAAATCGGGGGTTATTTTTCAAAATTATTATATAATAAAAGATAAATAGAACGGGAACACACTTAATTTGGGATGTGCCGGTAGGCTCAGCCTTGAGAATGAAAGGATAATTTGGTTGTAGACTTAATTGAATCTTAAATGCTTTATTTTTAGTGGGAAACGCCTTCAAGGTTTTGTTTGTTTAGCTAAGCCTGTGTAAGGACTGGAATGAAAGATTAGGCCATACTCAAGCCTTATTATTAGATTTGATCACCAAAAATATAATTTAATATGAATAGTCTATAGTACAATGGTTGGATAGCTTAACATTAGAGTATGCTAAATGGCTTGTGATATAAACATAAATGAAAAAACTGCTAGTTAAGTGGCTAACACTTCATAGGCTTATGGTTTTATGGCCTTAAATCCTGTATTGATGGGATGCCCCGGGGAACGGAGACCATGGGCCGGTATGCGGTTTATCATCTGGTATGCGTAAATCCTAAGTGGATTTATTCATATTAAAAAAGCTTAAAAAGAGCAAACCCGTAGTTTATCTGCCAATTCATAAGTCAATAAACATGATCACAAAAAGTGCTTTAAAAGTACAAATTCACTACTGACTTGATCATCCACGCTGTTAGTCATATGGGGTCCCCGTGCTCGCATCTCATTACCATTAACAAACGGACCACACGGGACACGTCATATGTAAGCCCTACAGATGAATTCGTGCCTACTCACGTATTATGATGGACTTCGGGGCATTGCTTGATAACGGGGGTATGCCATGTAGTGGGGGCTATTTACTAGTTGGTTACCTAATTGTACCTTAATCATATCTAATGGTTATTTTGGTAGACTTTAATGCTTGGGTTTAGGTTTTGGTTTCGATGAAATATCCAAGATTGTCTTAGCTATTACATATGGGTTTGAAACTTTGTACACATGTGCAAAATTTTGATCGCCTAATTTTATGGTTTAAGTCAAGTTGGGGTAGTCTGGTTCGATAAAACTATAATGAAGCATGGAAAGGCGACTTCAGGGCTTTGAGGTGTGGGTTCCATTTTAATCATATGAACTAATAAAACTGTCACACCTTATTTTTCCCGGTAAGTATGAGGCATGGGTTTAAGTGGACAACAATATCGGCAATCGTGGTTTTTGTGTTCTTTGTGCTAAATTAAGATAATTTATGAAGTATTTTGAGAATAGTCTCTGATTCTGATTCCATTGCAAAGTCTTTTTCAGGATGAAAAAGGATAAGTGTGGGGGTGTGAGGTCGGGTAAAAGTTACTTATTATTATATATTAAATAGTTATATTTAGGTTAATAAATGAATGAACATTGGTACATCAAGCTTTGTTTACGTGTTTTCAGGATATTGGAAGCTATGGAGCTTAACGAGGACATTTACGGGCTTGGAATGAAGATGGAGAAGTGAGAGATTGGACGTACACGCATCAAGAGGCATTCAAGAAAAGAAAATAGAAAAATCTGATTTTTTAAATCTTTGCGATACACGAAGATGCAAAGAAGGGCAACTTCGCGATACGCGAAGTTGCAGAAATCCGGCCGCGACTATTTTGTCCTTCGCGATACGCGAAGAAGCATCCCAATCATCTTCGCGATACGCAAAGATGCTTATGTCGGCAAAAAAATTAGGTTTGCCTTATATAAACCCCAGAGGTAGAAGAGGTGTCCTAAGGAGATTTTCATCCATTCCGAGGCTTCCGGTTTGTCCTACGATCGCATGTTCATCAAGATAAGTGCTTTAACGATTATGTCGATGTCCGGCTAGTCGTGTGTGTTCGTTCAAGGCTAAGGTTTTGTGTAATATACTGTTAAGATCAGATTCTTGTGCTTCATGAATATAGCTTGATTAATTTTATATGATTTGTCTTGCTTAATTTGTATTTGGTTGATTAAAGCTTGAGTTTGTGATTATTGATTTGTGTAACGTTTGTTTGGTTGTTCATCAACACTTAGGGATAAGCTCTTGTATCATTGGACTAGAATCATCAAACATTATCATTGAGTTAATCATCTTAGACATAGAATTGGTAATTGTGGTGTCCGGGTGCATTTCTGTCAACAATTCGGTTAGGGTATCGTTTGTCATCATAAATCAAACCATAGGACTAGCAATTATTATACTACCAAAGACTAAAGAATTTGTGATTAACGTATGGAACACATAACCCGAACCTAGAATGAATACTTTTTATTAATATTGTTTACAAATCGTTTTAAGTAATCATTAGTTTTAATTAAATCTTTTTCTAAAAACCGCTTGACATCGTCTGTCCGCTTAGATTAAATAATTAGTTATAAATCAAATAAACTTGCACTTTCCTTGAGTCCCTGAGGAGACGACCTTACTTACCCGTACTTATTATAGGTATTTAAGTCTTAAAATTAATTGTTTGAGTATACCGCGATAGCCTACGTCAATTCTCAATTCTGTTTCTGATGAATTGTATTTAGGACAAGTGTTCTCTAAATTTGCTTTTGATGTGTGGGAAGAATTAAAAGAAACATATGATAAGGTTGATGGTTCAACTGTGTTTAGTCTATATTAAAAGATAAACTCTGTTAATCAAAATGGTAGTAGTGTGTCAGATTATTATCATAGGCTTAATACGACGTGGAAACAATTTGATGCTATGGTTCAACTTCCTTCTTGTAGTTGCAATGCTTCAGGAAAATTCAATGATTTTACTCACTTGATAATACTTATGCAATTTTTTATGGGTCTTGACGATACTTATCAATCTGTTAGAACTGTCTTGTTAACTAAAGATCCTTTACCTACCATTAAAACCACTTTCTCATTGTGTCTAGGGAGGAATCCCATAGAAATTCTAGTGGGACTACAAAAAGTCAAACCCAAAATATGGGTTTCTTTTCTAAACTAATCAATATTTTGATACAAAAAAGAAGTTCAACAGAGGGCCCAACCCTAACCTAAAGTGCACTCATTGCAATAAGGTTGGACACATTGTTGAAAGATGTTTCGAAATTGTTGGATACCCTCAAGGACCAAGAATCAGAGGGGTCAACCGCATAATCAATCTAATAAACCTGCAATGTCTAATAATGTTGTTCAACATAAGTCTGATCAATCAGGTTGTAGTTCAGGAAATTCTCTTAGTCTTAACCAGGTGTCCAAACTGTTAAATCTGTTAAATGAAAAATCTGGAAAAGGAACTTCTATTGGTTCTCATGTAGGAGGTAAAACTCTTGGTTCCTTTTCTACCAGTAGTTTTAGTGATAGAGTTTTCTGCTTTGCTAGTAACTTTCCATCACTGAGTAACTCTGGATGGATTGTTGACTCAGGTGCCACCAGCACATGGTAAAGTCTAATAAAAATGTGTTTGATCAAGTAGATGTGTCTGAAGTTAATGTAACTGTTAAACATCTTAATGGTTCAAATGCAATAGTGTCTAAAATTGGAAGCATAAAATTGAGTGAAACTATTATTTTAACTGATGTGCTTGTGGTTCCTGAGTATCATGTGAATTTATTATCTGTTCATACGCTTTCTAAGGATAATAAAATTAAAGTTATTTTTGATGAAAATAACTGTTATCTTCGGGATTTGCTCACAAGGAGAATCCTGGTGACTGGTAATCAAGTTGATGGTCTTTATTTTTGTGGTGATGGTTCTAGTTCTTTTAAGGCGTGCTTAAGTAATTTTGATACTTTAAATATGTGGCATACTAGGCTAGGACATCCTTCTGATAATGTTCTAAATGTCTTACAAACTTATATGAATTTTTAATTTTCAAAAAAAATGATTATCCATGTGAAGTTTGTTATATGGCTAAACAACATAGAGAATCTTTTCCTTTGAGTGATCACCACTCAAAACATATAGGTGATCTTATGCATGTGGATGTATGGGGTCCTTATAGAGTTAAAAGTAGGGAAGGTTATAGATTCTTTCTAACTGTTGTTGATTATTATACAAGAGCTGTTTGGATTTTATTAATGAAAAATAAAGATGAAGTTTCTTTAATATAGAGACCTTTTTCAACTTGTTAAAAACTCAGTTTGATAGAACAATTAAGATTATTATAAGTGATAATGGTCCTGAATTTGTTAATAGTCAATTTTCAACAATTTTTTTAGAGACAAAGGTATCATTCATCATACCTCTTGTACCTATACTCCACAACAAAATGGTGTTGTGGAGAGAAAACATAGGCATTCTCTTTTGTTTCAAGGGAATGCAGGGAACCTACAATGATCCCCTTACTTTTTGGTCTGAATGTGTTCTAACTGCTGCATATCTTATTAACAGGACACCATCCTCTGTGTTAAAAGGCAAAACCCCCTATGAATGTCCTTTTGGTTTTAAACCCTCGCTTTTACATTTAAGGAACTTTGGTTGTCTATGTTTTAGTGCTATTTTAAATGTTCATAATAAATTTGATAATAGGTCTGAGAAATGTTGTAACATCCGTAAATTTCCGATAAAAGGTTTAACCTTGTAGTGTTGTGTTCACCTTCCGGGCTTGGCCCGGCATCCTTCCGAGGGCTCCTTGACCACCCTCGAAAACGTTTCTCACTTAAATTTCCACCCAAGTTGCTACACACTTCGTACTAGAGGGACTAGAGTGCAAATTATTATTTTATATCATAAAACAATCAATCCTAACCCTAACACCCCAAACCTGCGATCGGCTGAAAGCAAGAGCCAAGCACCTCCGATTTTTCTTTTTTGCAGCTGTGATTAGGCCGTAAAACTCCAATTCCAGGTTAGTCCCATGTCCCCTCTAGTCTTTTACACCTTAAACCATCCTTAGACATCGCGTATTGATCGTTAAACGACTTGTTGTAGACTTGTGTGGTGGCTGTCCAATTGAGGAATTCCGGGGCTGTTTTGATTAGGGTTTTTGCACCAAAATCTTACTAGGTATGTCACTTACATCAGACTAAAATTTCATGGCCAATGGAGGTGTTTAGGTCGGTCAATCGATTTTAGTTCGAAAACTAGGGTTTATCGGGTATAGGATTGGCAATTGTTGAGTTTGATGTGTTAAACGATCGGATGACCGACCGAATCAGTTTGTACAGCCCTAGGGGTGTTTAAGGGCTGTGGGAAAATTATATTTTTGATACTCGGGGCTGTTTTGGTTGGGGGTTGGTCAATCGAGTCGGCAGTGCGCGAATTTTCGTTTAAATGTTAAATTGAAAGTTGTAAAAAGGAACCGTCAACCCTAAAAACTCGGGTGACATAATTATGATGTAAGAAAAGGTGAAGATGGGAATTTGGTCCATTTGGGGCTGATTCGTTTGACAATTGGTTTTAAGAATTATTACGCGCGTATTCGACTCGATTTGATTACTGGCGGACGAGTTGTGCATCATGGTTAGCCCCGGCCATAATCGTAAGGTGGATTTGGTTAGTTGTAAGGTTTTAGGGGCTGAGGTAAAGTAATTGGGTTTGGGTTGGGCCTCGGCCCAAGTTGTTGGGCCTTGGGCCAAGTGTTGGGCCTTGGGCCAAGTTGGTGGGCCTGGGGCCAAAGTGTTGGGCTTGAGCGGCCCATTAGGCAAATGTGTCCTTGCGGTCTAGTTTAGTAACGCGTTGTGTATAATTTACAGGCCCTCGCTTGTGATTGTGCACTTAGGGATTTCCTAGCCCGTTGCAGGTGTTCGATTGATTCAGGTGAGTTCATGATGCCCTTTTTACTCTTTTTACGTTTTGGGCTAGCATACACACCGAAATATCATTTTAAACGATTTTACCCGTTACAACGATTTGAATGGTTTTACGTGGTCTGACTCGTGATTGTGCACTTTGAAAGTTATATTTGAATTATTTTATATGCTCTAGGATATTTTAGACTCATTTATGGTATTGTATCCTTTAAGGTTACGTACATTATTAATGGTCTAGACTCGAGGATGTTAGTAGACTTGGTAGTAATTGAATATAAGTAGACCTATTTACTTAGTTCCCGTATGGGATGATATATATATATATATATATATATATATATATATATATATATAGATATATGTATGTATGTATGGAGGTATGTATGTATGTATGGGTATGTGTTACCTTACAGCCTACGGTTGTGTGATGATATTTAGTTCCTCATGACTAAGAATGATGTGAGTAGGCTTATTGATGTGTGTGTGCATGGTGATTCATGGCAGAGTCAAATATATTACTCGGGTTGTACCCGTGGTGGAGAGGCCCGTGTGACGTGATCATCATTTTGGCGGGTCAAATATATTACTCGGGTTTTAAAATCCCATGGTGAAGAGGCCCGTTGGATGTTGAGTCGTGATCGGGTCAAATATATTACTCGGGTTGTACCGGTGGTGAAGAGGCCCGTATCACGTGCTTGGATGTGTGAGCCGGGATTGGGTCAAATATATTACTCGGGTTGTACCCGTGGTGGAGAGGCCCGTATCTCGTGCTCGGATGTGTAAGTTGTGACCGAGTCAAATATATTACTCGGGTTTGACTCATGGTGGAGAGGCTCGTGTCACATGCTTAGGTCTTACCGCGTCCGGGTCAAATATATTACTCGCGTCTTGACTCGTGGTGGAGAGGCTTGTGTACGTGTGTTCGACGATGATTGTATTACTTGGTGAATTATATTATTTATTTTATTTTATCTTCTCTATTGTTTATAACTATAGTTTTGAATAAAGTATAAATTATTGTTTACGAAAACTTGAACTCACTCAGCTCAAGCTGACTTTGTATGTATGTTAGATTGACTTTCAGGTTAAGAAGTGGATGCTACCTCTTGGACGTGTTGGATGCTACTCAGGAGGTTGAAGGCATTTTTGGTCAAGGAATTCAAATAAAACAAACATTTTCTTTACATTTGATTTTGGACACCTGTACCTGTGTTTGGGATTTTTTTAAATACTTACACTTTTTCCGCTGTTATTTACCCTGAACTGGTTTTAAATAAAATGAATTGTTTGGTTTTAAATTTTTGTGAAATTGTGGATGTGATTACCAACTGTAGGATTCCCGGGATTCGGGGCCTTACAAATGTGTACTCGTAGGTTATTCTAATAAAAAAAGGGCTATAAGTTGTGGACTTTAGAAGGTAAAAAAATCATTTTTTCAAGAGATGTGAAGTTTTATGAAAATATTTTTCCTTTCAAAAATAATGATTCTCTAAAAATTTTTGAAAATTATGATTAACAATTAAAATATTTTTGATCTATATGATGAAAATGTTTCCAAATGTTCCTTAAATGATGTAAATCCCGATGATGATGTGGGGGTGCACATTAATCACTCTAGTGAGGATCAGCAGCCTAGTAGCAACTCGAGGACTTCAGATGAGACTGAAACTAATGTTTCACAATCTGGTAGCTCTAGAGATGGCAATAGGGAGGTAGATCCTTCTAGAGTTGAAAGTGAAAATGTTAGCTCTTTTGAGGGTATTCCTATTCAGCCTCCTCAGAGAAAATCTTCCAGGAGTTCTGTTTTACCAAAAAAAACTTAGTGATTTTGTGGTTGAAGGGAAAGTAAAGTATGGTTTTGAAAAAGTTGTTAATTACTCCAATTTATCTGTTGAAAATTGTACATTTGTGTCTAGTCTTAAAAAAACTGTTGAGCCTAGAAATTATTATGAAGCCTCAAAAGATTCTAATTGGGTTAACGCCATGAATGATGAAATGAATGCTCTTTATACAAATAACACTTGGGAACTTGTTGAGTTGCCTAATGAGAAAAAGGCTACAGGTTGTAGACGGGTCTATAAAATAAAATACGAGTCTAATGGTGAAATTGATCGATATAAGGCCCATTTAGTTGCTAAAGGTTAAAACCAGAGAGAAGGAGTTGATTTTGATGAGACCTTCTCTCCGGTTGTTAAAATGGTTACTGTTAGATGTGTCATAAGCTTGGCTGTCGAAAAAAATTGGTCTTTGTTTCAGTTAGATGTTAATAATGCCTTTCTGTGTGGCGAATTACATGAGGATGTCTATATGCAACTACCTGATGGATATTTTTCAAAAAATGATACTCGTGTATGTAAACTTGTTAAGTCTCTATATGGTTTAAAGCAAGCACCACGAATGTGGAATGCTAAACTTGTTTCAGCTTTGTTAAAAATGGGATTTACCCAATCTATGTGTGACTATTCCTTGTTTATTAAGTCTGAAAAATCTGTGATTGTTACTTTACTTGTTTATGTTGATGATATAGTAGTTACAGGAAATGATGTTACTACTATTGATGAAGTTAAGCAAATGTTAAAAACGAATTTTTTGATTAAAGATTTGGATTTACCTAAGTATTTTTTGGGTATTGAAGTTGTTAAGTCAGACCAAGGGATTTGCTTGTCTCAAAGAAAATATTGTATGGAGTTGTTAACTGAGTATGGCATGAGTGTATGCAAACCAGTTAATACTCCTATAGAACAAATTTACGTTGTCATGAATATGTGTGATGAAGATAAATCTTTTTCAACAAATGTTTCTGGATATCAAAAATTAATTGGGAAATTAATATATCTTTCCCATAAAAGACCTGATATTTGCTATGCTGTTCAGTTTTTAAGTCAATATATGCCTAAGCCATCTAATGCTCATTTGTAAATTTCTTTAAGATTGCTAAGGTACTTGAAGAAAGCTCCTGGTTTGGGAGTCTTATTCAAAAAAGGGGCATCTTTTAATATTTCTGGTTATTTTGATTCGGATTGGCTAAGTGCCTAGATACTCGACGGTCAGTAACAGGTTTTTGTGTTTTTCTTTGCGAGTCACTTGCGTCTTGGAAAAGCAAGAAGCAAGTGGCTGTATCCCGATCTTCTGCTGAAGCTGAGTATAGGGCTATGTGTGCCTGTAGTGAAGAAATTATTTGGATAAAAAATTTATTAAAAGAGTTAAAAATCAATGTTGATCTTCCAGTATCCTTACATTGTGATAATAATGCAGCTATATCAATAGCTACAAATCCTGTTTTTCATAATTGAACAAAGCATTTTGAGGGTGACTTGTTTTTCTTGCGGGAAAGAATATCATTAGGGGTAATTAAGATTGTGTCTATAAGATCTGACAAGCAATTGTCCGACATGTTTACCAAAGGGCTTTTGGTAAGTCAGCATACTCTAATGTTACAAAACTTGGGTTCGTTTAATATATTTGGATATAAAACTGAGGAGGGGGGGTGTCAAAAGTAACATATTTTTTCAGTTTTATATTTTACATTTTACCTAATATATTGTTCTTAATATGTCTATTAATATGTCTTGTGAGAATATTACTTACCGGCTTGGTCGCTATTGGGCTGCTTTATCTTAGTGGGCTTAGCTTGGAGAGGAAGTTGCTTCGTGTCGGTGGCTGCATCTTCGTTTGTTATAATACGAGGGTTTCTCAAATAGAGCAAAGAACCCTAAATACAAAAAAAAAACTCTCTAATATATTTCTGGACGCACATATGTGAAGTTAAAAATCCCATTCTTTTTCCTTTTGATTAGTTTGTTAAGCTCTTTCTATTGTTTTTATTTTAATCTCGGTGTATTGCAAAGAACAAGCAAATAAGGTTTGTATTTTCTTGAATCTGGAAATAATAAGACTTTGGTTTATGTTCTTGACAATGAATAATTAATATTAGATTCAATAAACGCATCACTCATGCCACAAATACTAGCGTTCAGACATTTTACACACTAATGACTAAACAGCAAAAAGGAAAAACGAAATTAACAAAATTATACAAATCATCTCACAGTAAGGTCTAATAATTATAATCAAATTCATCAAGTTCAATAACGAGCCACATCAGATAATGTAAATAATTGATGCATATATAATTGTATGAGCTACTTCTACTTTTGCTAATTGGTTTTAAAGTATAACTTTTTAAAGGACATATGTTAAGTAATTGGTCTAACAAATGTTTGAGCGCTACATTTCCCAAATACATACACATATGAGAAAACATAACCTTTCAAATCTCAAAATTTACCAATCTTTTCACTATATATAAGCTCCTACACGAATCCGTGATATGGGCTAAATTATATATAAATATTACAAGTGATTCTTACACTTTTAAATTGGTTTTATGTTAGTTTTTATTAAATAATTCGCCTAATTGGTTCATGTCTAGGGTTTTTAAGGGTTCATGAGACAATGAGCTAATATGACGTAGGAATTATGAACTTAAGACAACGAGTAAATCTTTGAACAAGTTTTATATATTTTATAATAAATCTTCTGAGCTAAATTTTGTTAAACAAATTGTTTAATTCATAATATAATTGAATGTAATACAAAAAGTTTTAAATGTCTGTTATATGTTTTGTCATGAGATTGTAATTTGAAATTCCTCGTGAGATCTGCACATGTGAAATTGATAGGTCCGTGTTATTTGTTAATTATTATCTGTTAATTTGCTCCTAGAAAAGAACTATAGACTCGTTTAAAACTTTGGAGTATGGGCCGGAGATTAAAGAATTATATTGGGCCATCAATTGACTTGAGGTCGGTGGGATTGGAAGCAACAAAAAGGGCAGCCGCCATATATAACTGAAGGAGGACCCGTGATCAATTAAACTAGATTTAGTTCTTCGTAAGGAGTAGGTCTAGGTTTGATTGATTAACTTTGTCTATTGAGTCAATTGAATTTATTAAACTGCCTTTGATTTCTGCGCTGTAAGGTAGGATTTCGTTTAAAGGAACTAGTTTGTAATTAATTAGGTGACCGTAAGGAAACTTGATTTTTAATACTGGTGAGTGTTAAAACTTATTAGAAACCATAGGTGTCTTCTTGAGAAGGGTCAGGGGTCCTGTTCGGGTTTTCTTTTAAGCGTCTATTTTACGATCCCAGTTCCATAACTAAATATTTTCCCGGTTAATTGATAACTGAAACTTAGGGGATTCTAGCCTAGGTGGTTGCTTGTCATCATTTGAATTAAGTCTAGGTTTAAGTCGTCTTTAAGTCTTAGTGGTTAATTTAATATTAGTCTAATATTAGTTTTAGAAACCCCGCCCCCCAATAATAATAAATAAATAGTCGTGTCTGTAATTAAGTCTAAATTTAGCTAGTTAACGTAATTTAAAGAGTCCTGTAGGTTCGATATCCGGACTTACTTAGCTGTACTAGAGTCGACCGGTTCACTTGCCGGTTGGTAGTTTAGTTAAGTTTAAGAGTCTAGAATTTGTTACTTAGGTCTAGATTAGCGTGTTTTTATATAACTAGTTTTAGCACATCAATCCGCAACCTAAATTCATGAAACGATGTTAAATTTCTTTCAGAAATTTTCAAAAAGTTATAGGATAATAGTGAAAAAAAAAGTTAGGGTTTTTATCTTGCCGTCCCTATGGACGAGATAGGAGAAAGAGACAGTAGCTTATGTGAGTTAGGGTTCGAGAAAACTTATTTTTGTACTAGTGAATAGAGATTTTCACCAGAATGCTTTAACTGATTTTATTAAACTAAATCAACTTATGATAAAGATAAAGTATCTTAACTAGTTGATTTTTTGAAAGTTGTAATGAAAACCGGAATATGAAAGATGAGAAGCCTGATTTTGATTTTTGAAAGTGAACTAGTGAAGGAGTAATGCCCACAACGTGTTTGGGAGCATGAACCACCTGGCCGTATCTGTTACCATATCTTTATTTTGATTTTATAATACATATTATAAAACTTGTCTTTATATCTCTCAATTTGTGAACGTATATGTTGAATATTCAACATATGCGTCGCATATGTTATGTTTTACGTCGTATAACATATGTGCCGTGTATACTGTAAGAAAAAATATATGGATATATTTATTTATGTATGGCTATCATTATTATTTATATAATAATAGATCAAAATAATTAAATTATACCTTATTATTATATTAGCTAGCTAATTGTTGATAGACCGTATTACCATTACTTGCTAATCAAGGGTTTCCTCTTGGGTGTATATAAATACATGGAAGAGATTAATTAACATCATAAGAAAAAACCTAAAGAAATTCGTGACCCCTATATCTCTCCATATTTGGTTTCCTCAAAGAACCTTAATCCCCATCACTAATATACATCCTAAAGGGGAACTCGACCAATGTGACATTCGTCAATTTTCGATTCGGATTTGTATTTTGTAAACCCGACCCGTTGGTTCATTTCGATGTATTATTTATTATTAATAAAGGGTTCCCGACATTTTTCGTTCAATGTTCATTGTGTATTCGTTGTTATCCAAGTGTCTATAAATTTCCGAGCCTTAACGTTAATCAAGCCGTACGGGTTGAATGCGAAAATTTTCCAAAACCGAAAACCATATAATTTAAACATTAAAGTCCAATGTTAGAAGTGAAGATTTAAATATCAAATATCAACTTAAAAGATTATGAAACTTGAGGGTTTAAAATGAAAATTATTCAAAAAAAAATATAATCTCTTAATAACACTACCCCCGCCCCTTCTTTCCCGTTTTTCCGGCCACCGTCGCCGGTGGCAGTGCCGGAACTTCCAAACGACCACCAAACCTAAACCTTTGACCCGTATCTTTTGATTAACGCGTTATATCACCGATATAATATTGTAACCAACTAATTAATTCCGTTATAACAACCTTTTGCCGCGAATTAAACCCATAATCGTCGCCGGATTTCACGGGATTCACCATTAATGCGATTACCGCGTACACGCTCCTTGTACTAGTACAAAAACGAACCTAAGCTTTATTACAACTTGCTCACTCCTCTTAATCCCCTTATAATACACCGGGTTATCTGTAAGTGGGAGACTTTCTTAAATTTTCCGGCGAGACACTTGTTCTCCGACAAACAAGAACCTTTCTAGGTAATTAAAATATGCAAACTGATAGTTTTCACACGGGGAACAAAACCCCTAACTTAGTTTGATCGCACATGGAGCGGATTCTCCAATTGGAAAACCTACGGTTTCCAATTCGGTTTTCCAATTGGAGAAGATGAAGCGAATGTGTGTTTATAATTAATAATAATTATTCCATAATTGAATGATCTTCTAGACCAACTAGTTGTGCCCATGTGTTACCATTCTTCTGACCCGGGTTCGAAACCCGGGTCATGCGTGAACTTATTTATTTTTTTGTTATGTAATATAAACTTGAATAGATTCAAAACAATAAAAACCAAGCTACAGTGGATGTCTTTCCCCTAGAGCAACCGGTTAACACACAGAACTTGTAACACGAAGACCTGGGTTCGAACACGGGTCACACATGATTTTTAAAATTTATTTTCAACCTTTTATTAACCTTTTTAAATCACTTAAAAATCATAAAAATCTTATAAAAACCTTTTTAAATTAAATAAAAATTATGTAAATTAACTATAAACTATGTCTCACCATTTCACACTTTGAAACCAAGTTTTTCATTCTCGTAAGCCGTAACTAAAAATCGTATATTAATTGCGAAGTAAACTTTAATATATTAAAAATCATTTCGTTAAAACATTCAAACGTATAAACTTCATATCCCCGCCATTAAAATACGTTTTTCATATTAATAACCAAATTCACGTTAAAACGTAGATAATAATATTATAATCAAAAATTATAAAATAACATAAAATATGCAATAAAAAAATACAATCCCGTAAGGTTATTGATTAAGTCTTGTTCTTACTTATTTTAGTTATTACGGATCACATGTTTCGGCTTTCGTGATGCGTTCAGTTGTTTGCATCCTTCAACGCTTTCAAGCTTCTTTTATTACCTTATTCATAAGGTGAGTTTTTCACCACCCCTTTTTAATGTTTTAATGTTTTAGAGTAGCATATGTATCCTTATAAAAATTCTAGCATTGTTTCTTCTATTACAAAACTACAATTTATATATGGACTTGTGTGCTACTTGTATTACTTGCACGAATATTACTTGAACGATTGGGAAGCCTCATTAAGTATGATCATACGCCCCCCTTTACACTCCGGTCCATTTGCATCGAGTGGAAAAGGGCCTCATTATCCGAGTACGTTGATTGCTATCAACTGGAAAGGACCTTACTTGCACGATTACCCGAGTATGTTAGTTATACCAATTGGAAAGGACTTACTTGCTCGTTATCACTTGTCCATGAGTTGTATGGTTTTTTATGTATATATTTAAAATTGTGGAAACTCACCGGCTATATTTTAGCTGACCTTATTTTATACATATGTTACAGTTACGGTGATTAGAGGTTAAAGTATTGAAGACACTTAGAATAATAAGGGTATTTAATAAACGGGTTATTATATTTGTTTTGAACTTGTATTGTTTATTTGTTAAACTTGTGTACTTTGCTATTTAATGAATTAATGTTATTATGGTCACTTAATAGTGCCATGTGTATTTGAACAATCTGTATGTCACACTCGGGCGTTTCCGCTTAAGCTGGGGTGTTACAGATTGGTATCGGAGCCGTGGCTATAAGATAGGACATTAGACGTAGTGTTCTAGGTAGCTATAGCTTAATTGTTTAAATGTTTTGGTTGCATGATAGAAAATTATGTGGGCCTTTACTTAATTGTTCGAACGCACTTATTACTATTGTACTACTTATTTCATTTGCGCCTCATGTACACAAAGCACACACAAGTCCATGGCTTATGCCTAAAAAAAACAAAGATTTTCAAAACTTTCAAATCAATTTTTCTGTGGTGTTCCGATAATTCTTCTGCATAAAGATGACTTGTCGTGGCGGGTATGTAGTAACTGGAAGGGGGGCGTGCTTGTTTCCCGAACTCTTCACACCAAGGTTCATGAAAACTAAGGATAAGCAATGCGCATATATCCAATCAGACGCTGGACCCGGTTGCTAACCTGGATGTCACACCCCAACCAAAGGCGGAAATGTCAGGGCGTGATCTGATTGCTAACAGCTCGAACATACTATCATATATAACATGTGACAATATCTAATTAATTCTTTTAATCAAATAATACACATATTATCAAAATATAACAACAATTTACAAATATGAATATAATCTCAAATAATGTTTATCTTGAATATATCCTAAGGTCTTGTCTACGTGTCCAAACTTCAATCTTCAATACAAGAAACCTGCATATGCATATAAAATGGAGTTTGTCAACATAAAGTTGAGTGAGAATAGTACCAGTTTTGACACAACAATACAAATAAGCATAACATGATAAGTGCGGTAAATATAATCAAACCATAAACAAGTATGTAGACCGTTGCCAAGCGAATCGGGCGTTGGTTAATAGCAGGAGCACCCACTATACGAATGAATAAATGGTAACAAAAGTAAGCAAGTAGTACGTATGTTTGATTATGTCGCTCACAATTACACGTATGCATTTGTTTGAATATATATATATATATATATATATATATATATATATATATATATATATATTTATATTTATATTTATATTTATATATATATATATAGTATGAAATACGGACAGATATGCATATGTCCCCAAAATATTTTGAAAAGTTGGTAAAATAGGGTGATGATAAACTCACCTTAAGCGATTACTAAATGCGATTAAACGAGATAACGAATAAGCGAGTCATCCACTACATGTCAAACGATATATATAATTCAGAATCTGAGATTTTAGGATAAGATAATATAAATAAAAATGAACTCATGGCCGCTGGAATCAATCTAAGCGGACGTTTAGAACTCAAGTTATGTTATATTTAAGATTTAAACGAGCTGGTACTGACCATAATCCGAACAGCGAGTCGGAAGTCGGGTTTTGGTCAGTAGCATTAAAATTATGTTACGAGAATAAAAGTCTTCTGGACTGAACGTTGAATCCGACCAGAAGTATGAGAAAACGGATAGTCAAACTTGTTAACTATTTTGAACTTTATCGAGTTTTAAAGCGATTGACCAGTCAACACCCTTCAACCACCGAAATTGATTGAAGTTTATTGACTAAGGAATGTATATGAACGATTTCTATGTTTACAACTTACCCGGAAAGTGAAAGGACCAAGAGAAACGAAGAATCAAAGATCCTAAAGTGCGCAAAGTCAACCGTATATGCGCGTATCTTCAACAATAATGTGAAAAGCGAAGTGTTTGATGAGGCTCAGGGGCATGTGACAGCTGGAGGAGTCCCTTAGGGCTTGGATACAGGTTTGTGGCAGAGATTTATGAGGTGTTTATATGGAGATTACAAAAACGAACTATATTTCGAAGGTTTACTAGTTTAGGAAACCGAATCTAGTTTTATTGATCAAATTACTGAAATAAACCAAAAGATTTGTTCTTGGTCGGTAAGAAACGACTTGGGACTTGTATTTTAGTTATAATATGTTTACTTGGTCCTAAATTCTCTCGATTATGCTTAAAAAGATTTTATACCTTAAACGAGTTAGGAAAACGAAATCGAGTTGTGAATCTGCCCAGACCGCCCAAGGCGTCGCGCGGTGGGAATGTGGGGGCTACCCACGTGGCGCTCCGGCCAACCATGGGTGGAATCTCATTTTTTTACGAGTTTAGTCCTTTAGGTTTGTTATTTTGTCTTTTATTGGATCTTTCATGATGTAATTAAGAAATAAGCAACATATAGAACATGAAGGGC